>NC_142249.1:9437352-9739421 GCF_052056855.1 Sturnus vulgaris | reverse complement strand
GGTGGGACACGTTAATAATTCTGGAAAATTTAAATCATCCCAAACCAAATAATGGTAAATATTAAAATCCAGTCTATCCCAGTCATGGCTTGGCAGCATGCTTTATGGAGAACTTCCACTTAGTGCAGTTATTCTATCTCCTAAATTTAAAAGTACTCACTGTTAATGACTAATAAACAGTAAGAAAGAAAATGCTAATTAGAATATCTGCATGGACAGCTTCAGAAGTGTACACATGATGTAATTTCAACATTTCCACAGACAGTTAAAGGACCTAACATAAAAAACTACTTGGAATAATTACATTTCTCCTATTTACAAACTTCATGAAGACAGTAAAAATTCCTATCTCGCACCATACTGTGATGGAAAATATTTTAATTAACACTCTCAAAATAAGGCAGAGCAAACGAACAGACTAAATAACAGCAAAGCAATTAAAAAGAAGTAGCTTTTGTTATGACTCGCTTTCCTACAGTGTATTTCAAATGTAAGTATGGTGAAGTCAAAAAATATTTGGGATAATCTCATCAAGTGATTGGAATTTTGGCTATCAGCTGTCCAATATCTTCTGTAAATAGTTGCAGTGATATTGCATCTTCACACTGATTCTACATCCAGTTAGCAACTGAAAAGGTCTACACTATGAATTTATGACTTCATCAAAAATAAATTAGAGCTAGCCAGGAATTTGAAGTAACCATCTATTGTAATTTGTGATCTTACAGAAAATACTTAGCTTGCAAGCAGTTTGGAAAAAAATGAAGATTTCTGGTGGAACTCAAATTCCACTACTCTAGGCAGCACTGGAGTATAATGGGCATTAAAACATGTTCTCTTGAGGATTCCTGGAAATCCTTATCCCAACACTACATGATTCTTGTCTGCTTCATTGCCCTCCATTCCTATTAGAAAGTAACAAGAAGCTTGGGCAAAGGGTTTGAGAGTTCTCAGCTCCAGTTGTGTCAGACTCAAACTTCTCTTCCATTTACTCACTTAAGACACTCAGCTCTTGGTACATCTGGCTATAGCTGCTATTTCCACCAAAATCTCCCATTTTGAATAATTAAAAAAACCAAAGCCTGCACTTTTCTCAAGGAAATCTCTTTTTATATGAACATTTTTAACCAGCAATCTGAAATAAAACCTTCTTTTATGTCATTGTTGTGTTTCTAGAGAGGAAAATTTTCATTAAACAATGGGAAGAGGAAAATTATATCAGAGATGTCCTAGCAGGTTACAGTGGAGAGTGAGGTATTTTACTGAAGTTTCTATTGTGGTCATGACTTAGGCAGCAATGAAGTGGTCAGTGTAGGAGCTAAAGCAGTCCATGGTTTAGTCTCTGCTCGATGCATCCATGGAACTCCTGTTAGCATTCCTGGGAGTAGCATACAAGCATCGAAAGGAGTCTAGACCTCAGTGTCCCACACTCGGCCACAGCCACATCACCCAGTGTTTGTGTGCAGCATCCCCATGCTCTGTGCTGCCTGGTTCCCTCCACAAGCAGGAGATGTGAGCAGGAATCCACATCCTACCGTTGAATCCATCCTGATCCAGGTCCCCCAGGGGTGCGATGGAGCTGCCGAACCTCGCGAAGATCTCAAAGCCGTTCAGCCTGGCTGTGTGAAACCCTCCCGAGGCTCGCTGAAGGCACATGGTTACTTGGCCAACCTCCTGAAGCTTCCCATCTGAGCTTCGATCCATAAAAAGAGGGGCTCCAATAAACAGGTCTGTGTAACTGCAGCAGAAAAGGACAGAGCTCTTCAGTAGCAGCATGGAAATTCGTTCTTCTGTTAACTCAGCCCTGAAGTCAACACTCAGATGAAAGTTAACTATTTTTAAGTTCAACTGAATGCACTGACAAAGCACTACACAAAAATTTAATGACCTTAAGCATATGAATATACACATGTATTTATGTAGATAAATACAAACACAAACCTACAGAAGTTAAAACAAATGTGGAGTGTTAGAAAGAGTCGTGCAGATGTGTTAAACCAGCAATGAAGACAGAAATCTTGATTGTAGGAAAGACCTTTTAATAAAAGCTAGGTTTTTCTTTCCAGAAAGAAGTTGGGTGGCATTGGTAAGAAGAGGGAGGAGAGGACACTTACTTGTCCCCGTCGATATCTGTGGCAGCCACTGAATACCCAAAATAGGCAGCCATCTGGAAAACAAAATTCAAACCAAATCTCTGAGTTGTAGTGATAGAAACATAAACAAATATACACAAATCTGTACACAAAATACATCAGGGAGATGATAATATATGCCAAATTTGGTTTTGTTCCTTTCTTTCTTGTTTCTATTCCACACTCTGTTAGAAAGTAAACCCATTGGTTACTTTTCCCATTTCCCCTTTCATGATCCAGTCTCTTCCCCAAGGCAGCATTTTCTTTATTTTAATAAGATTAGAATTCCCTCAGACTTTGTAAAATTCTGCTTTGGCAATCAAGCCAGTAATACACAGACTATTATCTAGTATCCTAAATGCTGTTGCAACAGAGGAAAGGTTTCCTGGTCACCCACCACACTCAGCAAAGCCACACACCTGCTCTCCAGTGAAGTTGTACATGGAAGACATGTTTTTCCCATTGTAAATGGACACCTGCACGTGAAGAAATACACATTACAGCATAACAGCAATAGTCCCCTTTTATTTATTATAAATTTTAATGTTTCAAGTTTTTTACCATGCCCAGAGTTCTTGCTGCTCGTGGGACTCCTGATACAAAGTCTGAAACAGAAAGCAAGACACAGATAACAGTCAGGTCCCAAAGCACAGTGACTTTGTTGAAGAGAGCAGCTCACTCCTAGCCCTTGGTGCATTTCCCTGTGCACTGTGCCAATGATTTGAAAGATCTGCCCAGCCTATTTACATGATGTTCTTACTGGAGCAAGGGGCTTACCTTCAATGCCATCACCATTGAAGTCTCCAACAGCCACTGAATAACCTGCAGAGACAAGATGAAAACCTTTAAAAACCTTATTACAACCTTTAATCTATCTTTACACTTCTCACAGGTGTCTCTGTGCACAGTCCTCCTCTCTTCATCTTGAAATGCACTGGTATAAATATTGCCTCGACTCAGCTTAGACTATGAAGAGCTCCATGAGTGGCTGTAATTCATCAGTATCCAGGAATTTGAGATCAGAAGATGAAAAGTTTAAAATTATCATCCTGGGAATTGTCCTGGTTTATCCTTGCTTTTTTTCCTGAGCCTGGTTAAACATACATGAAGCAAAATGATGATTTCCCACTCCTCATTTTCCTTCCAGAACATAATTCTTTGACATTTTTATTTTGTTTTGGTAGGTTATTTAGAAACAGTTGCTTTTAAATAACAAACAAACACCCATCTATGTGACTAACCTCTCATATGAAAATCATGCCTTTGCCATCCCATATTCAGCCTGAATCACAGAGCACAGAAAATCATGAAAACATTTCCATCTATTTTGTCATCAGGTGCTTTTTGAGTCAAGCCCACGGCAAAATAGCTACAATAAATAACTACAATCCCATCCTATGTAAATGACTGCATTTTCAGGAATGTCACCCTCTTGTTATCTGTTGGATGTTGAATTATTAGCTGTGTGATTTAGATGTAGGCATCAATAGTGGCAGGGAGTGTTCCAGGTGGACGTTTCTCATTTCCCACCACGTACCCAAGTAGCTGTCATCAAAAGCAGCACTGGCAGGTCTGGTTGCTAACTGCTCATCATACTTTGTACTGTAGACTTTGGAGTCGTACTTGGCCACAATCTCTGTCACTCGATCAGAAATAAGCTGGCCTAAAGAGAGAGAAAACAGCTTAGAAGCACAAGCAGGATTTGTGAACTCATTCACTGAAGCGACTCATTTGCAGAATGCTGCCCTCGAAAGCAGCAGCTCTTGCACAACACCGAGCAGGAAGGGACCAGCTGCAGCAGTGCCAGGAAGGACACAAAAATAAAATGGGGAAATATGGATCCTACTTCAGCAAAAACCTGTGCACATATTGAATCAAAGGCACACAAAGTATTCCCACTGAAAACAGAGGCCCATCCTACATTAAGACAGGACCTAAAAGGCAGTGTTGAGGTATCTCATGCTTATGGCTGTGCAGAACTGAGCCCTTTGGGTGCTCCTTGCTCCAATACCACAACAGAAGAACCTGTTTTGGCAGACAAGAAGCCAATAAAATAAACAAAAATGAGATGAGCACAGTGTATCGCCATTCTCTCCATTTTCACTTCATCAGCCACTAGGTGGTGACTCCATTACATTCTTCGAGTTTAAATGAACACTTGAATCACCAAAAAACCCCATTCAAAATGGCACTTACTTCACATACACATTCATAGGTGTGTGAACTGAATGGAATACTCCTTCTGCAGCATCTCAGGATGTGGAATAAAAGTTTAGGATGAAAAATTTAATTCTCAGAAGTATACTATTGTCTTCTATTCAGAGCCAAGTGGGCTTTTTTGGTAATAGAAGAGGGTAAGATTGTTTTGGCAGATGAAGTGTCACTTTTGCCAAAAAAGCAATAAAATGAATACAGGAACCTAATTTATATTATATTGTATCTGCAGTTTAGCTTCAATCATTCAATTTTGTTTGTAATTTAAAACACAGCCTCCTGTGCTGCTGCACCCTACATGTAGGCTAGCATGATACAGAAAATGTATTAATAAATGTTAGAAGTTACATTAGAAAGCAGGCAGCAGAGTTTGGCAAGTGTCCTGATTACAGCAGCACCCTCCTTTGAACAGAGAGCTGCAGTTAAATGCTGAATAATCCTGCAAACAAACACCAGCTGAATCCCACATGAGCAAAGTATACAGGTAAAATGTGCCCCACGGCACAAACCAATTAATACAAATGCAAAACATCTTTGTCATCAGAGGAAAACAAATGGGCGTCTCTTTAGAGGGGATATTTCTCACTGAAAATGCACATTTTGTGTGTCAGATTATAAAGCACTTAGATAGCAAAACAAAATATGCTAAAGGAAATTTATCCTGCTGATGAAAACAAATCCCAAGTTCCAGGGAAAATGCCTGTATAATGATCATGGAGTTATTTAAAACACAGAGGACATCTTTATCTATTACTACAACCTTTATCTGTGGTTGTCTTGATTATTCAGGAGATATTCTTAAAGACAAAGGAACATTCCTGTCAATTTTCTTACTGACAAAGACTCTGACAGCAGCTGGAAGAGTGTGGATCAAAATGACTAAGAGGATCAAGAGAAAAATCATACAGGTCAGCTTCTCTGTGACTTAAATAATATATCTCACCTTGCCAGTAAAAACTTCCAGGTCCTCCAAGCAGCACCCTGTCTCCCTTGGAAGGGAATAAAAAAAAGAAGACAGAAATAAAAATTAAAAACATGAAACACGTCTAAAGCCAGACAACACATCCTGTGTTTGTGGGAAGAAATTCCATGCATATACATCACTAGCTCTGCTGACCACCACATATTTTCCTTTTTGAAGGAGTGATTAATTAGAAATGCAATTTGTAAAATGCTGTCCAGAACCTTTCAGTGACTATTTCACTCATTTAGAATGCTAGGCAGAATTTTGTTTTTATTGTAATAGACTCTTCTTCTCCCATAAATGTATGGCAACAGGAATACAATTAGGAGAAAACCCAGTGTTATATCATGTTTTTGGATCAGTACACAAAATAGTGTCATCTGTCTCTGCCATTTTCTGTTAACTTATCATTAAAAAAGCTTAATTCAGAATAACTGTGATGTAATTCCCCCACTCCATATTTCTTGGCACAACTGCAATTCACAAACCATTTTATGAAACTTTAACCACATTAGCTATCCCAGGGTTGGGAATTTGCTCTGTAAGGATTGAATTAGGCAATAGGCTTTGCTGTATAATTAAGTCACTTATTCAGGTTTTAATCCTAAAAACTCCTATACTCACCACTCAGAAAAATTTGGTCAGACATTTGGAGATACACCTTGGCTTGCCCACTCTGAGGTTTTGGATTAGAGCCCCAAGTTGGTTTTAACTGGGCCTGGAATCTGCTTGGTGAATCTGAGGGTGTGTACAAAATAACCCAAAAATTCACAGTCCTATCCTGCACTTGGCAGTTTCCTCTGGAGGAAAACCAAGAGTGGCCCTGGGCAAAGAGTGATGGGATATGACCTCACCCTGAAATGTGAGAACCCAAAAAAAGCCACATCACAAATAGGGCTTGCATGGTCTTAACACATCCTGACTCTGCTCAATAATTTCACTGTGCAATATAAAACACTATAGTACATTCTCAGATCTGTGCACTGTTTTACTGTCCTTGGATTTCAAAAGTAATTGTGAATTTGAAAAAGAAAAGAACTAGAACAGGGAGGGAGAACACAAAAGTAGAAGAAACAAGTCAGTAAAAAACCCCTGTACTGCTGAGAAAATCACACATCATTCACAGGCACATTGTTTAGCAGTTCCCTGAGCTGTTATTCCTCAAGAAGTAACACTAGCTATGCACCAATGCCATGTCTCAAAAATCCTGACTGTTAACAGCTGAATTCACTTGAGGTCCAGCTGCAGCACAGGACTATGGCAGGAAGCTGAGAAAGCAGATTATTTGTTCAGGACATGGTTCCTACAAGAGGTGAAAGTGTGCTGCTGTGAAGATGTAGGGAGAAGCAGGTTTATAAGAGCTCTTTGAGTGGTTTATTTATAAATTTGGTTTGGTTGTGGGTTCGCTTCCTGCCAGGAGCAGTAACTTTTGGTTTCATAACAGCTGTGCTTCTAAGTGCTCTGTTTCAGGAGTGTTTGTGAACTTGCAGCTGTCTGCTGGCCCACAATGACCAAAAAAAAAGACCAAAAAATCACATACCTTTGTAAAGTCAATGCTAAATCCACCTTGACAAAATCCCTGTCCATCTGCATCAATAGTTGCTACCAAAGAAAAAAAGGATAGAAAAGAAAGAGGAGAAAAATCAATCAATTAAATGTTATCAGTATTTAATCAGTTGATTCTGCAGATACTTTTCAATGCATCTTCCTATGTAAACTTGCACTCCTAAACTTGAACCTTGGAATATTTTTCTCGTTAATCAGTTATTTTCTCTTTATAACAACTCCCAGCCAAATGCTGTAACAACTTCAGGGCTGGCCTAATAGACATAGAACATTAGCACATGTTCTAGCCTAGCACAGTCAAAGCAAAAAGCAGCCACATATTCCTTTGTATTTAATCTTCAAAAGTCTTGGGGAAAATATATTTGCAATTTCTATTCAGGAAATAAGATATCTGGAAAAGAGGGGATACTTTTTTTTTTTTTTTTTGTATGGAAAAGAAAGCTGAATTGGCTTAAAACAAAAAGAGCATACCTGGCTAAAAAAAATCTCTCTTTACTGGGACTCATCCCAGCAAGAATTGTTATGACTGAATCCATTTTAGGATTAGACAGCTTCAGAGTAGAAATGCTGGAAGCTCCTTATCTGAAAGTGTGACAGCTTAACTAGCATGATTTTGTTTAATATTTACTTATTTAAATTCTTATTATGCTGGACCAGGCTGAATTTTATTCCTGCTGCTCACAAATGATTTTCAGCAAAGAAAAAGTCAAACCTAACTTCAACATTCAAGTTTTAGGTTAAAAACCTCTGAATAATCTATCAGCCCAACTAGAGGAAATAAATGCAAAGCATTTGGAAAATAAGACTCCAAATGTTCAACAGTTAATATAATTGAAACAATGCATCACTACACGTGGATGCACACAGGGACATCAGAACCTATTTCTACAAAACCTAAAATGAGCTGTCTTCTAAAATGAGTTTGCACCTTAATGTACTTGAATAATGACAAAATACTTGAGGTTCATAAAAATTCTAGATCTGGTCTTTGAAAAAACACTTGCTATATAATTTTGCTTGAGTGATCACTACAGAATTGGTCCCTTCAACAACACAAGTCCTCAAGTGCAATGATACTTGGACCTAAGATTTTTCTCTGGCCTACAGCAGAGAAAACAAG
This sequence comes from Sturnus vulgaris, assembly GCF_052056855.1. NCBI lineage: Eukaryota > Metazoa > Chordata > Aves > Passeriformes > Sturnidae > Sturnus > Sturnus vulgaris. The sequence goes on along the minus strand of NC_142249.1, from coordinate 9,731,425 downwards.
GTCTGCATCATGAACCTCAACTGGAGGAGAATTCAGAACTCTGAATCTAGTTTGAAAGTTTTGATCTAATTCCTCTACATGTAAGGGAGAAATAGCTGTAAAAGATCCTGCTCCAAAATGTACACAAAATGTGACACAAGAGGAATTCCAAAGAGAAAATCAACATAAGAGCCCTATACTTACTTGACCTGCAGGGAGCATATTCCACAAATTTTGACCCAGCAAGCAGGTAACAAGTTCCTACAGGCTCTCTCTCTTGTTTTGTTTCAGTTCTCCAGTGGTACAGTGGGGCACAGGCCTAAGGAAGAACACACAGCAGTAAGGAAACAAATTCCTCTTCAAAATGCTGGTGGGTATCAAATAATACAATGAAATTCCAATTTTCTACAGAAAAGCAACAAAAAAACCTGGCAGATATATCTTGTCATCTTAGAGGAGATAGTATATATCTCAGTGGGGCAGAATTACCATCAATTTGTATTTTTATATAGCTAATTTATATCAAGAATTTTAGAAATAATATTTTCTTAAAGCAATAGCTGTGAAGTGTTTATCAAGAATTTGTAACACAGTCTAACTTCATCAAACTAGTTTTACTACTTTCCTTAAGACTAGAAAAAATGCTCCAACCTTTGTTTATAAAGAGTTAAGCAAAGCATAGCTAAGAAATTCTGAAGAAAAGACAGTTCATGCAGATTAGTGGGATTTTGTTTAAATTTGAAGTTATCTGGATCTCTTTGCATTTTCTTCATGGCAATATCTCAGTACTGATACATCGAAGGGCATCAAAGACCTACCAGAATTTTGTCATTTTGGGATCTCACAGAGGCTCCAAACCACTGGTGAGACTTAAATTCCAGTGGATCATCAGGAGCAAAGTCTCTGTTACCTACAAAGAAAAGAAAAAAGAGGCATAATTTCACAGTAAAAAGGTAAAAAAAACCCCAAACCATTAAGCCATTGGTTTTCGATGCATACAGAGAAAACCAGAAGGAGCAACATTGGAGAATATCACCCTTTGATGGAAACAGACTTTAAAAAGGATTTATTAGTATTTTTTTTTTAATATATCAAGGGCCCAAAACAGCTATTTTTGCACACAGAGCATTGGTACAAAGCTGATTTGTAAGAGCTCTAAGTTTATAGCACATTTGACAGCCACACAGTAAATACCTCATAGTTGAGATATTTGACTTCCAAGCAGATTACAGCACTGCTCAAGAACCAGAGCCAAAGCCCTGTTAGGACTAATGCCTCTGAAGGAAATATTGCCTTGATTAAATCATGAGCTTTGGCTAGAATCAGGAATGAGATCCTTCTCCTAATTCTACCAAGTGGTAACATCTCTATTCTGAGTGTCACTGCAATGCACAAAGCAGGCAATTTGAAAGCTTAAAAGATATGGGGAAAGAGAGCAAGTAAAAGACAGAGTAATTTGCTCTGGTGTCTGTTCTGTGATGCTGGCTGCCAGAAACAAGTAGTATTTCTGCAGGTGTGAATGGTAAGTCACAGAATTATTTGGTGTTTCTTGTGTACTTCCATTGGCAAAATGAGAGAAACTTTGCCAGCATAGTGAGAAAATCGATGTAACACTTTGAAAAACATACCTTTTCTAAAAGTTTCCTAAATAGCTGGTTTACAGAGCCTGAAACTACAGGAATGAGGAGACAAAAGCCACATATCACTTCCAGAGTGCCAGGGGGGATCCCCAAACCCAACCTTGCTATGAATCAGACTGTGGTCACTTGAACCAAAACTTCCCTGCTTGTTTCACACCTTGTAAAGAATGTTTTGTCTGCAGAGGTTGTGTTACTTCCTTTAGGAAAGTCCCATGAAAAAGACAGAAGAGATTTTAATCTGCCGAGTCAGCCAAAACAAGCAATTATCTGAACTATTTTTGCTCTCAGATTAGAAAACCAATGCACAGAAACCAATGCCAAGCACATTGCAACACAGAGAACTATTGTGGTTTTTTCTGATGTCATCAAAGGTGACTAAAAGCTGCACCTCCCTCTGTCACCTCCCCTCCATCTCTTACTGGACTGGTGATCAGCACATCTGCACAGATTCATGTACCTTGGACCTTTTTACCCTCACCCTTGCACAGGCTGAAATGTAGCTTGGAGTCCTGCATGTCACCTTTTAATTGTACAGAAAAACAAAACCAGATCAAGATGTTTTCCAAATAGGGAAGATCTTTGGCACACACAAAAATCCCTGTTTTATCACCATTTTTTCTATTCCTTGCCTTCACTATGAAAATCCACCCAGAGATAGTTTTGCTCAAAGGCAGGGCTGGTTTAGATTCAGATAAAGCTGCCACCCAAAGGGGCAGCAGTTCTCATTTGCTCCTGTCCACGTGTTGATTCCTGCTGCCCATGTCTCTCTTGTCACTACTCCCCTGGTGACATGGCCACAACATGAAGTACTTAAGAATGAACCCTCCTAAAAAAGTATTCATCAGGATGAGGCTCCAACCCAGCTGGCTGCAGGGGGAGGGGAGCAGTGCTAACCTGCTGGGGAGAAGGCAGCAGCACAAAGCTGAGAATGATATCCTTTTTGGCACCAACAGGGATTTAAAAGTGGTTAATTCATCTTTTAACCACACCCAGGGTTACGTAGCCTGGAAAGACAGATTTGGCTTCTGCCCTCTGCTTGTCCAGCTACACTTGAATGCAAAGAAATGTCTCAGCTCTACTGGCCAAACACAGCTTTAAACAATGTAAAATTTGGGAATGGTTGCAGAGTGGCATTTTATACTTTTCTCTTGGACACTTATACAACATCATCTATATATGGCAAAAATGAAAGCTGGTATAGCAGTTCCCTAGAGTAAAGCAGAATCCTATTGTTCTAGGTACTATAAAGGTGTCTAGGATGCAAACCTCCCATCTAAGTTTAAAACAACAGGCAGGAAGTAGAAGGAAAGGTTGTGTTGCAATAGCGAGTAAGCAGACATTCTGCATTATCAACCACCTGATTTTATCTCAGCTGTTAAGGAAATTATCTCCTTCAAGTCTGGGCTGAATTATGAGAATAAAAAGAAAGCCAAGCACTGGCTACTGGTGCCACCTGCCCTTGGTTTGTGTTGACTGCAGTGAAGAGAGGAGCCAGCAGAACAAACTGCCCAAACAGCTCCTCTCTGCCTTTTCCCTGTGCACTCTTCAGCTGCCAACAAGGATCAGTGTCCAGGACAGCATCTCCCTTAGTGTTTAAGGGACAAAAATAATTCTCTACAGTATTTAAAAGCCCTGATTCAGCTCTAAATTGAGGATAATATTAGAAATCTCCATGCTTTCAGATACAATCAGAAGCTGGCACATAAAACCCCCAAATCTCCAAACCGGAAAGCAAACGAACATGACCACAAAGATAATGATGTGCCAAATGCAGTTTATGTGCCAGATGTCATGACTTCAGAAGCCAGCATCGTAATTTCTGAAGGCCTGAACAACAAATGAAGAATTCTTACAAAACCCCACCACCCCACAGAAAAATGTGTTCCATTAGGCAATTTGGCAAAGTGGATTTTATTTATTTATAGCACACTGCTGTTGTAGAAACACATTGCAAACATCTCAGTCGAGTTGTCCCGTGTCAGTGCAGACACACAGAACAAATCAAGATGTGCTGCAGGGCTAAGATGCCTTAGATTGAGTTTCTCTTTTATTCAAAGCTTCTTTAGGTTCTGTAAAGCTAAGTGGGGGGGGCCTTAAGAAGAGGGCCTTGAGTTCAGCTTGAAAATGGATGCAACACTGGATGTTGCATGAGGACAGAAGATCTGGATCAAGTAAAAAGTATGTACATTGGAAACACTGACAGATGTCTCAGGTGAAAAATTGATACAAGCCAAATCTGAGGTTAACTCTCCATTACAGAAGAAAAATAACCTTTTTTTACCTATACTGACTCAAAATTCCTCCCAGGAAAAGTTGTGCAAATAGGTTACAAGTCTTTCTCTCAGATCCAAAGAGAAACTAATTTTATGAGGAAATCTGGAAAACACCCATTCAACAAAAATCCCCTCACTTTAAACAAGAAATCATTTGAGTTTTTCTTCATGACTGGGAAAAACAAACATTAAAACACTTAATTATGAGCCCTCACTGAAGCAGTTTTAACCACAGTTAAATGTTGAGCTATACCATAAAGTAGATGTGTCATGGGAAGGTACAGGACTGACTTCAGCATTTCTGTGTTTTATTACAAAGAGCCTGACTTGATTATTATTTTACTATGTATAATTTTTAATGGTAGTTATATATATAAGTTTTAAATAAGAAAAAGAACAAGCCTTCCCCCATACCCTTTAAAAAACAGTTCTTACCTTAAATGAAGCACAGTGTATTACAGGTAAGGGATTTATAAATCCAGACCAATGCTTTGATGTACTATAATCAGCCTTAGTACTATAAGAGTTCTTCCTTATTGTATTTCTTATAGCCTTTTGTTGTATTTCTAAAATTTCAGAGGGTCCCAAAAATATCTTACACATGTCTTGAAGCCAATTTTAATCATAGAATCACAGAATGGTTTGGGTTTGGAGGGACCTTAAAGGTCATCTCATTCCAACCTCTCTGCCTTGGGCAGGGACACCTTTCACTGGACCAGAGCTCAGAGCTCCATCCAACCCTGCCTTCAAAAAGCCTTTAAAAAGGCATTCAAATAAATATATCTAGTCGTGACAAACTACATTCTGACTAGATTTATTCAAGAAAACATTCAGAGTTTTTATACAATGCTATTTATCAGACTAAAATGCAATTGCTGCAGGGACTTGTACTTGATGGGTCATTAATTCCAGGGTTATGTCATATGACCATGGGGTATTATTTCCTATCTGTAAAGGCAGTTTATACCCTGCTCTTCCCTTTGCTCCTTCTGATTGTAGCAGGCATCACAAGATGATTTTACATGACTCTTTCAATAGGGAAAAAGGGCTGACATGTCAAGTCAACAGTGCTGTGTCTCACAAGGTACTTTCCAGGTGGAGGGATGGGGTAGTTAGGGCGAGAACAGATTTTTTTTTTTTTTTTAAAAAGGTGCATTGCTGGTGGACTAATGGAATACTGACGCTTTACTACATTCCATAGGATTTGAATTTATAAATGAAAATTAATGTGGAGAGATGCTGGATAGAAATTGCAGAGAAAGAAATCCGTCTTCCAAACATAATAAAAAGATCCAAAGGTTTTTTTTCAGTGATGGATTTCTTTTAACTATCACCTTTGGATAGCTGGCACCTTCTTTTCCCAAGGTAAATGTTATCAGTTCCGGGAACAAAGGAGTTACTGGGAAAGTCCTGCTGTTGAGTAAGTGGATCCAGTCGTAACTTGCAGCCCGCCTGTTTTTATGGTAATGAGCAAACTGAACTAAAACATTTACCCCATCTTCAGCCAGACTTAACAGAGACCATCGTGAGTCAAGGGGCACTGAACTGACGAAACCTGCTTCAGTGTCGCCGTACTAAAAACAACTGAAGAAGTTGTAAAACGTAGTTACCCAATTCCTCGTTAAAATAAACCTCTTTGAAACTATGCCAATTCAATGTAAATGAAGTTGCCCGGCTAGGTAAAAGGAAACTGTGCAGCTAGCCAACAGAAAGACAAAGCTATAAAATATGCAAGAGCCCTCTTTTCATAACAGGAGAACTCTATGCAGTGTAAAGTATCTTTCATCTGTCATTACAACCAAAATGTGAATGATTTAAACCTCAGTTGACGCAGCAGGAGCAAGTGAACACAAGCTTATCTTCATCTGAAGCTCCCCATGCTGGGAGGCAGCTGATGCTTTAGCAACCTTGGTTTAGCCCCGGTGTTTTGCAATGACTCAGGGAGATGGGAATACAGACCTTCCCACTTCTCCCTTTGCTCTTCTGAGCTATGAATCCCGCCTTTTTCCTCGGGCGGTGCTGGAACAAAAACATCTTTTCCCTTGCCTAATATAAGTAAGCTGCCTTTTTTTTTTTTTTTTTCCCCAACTCGTCATCCCCCTGCGATCCAGCCACACACACACAGAGCCAGCAGTGTTCATGCAGGACTCTGCCTAATCACAAAAGCACGAGCAGCTCTCTGCTGTCAGCTCCAACAACGAGCAAGCAGGTTGGATACATTCTGCTGCTCCCTTCTGCATTCAGATCCCAAGGCATGCTTCACTTATCCAGCATCAGGATAACAACCAAACTTCAGAGGCACTGAGCTAATGAGAGATTTAGCCAGATAAAAGTCAATCCATTTCACTCCCAATCGATGAATGGTCTTCACAAGATTTATTGCTTCAGTGTTGACTAAATCAATGGCCTTTGAGATTGAAATTCCCCTGTGGATTCCATGGTGATACCAATAAAGCAATCAGCCAAAAATAAAGCACTACTTTGTTAAAGCAAGCTATTTTCAAAGAACACCGACCTATCTCACACTTCCTTATTTTGTAAGTGGAAATGATGGAGGTTTGAACAATTGACTGTTTTGCACAAATGATCAAAAGCTCCAGAAGGGAAATGTAAGCTCGTGGCACCCACTCCAGCCATAACTTCAGCATCAGCAGATCTTCAAGGTCTGCTTCAAGATCAGCACATCTCACCCGGTGCAATGCTACAGCTCAAAGCTGCCCGAGGCATTAAAATACCCACTTCAAGCTAAATAGGTCACAGATAGATCCAGCCATGCCAAACTGGTGGTTTAGGCTTCCAAACAAAGCCTCCTATTGTCCAGAATCACCCACTTGGGGGACAGAAAAAAAAAAAAAAACAAAAACAAATCTGCAAACATAAGGAGGAATCAGGAGAGTTCTTTACAAGGGTATTTCCTTCGCAAAAATCTCCTTCTCCTCTTTTACCACAAAACAAAATATCCAGCCTCCAAAGAATTGTATCCAAAAGCATTGAAGAACAAATAGTTTCTCTAAAATTACTTTGTTGCATCAAAACATGTGAAGGGGGAAGAGGAGGGGCAGTACAACTGTTGAAGATAAAACTTTCTCCAGGCAGAAGCCACAATGAATTCTTTTCCCAAAGGGGTAAATACACACCACACTGAGCTGAAAACATTTGAGATGCTCCTAGTTTCTAGTGTTGAGCAGCTTCTGTAAGTCTCCCCAGTCTCGAATTTTGAGATCTGCTGCAGAGAACGAAAGCAGTAGGGAAAGCTTTCCCCCAGAGGAGGAATGACCACTCAGCCATGCATCCCTGGTTTACCACAGGTCTCAGAAAAGCAAAACAATCCATTGTCTGAACAAGCAAATATTCCTGGGCTTAACACGAATTCTGCTCAAGAAATCTGCAATTCATTAGCATAAGAAGTTCAAATTGGTTTTGTGAGCATATTTTCCTTTGTAACAGTTCATAGAGCTGTCTGCATTTCATCAGATTATTCTAAAGGCAGCAGCTCTTGAGGCAGTCTCAAGACTGCACTTTCTGGTGCTGACATAAAGAGCTACAGTTTCAAGCATCTTGTATGGCAGCAGATACTTTTCTCAATTAAACTTTTCTTAAAAAAAAAAAAAAAGCAGCAGGTAATAAAATAATTTGGTTAAACTTTTATGAAAAGCCATAGACATACGAAGAAATGCTATTTCTACCAACTCTCCACTATTCTTGACAGATGATGATGAGTCCAATTTAAAAAAATAAAATACTATAAATAATTATGAAGATTATTTCTTTTTGGAAAACAAGCACATAGGAAACTTCTGATTTATATTCATTTGCCACGTTTATAGCCTGATTAACTCCAACTAGTTACATGGGTCTCTGAAAAATTTTTTGTTCGTTGAAATGAAAACTCAGAATGATCCTCTAAAATTCCAAATAATGGAGGAAAATAATGGAGGGACTTGTCTAGACATCAGACAATTAGCAGAGTGTATCAACCCTGCCATTCCATGCATGCCTAACTGTAAAAGACATAAGTAAAAACATAAAGATGATGTGTTGATTTGAAAAAAGCACATTTGGCCACCCCTCTGCTCACTGGTTTTGCTGTCTGGCTCAGTGAACTTTTGATCCTCCTGTTGCACAGAAAATATATGTTTAATTTCATACACAGAAAATGGACAACTGCACAAAATAAATTTAACTTGTGGAATACCCTTTAACTTTTCAAGAATCTTTTTCCCAAAGAAGATTATGGAAACACTGTTGGCAATATCTGGTACTATCTACAAAAAATTTGCTGTGCTAGTCTGTGAAGGGTGTGGTGATGAAAAAAGGAGAAGGGAGACTGATACTTCTTTAAAACAAATGGGTTTGGACCTTGGCCTCAGAACTGATCAGAAACAGAAAATGGGCTGCTATATTAAATGCATTCCCTTCACAGTTTACCCACAAGAAATATGTTATTTCTGGAAAATGCTGCTGAGCAGCTGGCAGGAAAAGCCAAGTGTTCAGCTTTTTAAGAGAGGAACACGTCTCTGGTCAGTCTGGTAGAAAGGGCTCAGCCAGGTGTAAAAGCAGTTTTTCCACTACTTGCTTTCCTGGATTCTTTCTTCCTCACAAAATTCAGGGCATCCCTCTATTTCTACGGATTTAAACAAAAAAAAAACCCTAAATTTTTGGTCACAAGATTATTCAATGTGGAGAAGAGACAAGAATGAACAAAGATAAATATTTACCTTGAGCTACAACCTGTGATTTTTGTTAATTTGAATGTGCAGTGTAAAACATCTTGCAGAGGAAAGGATTTGTTATCACTGCTTGTGCTTATGACAATTTTGAAGAACATGCTATCAAGAATATAAATTTCCCTTTAGTGCTTGTCCTGTAAAAACAGGGCCTCCTACACATTCTGAAAGTCAACTGGGACAGAAGGGAAAAATTCCAAGTATTTTGCATCACGATTGAAATTGTGGTAATGCTTTGTCATTTGTAGAAAGAAGTCAAGATATAGAAGAAAACTGATACCAGAAATTTTAGTTTTGTGACAGAGGCATGTTCACTGCTGAATTAACAAAGTAAATAGGGTTAGGGCTAAAAAAGTGTTTAAATCAGACCTGTTTCTATCTAGACTTGCAGGATAATCTGTTAAAGTAAGAGCAGCACTGCTTCATATTTCAGGTTTGCCATAGGACCAACAGAGGTGTGCAGATGAGGAAGCTTGCTCTGGTGCTTGGGTCCTTTTAACCTACTACCTTTATGTGCTCCTAAGAGCAGAAACCAGCCTGAAACACTTGCCTGATGACATTAGAAAGCCTATTTTTTAAAAAGCATTCAATTTCCAGCCCCATGACACAAGCACATGCAGCACGGCCATGTGCACCCCTGAGCCCTGGGCACATTCCACCACACATGTCTGTTATGCCACTGTCACACACTCATGACTGTGTTAAATCAAAGCCAACTGATGTCACTGCTAAAAGGCTGAGAAGCCCCACAGCGAAGCATCTTTACATTTGGGAAGTGTTAATGTGCCATACAAACATTTTGCCTTCCAAAGCCACCATATATACCAGAATGTCAAAAGCAATTAGTATAATGTGCACAGAAACACAGACACACACGGACAGAATATTCTCCAGGGTATTTTCAGTGAGTATAACCACTGTGCTGAGAGATCCAGGACAAAGGGAGATTCCCCTTCACAAATTCTCCCTGCCCATGGCATGGGGTGGGAACTAGATCATCTTTAAGGTGCCTTTCAACCCAAACAATTTGGTGATTCCATTAAATATATTGCTGCTTTAAATAAGAAAATATGCTGTGAAAGAAGATTGCTTTTTTAACCAGAGGTTTAAAAATTGTAATAACTGCTTTTGTTTGATTTTGATTTTTATGTTACAGGCTGACAAGAAAGAGGAAAACATCTGTAATTTCAGTATGAGAGCTACATGAAGGACATTGCACAAATGGACTCCTACTGCCCAGCTCCCTTCCTGACAGAGCTGAGTGGTCACCCACAGGAAGGAAAAAACAAAGTAGTAAATTCTGTAGTACAGGAATTATCAGCTTAATGACTTATCACTTTCCTCCAGGACAGCTGGGGTGAGGGTAAGTGCAAGTAAGCAAGCAATGCTGCTGCAACATCAGGGCTGGAAGAACTCTTCCAAAGATTATCCTCCAGCAGTTGGTACTTTCCCTCCTGGGCTATGGAAGAGCCATGGCATTTGATCACATATATGACCAAGCTGTTGTGTAAATGCAATGTTAAAGCCAAAAGCAAGAGCTAGAAAATAAAACCCAGCCCTGTCCAGCCAGTGAGCTCAGCATGGCCTTTGCACAGATGGGGAAGAGAAATGAACCCATAAAGCTGCAGAAAAACTTAAATGAAAAATAAGGAATATTTAAGAAGAAATAGTCCTAATTAATAGTGATAGAACAACATATAAAGGAAAAATCCTTGCTTGCTAGACCTCTATAAAACCCCAGTCTCATATTTATTTGTGATACAAGACAAAGGGACAAACACAACTCTACACAGTCAGAACAAGGCTTGCTCTTTCCTCCATTCCCTTGCCACATTCCCAGCACAGGAACACGGCCTCTGCCCTGCCCTCCCTCCCTGCTCTGGCATTTCCAGCTGTGCTACCTGGCAGAAGGGAGCAGGAGCAGGAATGGGGTCACGACTCCTGTTAATTACGGAGCATCCAGCTCCACACACGGAGTTTGGTGTCGACAGGCAGGGGAAAGCCACCACTACAAGCATCTCATTATTTTCACAGGTCAGATTTCTCAATGGCTGTAAGCAATTAGAAAATAACTCTGAAGAAACACATCTAAGTCATGATGCAGAAACTGGTTTTTTCCAGTAAATCTGAGAGGGAATAAAAAAATCTGCTTTGTATCACACGGCTAAGCAGTACCTCTGGAGTTACAAATGGAATTGCACAAATGATAAGCAGTGGTGGATGAGCCTGGATTCCTGCAGAGGATACATTTAGTCATCTATAAAAAGCCCCTTTGCATCAGCACCACAAGTTAGTGGTCAGATCTGCCCCTTCCTGTTTCCTCAAAGTGGGTCACGAGTGCTCCCTAAGCCCTGTTCCCTGACGAGGCTGGGGCAGGCAGGGGCTTACAGTGCTGGCAGTGACTTTGCCAGCAGAACACAGGGAATCTAGCATTGTGTTATGCACAAAGAAAAAGACACTTTCTTTTTTGTCTCAGCGCATTTATTATTTTATCTGGAATACAATGCCCCTTTTCATCAGGAGAATAATTGACAAATGTATTATTCCCCCATTCATTGCCTCAAAGCTGGAGTGAGTTAAAGCATGCCTGAAAGAAATCCTCTTTAAGCTGTTATGACCTGCTGTTTTTACTGTTAAATTTCAAGTGATTAACATGCCTGTTCCTTAAAGGCAAATGAAGAGCAAAATATCGTTTCCCCAGGAGCACATACCTTAAGCAGAGACACACAGCAAAGCAGTGTGGCCTCTATCAACTCTATTTGGCACACAGAAAAGCCAACTCCAAATGTTCACGGTATAAACTCATAAATCCACTATAATTCCAGTAGAAGATGTATCTAGAACCTACATGTGTGGGTTATTTTTCCCCACCAGAAGTTTTTTGGCTATGATATTAATGATGATTATTAACTAGGGACATTGAGATTCTTTAGTAAAATTATACAAACTAGCAAAAAGTACAATTGTATTCTAGTAAACAATTAGTCCAGACAACAAAAAGAAGATAGTTATGATCTGATTTTGCTGTCTTGACACTGATGCAGACAAAAACGTCAGACTTTTCAGCTTATGAAGAGATTTTTACTAATCTGGCAGATATGCTCCTTAGAATGATAAATGAGAGAATGATAAATGAGCAAAGGAGTGATAATGGCTTGGGGTTTGTGGGTGCCATTACACACTTGTTTTCTGTTTTTTTGCAATAGAACTGGTGACATAGTGGTTTTCACAAAAAGATACAAAAAGATACCAGATTTCAGAAATTTGAACACCAACAACGTTTTGTGGCATACCTTGAGAGTGGAAGAAGGGCTTCTCCTCTCTACTGCACTTGATTTTAAAAGGCTGCATCAATCTAGCAGCTTTTAGGCTGCCAAGTCAAAATACTGGCAGAGGCAAGAATGAATGACAACCAACCAGACCTTCAAGGCACAGGTGTTTCCTCTGCTCTCCCACATGGGTCTTGCTAATCCCCTCCCATGACATGGGGAAGCTTTTCCACTGCCCTGAAACATGCTGTGGAAAACAAGATTCAGCAGCGAGTGGCTGGAGCAGAAAAGCACATGCAGTGCATTCTCATGACCTGCCACAGCCTGTGGAAATCACTGTGTGCACCAGAGCATGAAGAATGACTGAAATATTTCAAGTCCACGCTGCTGCTGCTGGGCTCTTCTGTGTTTCAGAAATGGGTAAGGGATCCCTGAGCATACCTGAGTTGTGCTATCAGAGAAGTCACAAACACTGTGGTGCTATATCTGAGGGGAAAAATTTTAAAAATACATTTTTCTACAGTTTTTAGTTCAGATTTCCTGTTTCAGATGAAACTTCTGGGCATTTCTGCCTATACCACCTTTGCTGATATTAAAAATTATCTTTCCTCTTATGACACATTCTTGATAGGAAGGAAACCCCTCGGGGTTCATTGGGAATTAGGTTGCCAAATGTTTTAGGATTGCTGGAAAGTACAGAGGAGAAGAATAAATAGGTTAAAACACGAGAAGAATAATGCTTGCTCACTCAGGCTTTCAGCACATACCAGGGACAACAGAATTCTAAAAGAGAGGAGAGGAAAAGGAAAGCACAAGCAAGCCTTGATTAGTTGCCAGTCAAAAAACAGCCACATTCACACTGACCATGAAAAAATCCCACAGGGACCTGAATCCTTCCTGCTTCCCCACAGCAGCACTAGAGCAGAGCCATTCCATCTCCCCCACAGTGACCCACATGTTACCTGTGGCATCAAATATTATGGGCTGGCAGTTCCTGTTTGAGTCCCAGTTACACTTGAGCACCTGCCCTCCTTCTACGATGTTGTGCTGGGTAGTGTTTGCTTTTGGAGCTCCCACCAGAAGATATGTCCTGCAGGAAAAAGAAGAAGCAAAACAAAGGTTTAAACACCTAAGGCACAGCTGTTATAACTTTATGACATCTGAAGGGTTAATAAAGCAAAAGTCTTGCCTACTCAAATCTAAATCCAACTTCAACTACTCTCAGTTACAGAGACATTTATACGAAGTTCTCTTTCCTGCATGGAAAAGCATTAAAAAAAAAAAAAAAAAAAAAAAATACCAAAAACAGAGAGATATGATGAATCTAAAGTATCCAAGCCTGGTTAGGATTATATTTTAAATGAGAGAAACACATTTTATATCCTTCTTTTTTCCTTTCAAAAATACGTAAGTGTAGAGCAGAACAGGAAATTATGTACTTCTGCACTTTACGAAAGGCATCAGCCGGCATAATTTCTGGTTAATTTTGTGAGTTAGGGTAATTCAAGGAAGTCAGTCAAAAATGGAAACAATGTATAAACAAAGCAGTAGTGCACTCGGAGCTCAGCGTGTACTGAACGTGATGAGTCAGCCCTGCCCGAGCAAGGGCTCTTGTAAAAACAGTCTCGGAGTGCCAGCCACAGATCTGCATGTTAATGAATCCTTACCCACGATCGCTGCACAGTCATCATTTGCTTATTAGGACCTGCTGGGCTTTTCTGCATCTCTGCTTCCACAGACACTCGTTCAGAGCACTCCGAGCAGGAGCTGCCCCGAGACTGTGCCCGCACAGGGGGCAAAATTCACAGGTGCCCAAGGAAAAAACAGACTGAACAAGGCTCTTGGCATCTCCCAGCACCTTCCAGGGGTCCCAGCACCTCTGAGACCCACTTGACTGAGAAAGTCAAATTGAAGCATGAAGTCATGCTTAGAAGACAAAAATCAAGTGCTTCCTTTCATCAGAATCAGTCTGCTCCTTCGCTTCCCTTTAGACTGCTCAGGAGGGAATGCAGCTTGCAGGAGCAAGTCTTGTCAGGCACCACACTTCTCTAGTTTGGGAACTGGGTTTGCTGAGCAAGCTGCAGGACTGGTTGGAGAGAATGTCTACAGGCAGACAAATCCAGGCTTATCAAACTAGCTCTGGTTTTCAGAGTCATCTCCAGGCTCTGGAATTTAGCTAAGAGATCAGTATAGGCATAAACGTGTAGCACCTCATCAAAGCTCAGTTTGCATGAAGACCTACCAGTTTTCAACCTGTGTGACTATTCAGAACCTTAAAAATGTCCTGGCATGGACTCTGATAGAAAATCCAGGCTAGCTTGCAATCCATTAGTTTTCCTTAGTTGCCATTCATAGACTGTCTAGATTTCTAGAACAGGAATTTGAAACGCTTTAATCAACTTCAACTCTTCAGGCAGAACAGAAATGTTTAAAAATAAACATTATAATGCCAAGTAAAGAAACATATCAATTATTATAATTGCGATCTATTAAAGAAGTGGTAGCTTACCTCCTATTTTACTCTTGTACCACTGACTTCTGAGAAGTCCCCCAAACAAAATGCTTAAAAGATTTAATCATTCCCATTCTAATTATATATTTCAATTTTTTCTTAAGCTAATATTTGTGATGAAGTTCATTAAAAAGATTACAAATAAAGGAGTCATTTTGTAGTTCCACAAAGGTCTTCCCCAAATAAAAAATTGCATTTTTATCATCAAAGACCAAGGAAGTAGATTTTGTCATAGCTCATATAATAATATGCAAATTACCCAAACACTAAGAAGTTTCCAATCCACATACTTTGGGAAAGAGGGAATACAGGCACAATTGTGTTTCCATGGGAATGCACCAGCTATGCTTTGATACTGCTAATTTCCTGAATCATGCTCCTGAACCATCCACCCCATCCCAATGCTGGGGCAAGACTGGGAGTGTTCTGGCACCTCTGGTGTGCCAACAGGAGCAGCCCCTTCCCAGGGCTTTCCATGGCCGACAAGGAAACTGGGAATTCCATGGAGGTGAACCCTGGACTATCAAGTGCAACTCCTCTGAAACAGAAGTTTTCAGAGAAGAAGCAGAGAAACCTGTTCCAGTTGTTATGAAGCTGTGCCCACTGTCAGGCACCACGCAGCCCCCTGACACAACACCACCACTTCCACTCCTGCAACACGACTTGCATTCAGGACTTGTAAATAGCTTTAGCTTGGCATCCAGCAGGTCAAAATAGACCGTGGAACAGCAGCTTGAGCATTCAGGAATTCATACCAGGCCTTTGTTGTCAGGCTAGGCAATCCAAATAGCTTTAGCCCAACGAAACTGACTTAATCGCTGGTGCTCCCGTATAAAATAGGTGATAAACAAAAGCTCATCGAAGAAAAAAGAAAGATGTAGATACCATGTGACAGCCCATACGCCTGGACACGGCATACCAGTATTTCTGGCTATTTCAAGAGACAAAATATCAGTGTCCATAGGCATAAACTGAAAATTCAACACCACTGGAACCTGGTCCTGTAAAAGTTGCATAGCTACTTGGTTTAATTAAGAACTTTAATGTAAAATAAAGTGTTTAGCTCAGCAGGTACAAACAAACTTTTAGTGATGACAAAAAACCGAGGGGAGAATTCCCTTATAAATATACAGAAGTTTTTCATGCTGCATGACAACCACACTGGGGTTTTTTACAGCAGTGCACTTTGAGGTCAATAGTTCTTATAAAAATAATGGAAAGGTTCCAAATAATGATTTCATGGGGAGCCGAGTCACGTAATTCCTTATCAGAAAGCAAGGAAGAAAGTTTATTACATGCATTTACCAGTCTCTTGATAACGCTACAGACACACATGCTGACTTAAATATAATGGGCAGGACAAAAATAGAAGCTTTTTTCTTTTAGTACCAAGACTTACAGGATTAAGATAGCAGAGAAAGATGGTGCAACATGTGCAAGTTAAGACAGGATGGCTTCTAATATATGTAGGCAATAAAAAAATGCAAACAAAGCTAGATGATGTACTGCAGAAAGGTTTGCTCAATAGCTGTACAATTTGTTTATAAAGTTTTACAAGCTAAGGATTAAGGAAGGAGAGAGAATATCCCCTCAGCAGGACGAAAGCCAGCAGCTTTTCCAGTCTTACAGCCCTTTCTAAAGATGGGAGAGGAGCGAGGGAAAAGTGACAAAAGCTGGATGTTAGTGTAGCCCGCATTTCAGAACTGGAGCCTGATTCATTCTGGGAGCACCGAGGCTGTGCAGTTAGCGACACGAGGATTCAAAGGTCTGCAACACAACAGCGACTACACACAGCCTAATCTTTAACATGAAACGGGAACGTATTCAGGAAGCAGACGCGGAGGGTGCTTACACGGAACTTTTCCTTCTCTAGACTCCTCAGCAGCTTGGTACTCGCACAGACTCATCACAGTCCAAACACAGCACTCCCGCAAAGCACGCTTAAACAGCAGACCTTCTGAAATGCCACGGCACACAGCTCCAGGAACCAAAATACCATAACTACATCTTTCTACGCTTTATTTATCACCACCATTATTTGCGTGAGACCAGGCTATGCAGAGAATCTCGCAGCACAAGGTCCACGTCCCGCTGGCCGCTCGGGACCGGGTTTGGCTCCCCGGCCAGGGCATCTCGGCCGCCAGAGCCGCCCCGGCGGGGCAGGGATGAGGAGCGGTCCCTGCTGGGGACCGCCGGGGGCAGGCAGAGCTCCATCCCCGCTCCGGGGCCTGAGCAAAGCCGCCACCCCTCCGAGACCGCTCCGGCCCGCCCGGGACAGGCGACAGCGGCTCGTCTGCTGAGGATCCGGGGGCTGCTCCCCATCCTCCTCCCGGCTCTCCTCCGGAGCCCCGGGGAGCGGCTCGGCGGGGCAGCGCGGGGCGGGGCGGGACGCGCACTTACGAGAACGGGTCGGGGGCGAAGAAGTCCACGGCGAAGCCGAAGTAGCTGCCCGCCGGGCCCGAGTAGACGGCCGGGCGCTCCACGTCCAGGTTGAAGGCGCTGCCCGGGGCCAGCGCGGCGCCCAGCAGGACCAGCATCACCGGCAGGCTCGCCATGGCCCGGCCCCGCTGCTCCGCGGGCGCGGCTCTGCCGGGACGGGACGGGACGGGACGGGACGCGCCGGCCCCGCGCCGAGGGGGCGGAGGGGCCGCGCGTTTCCCGCGGCGGGGCGGGGAGCGCAGCGCAGTCACTTCCCCTTTCAGCCTGGGACGGGGGCGGCAGGAAGGAGAGGCGGCATCATGTGGTGCCGGGGGCGGGCCCTGGCCGCTCCGAGCCCGGGCCGCCGCTCTCTTCCGCCGGGAGCGGGCAGGGAGCGCCCGGCACTGCCCGGCACCGCCCGGGGCTGCGCCTGCGGAACTCCGGCCCCGGAGCTGCCCTGCCGCTTTTATCTCTGCCCGAGCCCAAGGCTGGAGGAAGGTCAAGGAAATTTTCTTGTGACGGTAGCGAAGCCTTGGCACAGGCTGTGCAGAGAAGCTGTGGCTGCCCCATCCCTGGAAGTGTCCAAAGCCAAGCTGGACGGGGCTTGCAGCAACCTGGTCTAGTAGAAGGTGCCCTGTCATAGCAGGGGGTGGGATGAGATGGTCCTTAAGGTCTCTTCCCTTCCACCCTACAGTGGTTCCCCAAACCACTGTACCATCCTATGAAGGAGTTTTAGAAATTTGAAAGAGGGGGACACATCCGTGCCAGGCCTTACCAAGGTTTGGTGAAGCCCTGGTGAACAAATCTTTCAGGAAAGCAAAGAGAGAAGGGAGTGCCAGTGTGGACCCACCCGTAGAGGAAAAAAAAAAGCAAACAAAAGACCTGATTTTAAAACATATAGGCTATCAAATGAAATACTACTAAATCCCAGGGTCTCAGCATCTGCCCAGCAGTAGGTGCAAGGCTGAGAAGAGTGGATCTGCAATCCCTCCTGCATGGAGGTCTCTGTTACTGTTGCACCCCTGCATCACCCACCTGGGGAAGAGGCAGCCAGTGCAGCTCCAACATCTTCAGTTGCAGTTTGTAGCTCTTGTATCATCTCTCACTAATAACATTTTAGCACTATTATCTACTCATTCAGCTGTAGGCTGCTGTCAAACCCTTCGTAGCCTTGTCCTCCTCAGCTGACACAAGAGTTCAACATCTGCTCACTATAGCAGTGTCTCAGGTAAAAGAAAACACTCTGAACACCTACAAAGAGCAAATAATTCATATTAATTCAGAGTATTAATTTGTACAGCATAACAGGACTAGAGTTTATTGCCACTAAAAAAGTCTAAACTTTTTGCTTTCCTCATGTGAGCATGACAAAAAGCAACAGAACACATAATGATGTTTCAGGCCCTAATTACAAGTTAAAAATACTCCATACATACTTACCAGGGGACCAATTTAGTCTAATGGGAATCCCAAAAGAAAAACATTTCCACAATAAGCAGAGGAAAACCCAAAAACCACCAGCTACTCCTGCATTCCATTCACTTGTTCTTGCTGTTAATTAATTATAATTTCTTCAGCAAGCCACCTCAAAAATTCTATGAAGAAGGTGAGTTCCTGTACATAGACCTGATACTTGTTGCTAATTTTTCTAACTTTGCTGCCTCAACAGGTTAAACAAAACACCCAACAAAACAAACACAGACCCTGTATTACTTTTATTGTTATTTAATCTCAGAGCTTTTGTACTACAGACCTGATCAAAGCAAAACTGCAGATGAGTTAATAAGTTCCCAAACTCTAGTAAATAGGGCAATAAACTAAAAGAGTGGTTTATGAATACTTTGATCAGTAAGCTAGTAACTTGGGGAAAAGGATTTATTTTCTCTACTTGATTGTATAACCTCACAACATCACACAAGCAGTGAAGGATAAGTTATCTTTAAGATACTATAATTTTTTAATCAAATGATCACTTTTGGCTTCCTTTTGGCTATGCAGCCCTTCTGCTTGTTGCCAGAAATTGCAAAGCCAGGCCATGGGACTAACTCAGACGGTTTACACGGAGTCAGGGGTTACTCACGCCACGGGAAACCTTTTCTCAGACTCTTTCCTCCCTTCAGGATGGCTCTGTGGCAGCAGTTCCGTGGCCGTGTGTCTGCTCGCCGCCCGTGGTTCTGCTGACTCAGCAGCGGGCTCCCCGCTCGGCTGCCGGCAGCTGACTCAGCGCTCCGGAGGAGCCCAATTCCCGTCTGGCCCCAATTCCCAACACGGCCCCAGTCAACCCGTCTAGACAGCCCAGAGCCGAGACACAGCTCCCTGCAAGGCATCACGGCCCCCGGAAAAAAAAAAAAAAATGAGGTGTACAGGCTGGGGATACACTTCTCATCAAAGCCAACCTTACTGTAAATGGGGAAAAATGCTTTCTGAGTGATTGATTTCATTGCTTGCATCGAGCTAAATGTCTGACAGAATCCTGGACAGACGAGTGAAAGTCAAAACCAGACTTTGCTGTTATGAAGAGTTCCAGTGAGGATGTGATTTTTCTTTCCTAGTTGGTTTGGTTCTCAGCGTGACTAACAAACAGATAAGGAACAGCCAATGAGATCATATTACAGAATGTAAACAAGTTAATTACGTGTTTCTATATTTACTTGTTACCTGTAGCTTTCAGTTCTCAGGCTAAGATATCCAGTGGTGAAATCAACAGCTAAGAAGCGGGCAGGACTCGGATTCCTTCTAAGACACCAAACTTTTTGTCTGTATTCAAAACAGAATGCAATTATTTTGGAAGTGATTGGAGTCTAAAGACTCCAACTTCATCCAACCGATCAAACTCGTATTTTGATACAAGTTTGTTGCAAGTTACTGGTCTTGTCTTGATAACTTTGTTACAAGTCACTGGTCTTGTTAGTGTCTAATCACACAACAAGCTATTAAAGCAGCTGAATAAAACTTTGTAAGATGCAAAGCACTTTTGGTAGGCAGGTATAATTTTTGTGCTATTCCCGAGTGTCCAGCCTGTGACAGAGTATTTCACAATGTTTTTCCTTTGAGTCTCCACCTCATGACATGAAAGGCAGCAGCAAGAAATGCACAAAGTGCCACAATTTGGTAGAAAATGCAAATGTGCAAACCACTGTGGTCCTGCTTCAAAGGGTCAGCAAGGGGTCCTGTATGTAAGCAATAAACTTCAGCCTCTAAAACAGAGCTTTACAGTACCAGCAGAATGAATATCTGAAGTAAAGAAAGGATCACCACTCATTTGTTTATCAAGACTCCTATTAGTCCCACATAAGAGCCTCCACTGATATAAGTTTTAGTAAATATTTTGCTCTCATGCCATCCAGACTCTTGGACTTTTCAAGAGGTTTAGCTGCTCTAAAGCAGATTTTTAAAGAAGTAACTCAGTTTCTAACAAGGCAATAGAAAAAGAAGTAAAAGATGGACTTCACATATTAGTTTGCTTTGGTCAGTTAGTGCCTTTTAATTTCTATTTTGTTTAATATTATTTTTAATATCCATTAGGAAAAATAAAACATTACATCTGAAAACTGTAGAAGCATTAAGAGATGAAACACGAGGAAACCACAAGAGATGTTTAGGCTTGATTTGCTGCATGGCTCCTGTGAGCAATTCACATCAGCCCAGTCTCATTGGGTTGTTAGCAAAAGCCGTCCTTAGCCCGGGGCTGTGGGGCAATGTTTTCACTAGGACAACAAGGGTATGGCTACATTTGTTAAAACAGCTCCTAGCACGGAGTCTGAAATCTCCCAGTTCAAAAGGAAGTGAGCTGTACCAGGTTTTTTCCTGATTAGTTCAATACTGATAGCTGTACTACTCCAGCGTTAGTCAAAGTCTGTCTGCAATACCCTTCCTGTGTTTTATAGAGTTCATTACTCACCAGGCCCTTTTTTTACATTAGGATTTCATAGCAACAAATTCAGGGACAGCACTGCTTGATTTACCCAAGGATACATATTTCTTCAGTCTGACAAAGCTGGTCTTTATCATTCACATGTGACTCAGGTTTTGCTTCACAAAGCACTCAGCAGATCACCAAACAAATATATCCAGATGCTGCTCACTCACACCCCCACAGACACAGATATTTTTAAAGAGTACTTCCCCCTAGAGCAAAGCTTTGACAGGAAACAATGTAATAAAAGGAGAAATGGATCAGGTAAAAACCTAATTTCTCTGCACCATCTCTCTGAAAATGTTTTCACAATATGCGTGCATATAGAAGATGTAACAGAGACAAAAGCTAAACACCACCCTGCTCGGTTAAGGAAGAGGGTGTGAGAACACACCAGCCCAGAGGGAAAAGCCTGGGAAGTCACCACACCTATCCCACAGAAGGAATGCACTGCCCTTGGGTAATCATTGATGGGGCTCCCAGGAGAGAGCCATGGAGATATGGGGCTCTTGGATCTTCTGGTGGGAAGGGTCTCAGGAAAGCTTTTTAGAAGGGGATGGGAAGAATTAGCTAATCTAGAGAGCATGGTGGAACTGGCCTTCTGCTCCTAGAGTGGGAAAAGAGATGAAACATTGAAATCAACAGGCTGTGCACTTGTCTCACATAGAATATGTATATTGTGTATCAAAGTTATGTACTTCTGCTTCTCCTGCCCCACTGAAAGGTCTGAGCCGGCACAGCAGCTGTGAAGCCCATGAGATGGAAAGCTCCAGATCCCATGTGAGTTACTCCTGCAGTGATTGCTCCTTTACAGGACAATTCCATCACACAGAACTGCACCTGGACCTGCATTTCTTCCTAATCCACCCCTCTGCCTGTATCCAGCAAAGACTGTAAATACACAACAGTCACAATTAATACTGGAGTACATGTGATTAAACAAAGAATCATCCTTCCTGTCTCTTCATCACTCTCTCCTCCACTTCTTTCTTCCTTTCTTGGAAGGAAGGTACATCCTACATTGCTTGCTGGATGCCATGAATTTTAACTCTACCTTTTTGTATTCACAAAGACTCTCTAGAACATGCTGCTTTTATGCAGTTCCCTGATGGTGAGGAAGAGATTTATGTATTCTGCCATCATCTTAGTTACATCTTATTCCCCTTCCTAAGAACAACCATTTCCTTCTTATGCCTGCCACTGTTTTCATACTATTTTAAGCACTGTCCTTTCTGCTGAGACCACCATCCATGGCAAGTGTGCACACAGAAAGTGGAAGTCCCTGTGTTGGACAGAAATTCTTGTGGAACAGTATTCTGCTGGGACAAAGAGGAACAGAGCACTTCCCCACACATAGGCTCTATAGGCACAGAAGACAGGTCACTTTCTAGTTTATTTCCATTTATGGAAAATTTCCAGATGACAAGAGGCATTTCCTACGTTTCTTAGATTCTTGACTGCTTCTGGTTATACAGAAATACCAGAGACCACTGCTTCCTGTTGTATCCCTGAGATATTATTATCCATGACTTTACTGCAAATTATCTCTTATTAACTACAAATGACAGCTTCTTATGTACAACTTTTGAATCTTTCCCCCAAACTTTCTATTTTTTTCTGTTAACCTTCTGATTTTTTCTATGATGTTTTTCATCATGCATTTTCAAAGCAATCTAACATGGCTCAGACTCACAGAGCAGTCATGCTGGCTTTTTAATTGATCATTCCAGGCACGAAATGCCAGATCTGCCTTGAAACACCTGTCCTCTAGTGCTCCTGTATTACAGTAATGCTTCCACATTCCTGCTGAAGGATTTGGAACAAAAACAAGTTTAAAACTTTCAAATTCCCTGGGAAAGGAATGATTCTTCAGGCTGCTCTGTCAGCTTAGACTTTAAATGAGTTAAAGATTTAGAGAATAAAATAATAACAGGATGCAGACCAAGAAGGATTGAAAGGCAGTGGAGGAATAAAGAGATAAGTTCCTTTCTATCCAATACTCTGAATATTGTTTTAGTCAAATATAAAAGCACTAAAAGATGGTAATACCATGAACTGACACTGAAAGAGAGATTTCTTTCCCCTTATCTCTCAAGAAGCATTTCAAGTGTTTGAGCCCAGGCATTCTCCACGTTGATACACCAGCTCAGCCATTAGCTGATTATTTCTGAAGGCCTCTTCCCTTCAGAAGACACCTTACCATCTCACAGAATGCCCCACAGTTCAAATTTCCTCCCTCTTCCCTAAGCAGAAATGCCCCTTTCTCCCTGAAGAACCCCAACCCACCCTCACCTTGAAGCCTTTATACTTTGATCCTCCACGTCCAAGGAATACTGTCCTGTCTGACATGAACATTAAACCAAAGCATGTCCTTACCTATAAAACATTGGACTGGTGGCTATGCCATTGTTGAGTAAAATAACAAATATTTCCCTCAAGGAATAAAACTAAACACAGATCAACACATAATCAGACCTTTATCCATTCCAACAGAGGATCTGGCTAGGGGAGTGAGGGGTGGGGGTGATTGGTGTGGATCTGGTTTGTTTTCAAATTTGTACTGCTTGCTTCGAAGCCATCAGCCTGCCATTGCCAGGCGTCACTCCAATGGAGTCCCAGCTGGTGCTGCTGGTGAAAGAACTATTTTTGCATCTATCAAACAGAAGTTGACAGTTATCAGTGGTGAAAACTACAGACACTTCCATGCTCTGAATAAAGAGCACATTTAAGCTTTTCCCTTTTTGCCCTCTCGGGGGAAGATTCCTTATTCCACTTCTCCCGGCTGCCCATACATACAAAGAATGGGCAATTATTCATGTATAGCAACTGCTGTGCAGAATTGTAACTTGGTATTTCTGTGTGGAAGGCACTGTGTGGGAACTCCCATGTACAGAATACAGACTTCTATTGACAAGAAGACACTGAAGAGCTCACGGTGCAGGGCTGATAGCACTGAAAAACTGCAGCTCAGACACCTCCTAGGTGCTTGTTCAAGGAAACAGTTCACAACAGTGAGACCCTAACAGTTTATAGTTCCCTCTACTTTTGACTTCAGTCTGTCAGACAGTTGAAGAAATAATTTTTGCTCCATTCCTTCTGACTAGCTTTCCTAATCCTCCTTGTCTCCATTTGATAAACAAGTCCCTGAAGTATTTGGAGTCATGTTAGGGAAGCACACTGCTGAGGATGCTGTGCCTTGCTCCAGGCCAGTGCAGGGAGCCCACAGCAGCTGCCTACACAAGGACTGCTGGGCTAGTTAATATGGATTAGAGACGTCAGTCAGAAGAGCCTCCCTTCCCCAGTTTATATTCAGCAGAGGGAGAAGACAACAAAAGAAAGCGATGAAGAATGAAGACTAAAGTTTTCTTACCTAAAAACTTGGCTGTTTTCTGATTTTAAGTTGCAACTATGGAATTTTTAAAGTGGAAGTCAATCTTTTTCTGAAGCAGTCTACTGCTCCCAAATCAAAAAACTAAACTACCTGTCATGTCACAGATCACCAAAATTGACAGAAAACATGGACTGAGAGCTTGCAAAGGATTTGTGTTACTGTGCAGGGACCAAGCTACCACGTCCTCTTCAATCCCATCTCTGCCTGCCTTGTGTCCAGAGCACAAGAAAGGAAACCAAGGAACGAAACAGAAGTGGAGGTGGAACATGAAGAGGCCAAAAATTCTCCTACAAGAGCAATCCTGTCAAAATGTATTGTAGAGTCCTGAGAAATGTAAGTTATAAACTGATTTCCTGCAAGAGAAGTGTTACACCGATATTATGTGCTGATACACAGTTTCATTCAAACACGGGCCTGAGGATGCAGCCTCCACACAACACATTTCCCTAAGGGCTGATGGTACAAAGAACATTGTTTTGCTTTGGGAACCTTCTGTAGTAATTTGCTCACCTCTTTCCTTCAGGATTGCTTCTGCTTTTTTCCTTTTCTAAAGGAAAGCTGTGAAGCTTTCTTTCCCATGGTTTCTTTATTTTATTTAGGAGCCCGTCTCATTTTTGAAGTCTGATTGGGTAACTCAGGGAATGCCTCTAAGTTTTAAGCCAGCCTTGCTCAAACTTAGGCTCAAATGTATTACAACACTAAGTTTTCAACCACAAATGTAAGATAAAGAGATTACCTCCAAGGTCTCTTTCCCTAAACACAGATGATATGCTGCTGCTGCTATTTTATGATTGAAAGAACTGATTATTTTTGGCATTCATTTCAATAATGTGCTATGAAGGAGCCTATTGTGGTCACATATTAGGGCTGTAACATCATAAATGAATAAAACATCTTGGCCTTATTGCTAACACCAGCAACAGCTGCTCTCTGTAAAAAGACAGAGCATCCATTGAAAGGAAGAAGTATGTGAGACAGGCAAAGCCAAGGTCACTTCTAAGCCTGCAATACCAGTGTGGGGGAAAAGGGAAGGATCATGTGCAGACATCACAGTAAAAGCACTTAAGGTGACCACAGTTCCATAAAACTCACCTGGTACCTAATCAGAAGCAAAGACTTCATTCAAACGCTTTATTCATGAAGCATTTGCTTCACAAAAGATTCTACTTATTAGAAGCCCATCCAAAGCAAAAAAAAAAAAAAAAATCAAGTACGTCAAGAGAAAGCTTTTAATTTTGGGAAAAAAACTTGTTTCTAGCACTGAAGTACATCAAGTCCTTCACAACTGAAAGACATCAGCTTCTCTTTCTACGCCCCCTTTCTCTATTTGACACTAAGTCAAAGCAAAGCACAGGAGATCATTTCCTAGAAGAACCCAAGCTAGTAGGAGCCATGTTCCAAACAAGATGTAGCAGAGGTGTGCAACTCCCGACATTCCAGAAGTTGGTTAGAAAGTCGAGGGATTCAAGGGATAAAGAGGGAATGTACTCTGGAAAGAAGTCACAGGCTCCATCTAGTAGAGGAAATGTTCTAGATTAAGAAATGTTGGAAGGTTTGTAAGAGAGCGCTCCAGAGCAGTGCACAGTCCCTCTCCTTCCTCTTTTTTCCTCAGGTGTCTCATTTTGGGAGTGTCATAAATGGTCTCTTGGTCTGATGCAGGGCAGCTGCTGTTACATGGGCTTCTGCAGCTCCTGTGGCCTTCCCACATCTCATTTTTCCAATTCTGTTCCAATTCTTATTCATATTATTCAGGGGATAATTTCTCCTGAGACACTTCAGGTGAATATGTATGTGATATTTGCATATGAGAACAATCCTTTCCTCTCAATTTAGGGCTGTGAGGAAAACAAAGAACAAACCTTGTAATATTTTTAGTTCAGTTGCTTGATCACTGCAGTTTCAGTAAGTTATTACAAAGCAGCACATGGAACAGGAATAACAAATAATGTTTATGAAACCTCCAAATACGTTATTTGCAAGATATATAAGCTTACCAAAATTAAGTCTGCATTACATACTATATTCAGGTAATTTTTAAAAGGGGCATTAGCATTGCAAAAGAATTAGAATTCAGCATTCACAATGTCTTGAATTCAGCATTCAGAACATAGTTTTTGACAGCTGTTATTCCTCATCCAACTAAACTGTGAAAGAAAACATGAATAAAAACACCGTGATTTGTATGTGTACATTCTTTCTGTAACCAACACACTAAACAAACACAATGTATTATGAGAATACCGAATTGCCAAGGTAAGTATCACTGCTTGGCTCAAAGTTTTATCAATAATGAAAACTCCTCTTGATAAAAACAGCTGGGGAGCACTTTCCATTAAGAAATGGTAACACTTCTATTACAAACAACTCATAGATAATGTAATATTTAAGGTCAGTCTTGATAATTAGTTTTAATTTTTTTTCCTGGCCTTTGGGAACAATGTTCATTACAAAAAAAAAATAAAAAAATAGGGAGCTGTGAGTAACAAAGCAGTGGCAAGCATAAAATTCTCATAAAATATCCCAGAACTTCAAAGAATTTAAAGCTAGCCAATTTCAGCAGTTCAAGCAGTCTGTGTGTGTGACTGAAATGGGATTTTAATACACATCAAAATGTAAAAACCAACCAATACTCTACTCCCACAACAGCAAATAGCAGGAACCAAAGGCATGTGTTCACTGCAGCACCTTTAACTGGTTTTGTCCACACACATGTTCAGTACCAAAGGTGCTTTCAAGGCAGTGCTAGGTGAGTGTTCCCTCAAGATCTGCTCAGGCCACAGCTGCATTTCTCACATAGTGCTCATGGAAGTTAGGAGGAAAACAGGGTGATACAAACACTGGTCCAGGCTGCAAGGGCTAGAAACCAAGTTTATTGCAAAGGTGTTTCTCACCTGGCTTATGATGCTTTACAGCCTGATATCAACCCTCAGTTCTGAACTGAGCCTGCCTGCTCTTTTAACAGTGAAATACTGTATTTTTGACCCATACAGACTGGTAGTCACTGAAATGAGGATACCATTATTTTTGGATTGAGATTATCTCTCATTGTTCCAGAAATGACTCATCGGATTTATATCAGAATAACTTCAGGAAATGTGCATCAGTAAGAACAACTTAGTGATGTCACATCCAAGTGAACTCCCTTCTGGTGCACTGCTCATTTCCTCAATATTAATAATTCACCTTAGCCTTCATTTTCAATTGAGCATTCATTGACTGAAACCCCATTAGCTACAAACCCAAGGTTCTTTAAACCAGAAGAACTTTTAGCAGCCCATAGGAAAGCAGAAGTAACATGTAACAGCATATGCTTCCCCACCCTCAGAAATCTGAATGCTCCCCTGACAAAGGGCTCCTGAAGAGCAGTCAGCCTGCTTTCATGGTTGGAAATCTGGGCAGAGCAAGTCCAGCCAGGAGCTGTGCCAGACTAAGTGGAGAGGAAAGAGAGTGAAAACCAAACAGGGACAGCCAGCTATTGTTTCCTGCCCATGTGCAGTCATCTGTCAACAGCTACTGCCTAGGAAAATCAGCTTTTCTTCAGCTAACTTAGGGATGTTCAATGGATTTCACTCCTATGCAAGGTGACTGTTTAAATGCCACCTGTACAAAGGAGTTGTGCAACACAACTATCCTTTTAGACCCAAGAGAGCCCAGAGGCACTCTCTGCCTATCCATCAGTGTTTTATTAGCTGAAATTAATGCCATTCCTCCACTGTAAAATTGAAGTAACATGAACAAAATGTTGGCAAAGATTTAAGCTATTTACATCAGTGAAACAGCTAAGTATTATCAAAATGAGTACTATATACAATAAACCAACCCCTAAGACACAAAACATAGCCATTTTCATCCTTGATAATGATTAAATTACTTTTATTCCCATTTAAAATATACAACTTTGAAAAATTATGCAACATACATTCAAATGAATTGCATTCTTAAGTGTCCTGATAGCCAGGTATCCTATTGCTGGCCAGTATAATACAATAATCCATCAACTCTATATATGTATGGCCACAGGAGAAAAAACTGCATAAATAAATATTTATATCTGATAGTGCAGCTTTTCCTTAAACACTTACATTTAGAAGTCAATTTCAGTAGGCCTCTTTCTCCCAAGCACCGCTTCCTATTCCTACAGGAAAAACCTAATTCCACAAAGATCCAAAAAAGGCCAAAAATTCTTAGTCTGCTCTTTTAGAAATAGCATTCAAGATACACGATTCAATTCAGCAGTGCCAGAAATAACCAGTGAAGCTAACATTACCACCAAAAGCAGCTTGGGAAAGCTCACTAACAATGCCATAACTCTTACTGGTCTGGAAAAAGTGATTGAAGAGGTTTAGAAAAATCAATTGGACTAATGATACAAAGGGTATCATTAGTACAGCAGTAGTGTGGCAGACACCACAGGAGTTTGGCAAGGAGGCACAGCCTAATGCCCCCTGGAAAAGCACCACTGCTGAGAAATCTTGATGGCAGACACTCAATCCATTGGAAAAGGACACGCTGACTTTAGTGCAGTCTGCAGGGTACAGCACCTGAGGCAACTTACCCCTGTACAACTTCCTGTTATTTAGAGGACACCAAAGGGATGACAGGCATGTTTTGGACTGTAACATCCCTGCTCTGCAGAGCCTGAAGTCTTCACTAATCTACAAAAGACAGTGGGGAGAGAATGAGACTGGAATAGCAGTCAGTGATGTACAGCAGGTATTACATCAGTTAATGGGCGGGCAGGGAATAAGAACAGCAAGGGAGAAAAGCTGGCTGCTGAATTTTACACTGCATCAAGAGTAGACAAAAAAAACTGTAACTGCAGGTAGCCCAAATTTAACTGAAGCCAACATCATCACTTCTGTGTCAAGACTGCAGAGAAAAACATCTACCACTCTATCAGAAAACCCAGTTCTTAACAGTTTGGTATGATATCCTAACTTAGCAGAGAAAAATCAACACAGGTATTTTAAAGTTGATAATTTTTATTTACAGATTTATTGGCAAAAGGTGGTGGGAAAGTCCAAAACATTTTAAACAGAGGGCACTGTACTGTATTGTATGAAGTATCAGTTCACAATCTTCAGTATCCAGCTGATCAAATAAAGCTAATCACCACTTAAAGAAGCATAATCTGCATCAGCTCCATTAGAGTATCCTGCCTAAAAACCACTTCAAGGCAGTTTCTAAATCAACACAATCACTAATAAAAATGCAGTTTTCGAGAAGAATGTATACTTGGATTTTTGTACTGTACCTGATGTCAAATTGCCCACTTGCACACTGGCAAAGCAGTTACACTTCCTACTCTTAGTTGAAAGTTGTAATCTCACTGTCTGCAAATTCAGCTGTCGGGTAATTCTGAACTACTCTGAACATTTTACTGTGAGCATAGTCAAGACTGGAGTAGATGAGATTGAAGGAAAACATTCCTGGTATATCACGTGCCCACCATATTCAGCTGCATAACCATAAACATCTTGTTTAAGAATTCTATTCAAAAAGGAGAAAAAATGTAGTCAGTTTTCTCTTTGTCACATAGGTTTAATTCCTCACTGGAGCTTTTTAGTTCATTCTTCTAAATCAAGAGTGTTTAGTTCTTCTTCTAGTTCATCCAAGTCCTCTCCAGTAAAGAGATTTTCATCAACTGGAACTGCATCAATTACTCCGTTTTCTAATTCCCCATCTCCATCATTATCTTCGTCTAAATCATTTTGCTCGCTGTTGTTTATATCGCCACCAGAAGCTTCACTTAATTTATTATCTGAAAATAAACATAATTCTTAGGCATTTCAATGTCACAAGTTTCTTAATTCACAATCCTACTAAACATGCTTTCAAATGTTGAAATTATGAACAAGCTACTCTATTTGAAATTCTAGCAGACTTATATTGGCCAAATTGCATGTACCTGGTTAATATGCAAGTCTGGATCATCAGCTATGGTAACAGGAAAAAAGAGTAACTCACCATCTTTTTCTACTGAAGTGTATGTGCTGAATCTCTCTGGACTAGCCACTGTAATGCCAGTCTCCTCTACTGCCTTGGGGACATACAGGTTCAAATCTACATCGTTTATGCACACAGGGTCTTCACTCTAGAAAATAAACCAAGATGCTCTCCATGAATTACTCTTCCACAAAAATCCTCACTTCTGCACCTTCAACAGGAGTCATCTTCAACAGGAACCTTCTGATAAAATATACTCTGTGGCAGTATTAAGAACCAAGCTTATTAATTTCATTTTAAGGGCTTTCAAACTGCATTCAGGTTTGGAAAATGTCAATTAAAATATTCCTTGATTTAATCCTGTTTCCTTTACCTCATCATCATCTCCTGCTCCTTGAACATAATGGGTGTCATCTGCTTCTTCATCATCTGCATCAACCAACTCTGGCCGGAACTCAAAAACTTCACGTCCACTGATCTACTCACAATAAAAGAAACCTTCAGTTATCACTTCATGGAATTTATACTGCTTACAAAACACACAAACAAACAAGCCACAAAAAAAAAAGAAAATAAAATAGCACACAATAACAAGCAAACGAATTTCAGGCCAGCTACCTCTTCACCAAACTTTATTTACTTGCTCTCCTTACATTAAGAATTGGACTGTAAAACTTACCACCAATGCTTTGCCAGCTTTAAAATCTGCTTTCCTCCTCTCCATATCTTGTTCAGCCTTATCAATTTTTTCTTGTCTTTTTCTTCTCTTCCATGCAATAAAACACTCTAGAGTAATTTTGGTAACATTTGGTCCTAAGGCAGCACGCTGTCAAGGAAAGAGACTGATTAATGCTAGAAACTCTTTCCAAAGGCTGTAACAAATTTGATATTTAATTACTCTTTTCCAGAAACTAGTTGAAAACATTTCTGTCCAACTCCCTCTTGACTCTTATACATGCATCATTTTCTTAACGTAAGACTCAACGTGCAATTTTCCAGTTAGTGAGATGAATTGGCATGAAAATTAGTAAGAAAAGTAGAGGGGGAAATAAAGGAAAGACAAGAGCTCAGCTCTGCTCAAAGTGACACTGCCAAGCAATGGTGACAGAAAGAAGAAGAGCAGCAACACCTTCAGAAGGCCTTGTGCTCTTGGTGTTGCTGCCTCATTAGAGAGTTACTGGAGAACTAAGACAGTGAGCTGGGGATGAGAAAAGCCACAGAAGCAGTTGTAATGGATAAATGAGAAACAGCAGTTAAGAAATAGAAGTCTCCTAATAAGAGTAAGCAACAGCTGCACTAAGTATGCAGCTATAGTTAATTCTATTCACTAAGTAATAGTTTCTAAACAACATGAATCAATGCTATGCATCCTTTACCCCACTTCATACAGCTCTAAAAACATCTCATAGCTTTTTATTAAAAATTCAAAAATTAAAAAATTTTTTATGTGTCTCTTCAGAGTAATGAAAACAACTACCACCAAAAGGTACCTGTCTGACAACTTTACCTCTTTTTCTATTAGATCTTCTAATGAAATTTCATCTTGCTTTTCTTCCTTCTTTTTGTCTTTTTTTAATACAAAGCCTGGAGGGAGGGCATGGCGATACATACAGTTGTCTCCTCCACCCGGACAGACCCAAAACCATCCATATTTGTTGTTTTCAATAGCATCAAGGAAGTATTTGCAGACCTGGATAAAAAAAATTGGTTGTTAGCACCGTGTCCTCTTTCCATCCATGTCAGAAGTTCAGTAAGTCCAAGTCAGCTGTGCTCGGAAGAGAAGGAACACGTGAAATGCATTGCTACTAAAAACAGTAACAAAGTAGTGAAACTGAGTATCTAGAATTCATGTAGTCAACAGCTTTTCCTGCCTCAATATGATCCCAATTAAAGAATACTCCTGTAAAACCAGCAGCATATCTCTCTCTGCTCACTAACATTGGTGCAGTTTTAAACAACAGATTGCAGTTTTAAATTGCATCTGCCTCTCATGTTGTTCAACCTTCCAGCTCTGGATCCTGAGGTAAAGATGCCATTCTAGGACTCTTAGCAAGCAACTCATAGTTTATATTTAGCCACAGCAATGTTTAACTTTTGCAAATATAGGTGGTATCAATAGACTATTTGATTATTTCTTATTGGAAATTATGTGAAATAGTCCCAAGGAATGAAAAAGGGATTAACCCATTATGCCATTTAGTGCAGAACTAAAAATATTGTTGAACTTAGAGCCCAGGAACTACAAATTACTCTCAGTTCATAAATTAGGAGAACATTTAAAAGCCTATAATGCTTGTATGTCACTCAGTACATAGGTAAGTCAATATATATCACAGCCACTGCAATAACAGACTTCACTAATCACAATACTTGGATTTTCTAAGCAATTAGGATGCATTAGATATGCTGCTGAAATCTTGAACATTTCTATAAAACACTTCACCTACTATCCATTTGTAATGCACATGAGAAAACTTTATGGACTGAAAAGAGCTGTTGGGTGGGTTATGGTTTCCTTTGTGGTTTTGTTTTTTTAATTTTAAAACATTTTACTAGAAATACTATCATTTCATTTTCCATCTACTCAGAATATTATTATTGTAATATTCCATTCTAAATTTTTACATAATGATAAACACATCTAATGCCAGACTGGACTGCACTTAATTCCTTATAGTACAGCTCAACTGAAAAAAAAAAAAGAAAAAAAAAGAAAAGAAGACATACTATTTGGGTTTTGGGTTTTTTCTTTTCCGCCTCACCATGCTTCTTGTTCACCACTTCTTCCAGCTTCTTCTCATCCCAGTTGTCCATTGTATCTAGAAAAAGACAACAGATGCATGATGGTTTCACAAAACAACAGAAACAGATGGTTTCACAAAATATTCCAAGTACTGAACATTGCCAGCAAGCTGCTTTTCTGCCCAGTAACAGTTTTAATATGCAATTCTTACATTTTAAGTAGCTTATACAAGGGAAAATAAATTCAGGTTCTTAAAATACTGTTTTCAAACTCTCCTATGCCACTCAAAAGACAATTACCTCAAAAGCCCTAGAAATTTTAACTTTTAAATGCATAAAGTGTGCTTTAGTTAAACACTCAATAATGTGTCATTCCATCTGTACAGTACTGAGTGTGGACAAGGCAAAATAAGAAAAACAAGACAACTGAATAGAAGAGAAGGTTGGAGGATAAAATCCAGAAGTACACCTAATCTAACTTGAGGCTTGAAAAAGATAATACCAAATTATCTGTGTTAAAAGTTAAAAGAAGGTTCCACCAAAAGAAGCAAATCACCAATAACAACATTAGCAGTGGATCTGTGGGATCCCATCAGATACATTTAGGATGCCAGAGGCTAGAATTCAAATAAAGACTGAGACACGAGGAAATGTGAAAAAAACGAATTCTATACAATCTCTAATCCTTGCTAAATAAAAGTAAGATCCAGAGTACTTAGCCAACAAGTCATCTGGGGAGAGAAAAGTTACAGAAAAAATTGCAAAGTATCCCTAAAGGTAGAGCTTTGCATGTTTGGCCAAACACTTGTAGCAGCTCTGGAAGGCAACTCTGGGTGCTCACTGCACTTCCTCCTTTTGCACTTCCCTTCTACAGAGCTTAAGAGGGAAATAGCAACTGCAAGAAAAGTCAAATACTGTCCAACTTCTGACTTGTATGACAGAACACATGACACTGCACAAGTGAAAAATCACTATGAGTAGGTCATACTTCTTTTTCTAGGTGAGGTCTAAAGGACATTTTTGAGAGCACACTTGGAGAAAGTTTCAGTGCTGTTCAGAACTTTGAACGTGGTTCAAAGGCATGGGTTGCCTTAATAGCTGCTCTTCAGGATCATAACCACAATATAAAAGACTCTTAATTTTAAAATTCCAGTTTCAGCATCAGAATAGCTTAGTAGTAATTTTCTACAATTATTATACCTTTTTCAAGGTCTTCATCTCTTGCATCAATGTAGACACTTCGTTTTTCGCACTTCCTTTCCAATGACAAATCATGAGAGAACTTGCACTTGTCTCCTTTAGTGCACTGTCCTTGCTTGAAGAAAGCACAAACTACAGATTTTGGGTCAGCACCTGAGCAAAGAAAGTTTCTATATTTTAATATTATTTTTAAGCAAAAGTTATATATTAGAAATTCTGAGAATATCGAGGATATGTAGAGAATGAAAATATGTTTTAAAATTAAAAGTTATTTGAAGTGTTCATGGTAAGTACATAATTCATGTCCTGAACATGCCAAATTTACTTTTGTTGCATGGTATTTACATTAAGTATGAGAGCTGCCACTAAACTATTTAAAGAAATATGGTGTGCCTGAGTAAATTATTCATTTGTGTATTACAATACATCAGAGACCACTCTGTGCAACTTCTTCCCTATACATGAAGCTATTCTTGCCTCTAGTACACAGTAAAGTATCTTCTGGATGTCAGCCTTTTCCTAATAGATCAACAATACACTACAATAAATTACAATAATTTAACCCACACTCACTCAAACCACTGTCCTCTTTTAAGACTAGAAAGAAAATGGCCAAACAGAGACCCCAAAATAAGCAACTGTTGCTCTAGTATGAACTATCCAATCACCCTAACTACAGTTTAAGTAAAAATCATCCCACTAAAGAATCATTTGACCATTAAGAAGTCATTAGGAAAAGCAATGAAAGAAGCAGGTCTAAGTATTTATGAGACATGAGACTAAATCAGAAATACTTTACTTGTCGTGGTAAATTAAGTTCTCAAGGAAGATTTTAGGCTTTAGTTTTTCACATGATGCTTCACTTTTGCTTTGACTGAAAGTGATTTCAATATGTACAGCAATAACTGTTTAAAATGCAATCTAAATATCCAATTAATATTAGTTTTCTGAAATAACTCAAAGTCAAAAACTGCTTGATTTAGAGAGAACTGATACAGAAAGCTGCAGGTCACAAACAGAAAAGTGTCCTTTGCTGCTGATCAGTGCCACAATGAGTAAATACCAGGTTTGCTTGAAATGTATGAAAATCATGCTTCTTTTGTCAAAAATTATTGCACAGAAGCTCCAGAAGATCGATAAGTAATAACTTGGTAACGTCACAAAACTTCTTTGTTCAATAACCAACCTCAAGAGAGATCCAAACCAAAGGCTACTGCTCATTATGAGGTTAGATACAAGTAACTGCAAAGTATTTACTGTTCTGATTTGAGTACAAGCCTTCTGTTAAGACAAAAGTTATGATCTTATATTCTTTCTTTGGATGTTCAGGCCTCCCTGGGGAGACAGACTGTTTTAAACAAATACCATCACACACACACAAAAATCATGCCACACATTCAGAAGCATCTAACTGATGAATCAGAACACAGCCAAGTATCGTCAGCTGTGCTGACAACATCAATGTAGCTTTTGATATTTCAGTGATCTACAGACCCCAGAGGAATTCCCAAAACAATGTCAAATCATGACTGACAAAATACTTGGCACACTAGGTGGATGAGGAAATAGTCACACCTATTTCACTAAAATATCAGCTGGTGTTTTTGAAGGGTTATTATACCTTAAGTAGTTATATGAATAAGAAGACATAAATAAAGATAAATCAGTTAGTCATACCTTTGCTAATTTTCTGTGCAGCAACCACAGGCTTGAAGAGCTCATTTAATTCTTGCAATTCCTTTTTCTTATCTTCTTTCTTTAATTTCTTCTCACTTTCTGATTGAGCAGCCTATAAATATAAACCAGGATGCCAGGACTCACTTCACATGAACTGCACGTTAAAATAACCAATCATTCAAAATTCGTTTACAAGGGCAGGAATGAAACGACCTGTGATGCCTGAAGGCTCAGAACTGCTGCTCTTGTGTGTGCAGCTGGTGCCCTTTATTGGCACTGACCTGTCCCACAGGAGGGACAGCAAATCTGCCAGAGAGGAGAGTGCTGGCAGGTACCTTTAGTGTCACAGTGACCCCTACTGCACCTTCACAGGAAAAGCCAGTGAGAGACATCGAAATTTCTTGTTCTTTTGCAGTGCAACTACTTCAAGATCTGCACCAAAAAAAGCCTCCCTTGAGTCCCCTACATGCTGCTTTGCTCTTTCTTCTGATCTATACAGGTAGAAATTCCAGGAAATCTGTCCATAGAAGTTGAAAGTGCTTTTAGAACATTATTTCAACTTGGATCAACTCAATATCTGAATGTTTCATTGCTTAACTAAGGACCAAAGACAGGAAAACAAGCTCATCTAGGAAAGGAAAACTGCATATATATGGAAAAAAAATACCTGAGTCTGCCTCACCCTTTTTTGGATAAGTCAGAGCAGGTGTGTGTCTATACCAAAGCAGGATGAAAACACATGAAAGAGGACATGGCAGAAACATTCTTAGATCAGACATGAAAGGAGGTTTTAGCAAGGTGGGGTCCATCTCTTTTTCAAGGCAACAAGTGACAGGAAAGGAGGCAGTGGTCTCAAGTTACCCCAGACAATGTTTAGATGAGATTTTAGGAAACATTTCACCACTGAAAGGGTGGGTTCAAGCATTGGTGGACCCACCATCCCTAGAAATGCTCAAAATGTGTAGATGTGGCACTTGGGAATATGGTTTAGAGGTGAACAGGCAGTGCTGGGTTAATGGCAGAACTCACTGATCTTAGAGATCTTCTCTACCCTTCTGGATTCTGTGTTTATCTGACTCTTGTCCTTTTGGGAAGCCAGTGAGACTAACACCACAAACAAGTATGTATAGTGGAATGTTAAAAAAGGAGCTTTGTTCTTATGGTGAATTTGGCAAAAATACACCATATTGTTTTAGAAAGGAATTAGCAACTTGTCTAGTTTTCCTACCAAAAGTTCACAAATGCTATTTTAAATAACACAGACCCACGTATGTCAACTACAGAAAGTCGTACTTTAAGAATGCTTTTGTTTCTCTTCAGTGCTCTAAAAGCTTGAAGATGAAGCTTGTCTTAAAAAAAAAACAACAAACCAACAAAAAACAAACGAAATCCCCAAAATCAAAGAAACAAAAAAACCACAGAAACAACAAATCAAAAAAACAGGAAAAATAAAAACCAAAACACCCACCACTAAAGCTAAAACTATGACAGCATTTCCATTTTAATCTCATGACATGAGGAAAACTGCTTTAAAAAGTTCTTTGTCAGGGACAATCCTAACTGAAAGCTATTCTATAAGATAAGAGGTATAATCACGTTTAAAAATTTGGTGCTGACATCCAACAGTCAACAGCTACCAGCATTTGAGAAATAGCATTATTTTAGGCTGGCTATTTTACATATTGGTAATTGTACACATGCCACATATCCAGGGATTTCATACACAAGTTTCAGAACTGTTTGAATAACAGCAACGTCCTTGAAGTGACATCAAGGAATCTTTTTTTTTCCACAACAAAAAAATTATTAATGACCCAAATACCAACTTTACTTTTCAAGTTGGGCTTGCCATGCTAGTTCATCCTTGTTACACAAGGAATGTATTGCAAAATCATGAATTAACGCAAATGTAGTTATTTTACAGGCTTATTCATAGAACAGAAAGCTGTGTAAATCTAGCTTCCCTAGCTCTGTAGGAAAAAGAGACCTGGATCATTTCCATTAAATCCATGTCATGAGTATAATGTAAACACTGTATCTCATTTTATTTAATCATACAGAAGAGCCAAGTTGCAGACAGCGGCTCAGAATTTCAGGTTTTTTGACCAAAGGTTTTTCACCGAATAGATGGAGACTTGACAGACTTGTGTCCACTTAAAATTGCAATAAATACTTCTGTAAGTAGAAGAATGAGAACATAGAGGCTTATACTTTTATCTTCTTTCAATTCCCGTTTTAGTAACAACTATTGTTCATTTAATTGCTCCCTATTTCTCAAATAAGGTAGGAATTACAGAGAAAAGAATGCAACTGTACTTTGCTGACAGCGAGTACCTACAATTTAATTTTAGGTATATCTTAAGTTACGAATTATGCTATTCTCAGTATACTACGGAGACAAATGCTCACCCTGACTACTTGAGTTTGGATGGGATGAAGTTCTTTTTTCACAACAAAAGCTAACCAAACAATAAACTAAAAACCAACAAACCCCCATACTTGGTACTGCTTTTACACAGGTACATAATTTACAGCTAGACAAGCTCTGCATGACAACTGTTAGCTAGATCTGTGCCAGTACCTGACCATCTGTACACACAGTGAAAGATGATTTGACTCCACAGTGGGAAAACATTCCACAATAAATACTTACCTGACGTGGATTCTGCTGACCAAACTTAACCTGGTGAGTCACAGCCTTGATAAACTTCTGCTGCTTTGCTCCTTTTTTATTCTTTAGGCCAAATGTTTTGTCCTAAACCAAGAGATAAACACAGCCACATTAATTAAAAAAAACCCAACAAAACAAACCACTGGAAACACCACCCTTGCCACTCCTCTCAGGCTTCCAGTAAAACAGAGATTATTTCCACAAGCAACACAAAAAACACTGTGGACAAAATTTAGGCTCCTCGTATCATCTTCAGAAGTGGCTTTTCACCAGAACCTGCTGAATGTGGCCCCTGTGTGAGCTCTTGTTTGTACCACCAGACCTCCCCGTGCCCTGGTGTCAGTGTGAGCAAGGACACACAGCGTTCTCAGGCCTCCCAAGGCAACAGGACAAGAAGTCTTTGGAGACTACCCAAGGAACATCTAAGGAAAACAGGACAACTTACTAGTCATAACTATTGCTGGTTTCTCTTCTGTCTGCCTGAAATCACTCATTACTTCTATCTTCAATTATTCAGATAGAAAAGTGATATATGTTATATAGATGACTATTACCACATTTTTATGTTCAAGTATTAGAAGCTTTTCATTTTCTAACTGTACTAATTTGAAATTAAGTCTTTATCCTATATCAGGTCTGGACAGGCGTCTCTACTTCCTAAAATCCACTGCATGAAGTTTCTGTTTACTGCCTAAACCAATTCCTCCTCTATATTTTCAGCTTTATTGTTAAGAAGTTTCTATACCAAATCTATGAAAAGTTTCTTATAAAAAAAAGAAAACGCAAAAAAACAGCTTCCTTTCACATGAGTAGCTGAGGCAGAAATTATTTTTTGTAACTCAAATACCTACATTAGAAACTTATCCATGCCTTTGATTTGATACCAACATTTTCCTCCTTGGAGGAAAAAGTAACAGATGTTCATACAGTGAAAATAAGTCAGTTCAAATATTGTTTTGGAAGTCTGAACAATCCAAAAGGATATTATAAAATAATTACAAAATAAACAGCTCCAAGCTTCCAGAGTTGTGGTGTTTTCACTTACAACATTTTCCCTATGAACAGCAGCTTCCGTGTTACTTGGTGCTAACTGGAGAAATCAAAGAAAATTTATCATTTACACACTTGATTTCCACTGTAAATACAGCATGGAAAAGATAATCCTTGTGTATTTGATTTATATAAAAATCTATTGTTAATAATCAATGCCAGCTTTTCCCCTCTTAGCTACATTTCTTAGTAATAAAAAGCAAAACTTTTCCAGGGCAGCTGCATTCAGCAAGAATCTCAGCAACTCGAAAGCCAGGAGAACACAAAACCAACTGCTCTAACCTGACCTTTCCAAAAACCACAGAAACAACAATGTGCAACCTCAGACTTAAAGGAACACACTCATGACACGGGTATTTCACCTGACCAGCATATTTCATGCCGATAATTTAGGCAAATATTTAAATGTCTATAACTACCCTGCTTGTACTCTCAGCATAAATTTACACACACAGGACAGACAAACACACGCACCCCTCTAGCAGGTTCTTTTTTTGAATCTGGTCACACGGGCCAAATTGTAACAAAATCTGAGTGAGGAACCAACGCATCATGAAGGTGTGACGGGATCTGGAGGCCATCTGGTCCTACCCCCAAAAACACAAACCTACACACCAGCGAGCCGGACTCTGGGAATACACGGACACCCAGGACACCGGGATGAATACGGGAAAGGGCGAGGAAAGAAGACAGCACAGCAGTGTTGTCAAATCACGGTCAGGCCCCACGCAGCTCGGGCCTGGCGATGTCCCGGCTAAGGCTGGGTGCAAGCAGTGCAGAGAAGCCAGTGCTTCCCCGGGAACAGCCAGGTTTCGGCTCTGTGATCCCACCCCCAGCCGCTCCAGCCGGGAAGCCGCAGGGAGCGGCAGGGCCCAGCGAGAGGCCGTGGCGGGAGAGCGGCGGCCTGGGCCTCCTCACCTCGATGATCTTCTCCTTCTTCTTCTGGTCCGCCTTCTTGCTGCCCCCCGCCGGCTGCTGCTGCTTCTTGGGGGGCATGGCGGGGCGGGGCTGGGCGGCTCCCGCGGGGGCTCGGGCCGGGCCGGGAAGGGCCGGGAGAGGCCGGGACGGGCTCGGGCCGCGCCGCCGCCGCGGGGGAGGCGCAACGGGTCCCGCGGGGCACGATGGGAACGCGCCGCGGGCCGGCCAATCGCCTCCCGGCAGGCAGCGCGCGCCGCGTGACGTCACTGAGGGAGGGGCGGGGTTAGCGACGCCAGGCGCAGGGTGGACTGATGCGCGTGACGTCACTGCGGGGTTTAGTGACGGGGAGTGCGTGAGGGAGCGGGACGGTTCTCTGCGAGGTGAAGGCGGCGATTCCCTTCCCTTCCCTTCCCTTCCCTTCCCTTCCCTTCCCTTCCCTTCCCTTCCCTTCCCTTCCCTTCCCTTCCCTTCCCTTCCCTTCCCTTCCCTTCCCTTCCCTTCCCTTCCCTCTCCGTGGCAATGTCCTCACAAGCGACGCGATCTGAACGGACCCCTCAGGTTCTGCAAGGATGGGCGTGCGGGTCACGTTTGTTGCAGAGCCAAGCACAGTCTGAGCTTTCGAACTCTAGGAAAAATATGCAGCCTTAATAGATTTAGGGGTATTAACTTCTTCGTCCGAGGGGGGATTAAACTAATTTTAATGGTCATGCACGATGCGGGGAGGGTACATGTTCAGGGAGGAATATGTAGAAGGCTGTACCTTGCCAGTGCCTCAGCCACTGGGGAAAAGACAGAAAGCAACATGCAGCGGGGATTTAGGATTGAAGTTTAGGATATGTGCTCCAGAAACTCGAGAGAGACTCCAGAGGGGTATGGCCCTGTGGGCTTTCTCCCTCTGTTCCAATAAAATTGATTCTTCCAGGACTCCGCTGTTTCCTTCATGGACTCTGGCTTTTTGCAGCGTGATTTTCCACATACTTAGCGTCTATTGCATCCTAAAGGACACACAAAACAGACAATGAAGTGTCAGGGAGAAAACCAGCGTCTCCCAGGCTGCATTAAATGATTAATAAACCCCAACTCAGCCACTCTTCTGGGAAGGGGTCACAGCCCCAAGCCTGACAGGGTTCAGGGGGTGTTGGGACAATGCTCACAGGCACAGGGTGGGTTCTTGAGGATGTCCTGTGTCAGGCTAAGAGCTGGGACATGATGAACCATGTTTATGCCATGTAAATAAAACACCACACGTTTTACCTCAACGAGAGAAAGAGCTTCTTTACACCGAGGGTGGCAGAGCACAGGAACAGCTGCCCAAGGAGGGTGTGGAGTCTCCCTCTCTGGACACATTCCAAACCTGCGTGTGTCCCTGTGTCAGCTGCTCCAGGTGACCCTGTCTTGGCAGGGGTGTGGTACTGGGTGATCTCCTGAGGTCCCTTCCAGCCCTGTGATTCTCTCATCCTCGTAGGTCCCTTCCAGCTCAGAACATTTACGGTGCTAACCAGCCATCCCAGCCATTTGGCACACATCACTACTCAGAAAGGATGGAATGCTTTGCTTCTTCAGTTTGGATTCTATAGTCTGCATAATACTGGGAAACAATTTCAGATTTTGTTTTTAGGCTCAGAGTCACAAAGAGGTACAAGACACTGGAGGTCTAGGA
The DNA here is from genome assembly GCF_052056855.1 of Sturnus vulgaris. Classification (NCBI taxonomy): domain Eukaryota; kingdom Metazoa; phylum Chordata; class Aves; order Passeriformes; family Sturnidae; genus Sturnus; species Sturnus vulgaris. The sequence continues at coordinate 9,689,436 of NC_142249.1, read as the reverse complement.
GGATACCTGATTAACAGTCATACTTGTTTGCATTGCCTCAGATTTGTAATAAATAGTGATTTCTTGATCCATCAGTAAAGACACAGTAGCACACGGTGGGAGCCTGACACAGGAGAAATTTAGTCTAAAAATGAGCCTATTTGAGCCTATTTGGACAACTTGCTGTCTTATGCCAGTCACATTCCTGCTAACATCACTGTGATTCCACTATAAGTCATGCCAGGCCATAATGTTTTCTTCTCCTGTGAAATTTATTTCTTTTGTGGCATGACTCACTGTATCTTCCAATTTAAAGGAAAAATTATTCCCATATTGTTGCCTCCTTTCCGTGTGATCTGAGAAAAACAGAGAACATGAAGGTTATCATAAATAAAACACATAATTAAAAGATTAATCCACCTGAGCCTGAAGAACTATTTTGTTTCTAGTTTCTAGAAATTTATGCAACTTGGTTCTAATTTGCATCCAGCATTAGATTTAGAACGAGCTGAGACGAGAATTATGAGCTAGCACAAGTCAGTACTGTCTACAATATTTCATTTGAAAAATCCTAAGTAACCACAGAAATATCAGGCTTAACATAACTCAAGCTTCTTGACTTTTTTCCAGCTCCTTTGCTATACCTCAAAAATTAAGATCATTACTCTAGTTCTTACAAACATTGATTGCTTTAAGAGTAATTGAATAAAGGACAAGTGGGCAGTCCAAGAGCTCGTTGGCTTTATTAACATCGTGTTTCACTATGGTGTGCATGATCTCCCACGATTAAAATAAGCCCAGTTTAATACATTTTCCTGTTCTTCCTCCCCAAACAAAAAACAAGCCATGCATTTCTGCCAAGTGAGAAAGTCGAGTATGCACCGACAAAAACACAGCCAAAGAACTGCTGGTTGTATCCAAATTGGAACAAGAAGCAGTCTCCAGATCCTTCCTTCTCTGTCACAAATCAGCTGTAGAGTTGTAACTCCCTACTCACCTGCATATTTATTTTGCATTTGAATAATATAGACAAGGACACTCATTTCATCTTCTTCATCTCCCCAGCTACATTTTTCACATTTGTGATGAAACAATACTTTCAGGCTCTAGCCCGCTGACAAAAATTCTTGGAATTAGGAATGTTTAGCCTGGAAAAAAAAAAAAAGGACTCAGGGACCCTTATAGCTCTCTGCAGCTACATGAGAAGAGGTTGCAGTCAGGGGGAGTTCATCTCTTCTCCCCTCTCAAAAAAACCCAGACAATAAGAGAAGAGAAAACAGACTTGAAATATGCCAAAGGAGGTTTCGATTGGATATTAGGAAGAATTTCCCTGCTGGAACAGGATGCCTAGAAGAGTCACCTTCCCTGGAAACATATGAAAAGAGTGTAGATACAGCACTACAGGATCTGGCCAGATGATGGACTTAATGATGCTAAGGGTCTTTGCCAACATAAATGATTCTGTGAAACTTCAAATCTCTTAGAAAAAGCCTAACAAAGACATCATGAAATCACTTCTCCTTTCAAGAGAGTGTCTCTCATTTAGCCTTGAAAAAGAGAATGACCTGTTTAAGCCATTACACTTCTCCTCAAACTGCCCCAGTCTCCAGTGAAGGGTTTTATAGGAGAAAACCTAACTTGATTGGTTAAATCAGCTGGAGACATTGTGGCTAATGGTGAGAGCTACCTGAAGAATATTGTGGATAAGTCCATATCCTGAGGGTAAGGCAGGGTATTTGTAGTGTTCTTGAGAGACTGGTTGAGGTCTTAAGTCCCTGCTGGAAATGTTGTGGAAAGTGAGTATTGTTGTGATATTTTGCATGTCAACTTCTGTGTATTTGTTTTGTTGTTGTTGTTGTTGTTGTTTATAGGCAAGACTTCCTGAGGAGAGGCTGGACTGGATTTGTTCAAGTCTATCATGGTGAGTCCAGGAGGCACCAACACATTTACATTGCTGTGGGAGTCCTGGCTTAACTCTGCTGCTGTCCCTGTCGCTCCTGGCCATGTTTGGGGTCACAGTCTGTTGCTGTGGTGACAGTGGCTTACTGAGTGTGTTTGGGGTGACTGCTTTTTCAGGGCACTCTGCAGAGCATTTTTCTGGCAGAGGGAGGCTTGAGGAGGCTCTTGAAGCATAAAGTGGTTTTGGTGGGATCACCTGTCCTGAGGAAATTCTCCTGCAAGCAGGGCTGTGGTGGTGGGTGAGTTACCCATACCCTGTGACCAAATCAGAACTTAAAACCCCTAACTCTTTCTTTTTTCCACCTGTTTACCCTTAAAATATTCAAGGTTATTACAGGAACAACCATAAGGTGTCACAATTGCCTCAAGATCCAAGTACCTGTTCCTGAAAATAGTGTAATTTGTACACTCAAACTCTGCTGTCATTTACAGAGTGATCACAAGGGTTCACAAATTGTAAGTCAAGGTGCTGAAAAGACATATGGTTGCCATGTATATATATATCAAGTTTAAAATTAAATTGAGCTTTACAAAAGGTCTTTCCACATCAGGAACAAGGGACAAAAAAAGAAAATGGAAAGCTTCTGGTTATATACATAACATAGAATGTTACAAAGTAATTTCGAAAACTGCAGGATTTGGGAAGAGGTTTAATGAGGAAGAGCCAAAATGATGTAAACCTGCACTTTGCTCCCTGGGGGATTTTTTTCAAGTGTCATATTCTTGCAAAAGCATTTACTTGTATCTGGGGCAGGAGTGGTTATTACTAATTTTAAAGTGTATTTGGGGTTAAAATTCCATAATTTCCCTAAATTCCCTAAACATAAAAGAATAAATAACTAAGGAAGTACTTTGAATAGGTATTTACCTTATTAATCAGTCTTATCGTTATTTATAGGCAAGTTATTTGGATTCAAGTTAGGAATAAATGGTATCTGAAATAGATGTTATCTTCATAGACATGAAAACGATTATTTTAGCTGTAAATGAAGAATAACAGAACTCAGCTGAAGAGTATCAGTTAAGAATGTTATACGTGGAAAGATTGGGGAAATGGTTTGCTGGACCTCAGAATAATGCTGCAGATTCATTGAGGAAAATGAGCAGTGTCTCCAGTTGCACAATATAGACCTCCATGGATATTGGGTGCTGTGTAATCTTTTCACATTGCATAGAGTTGGAATTAATCTCAAGGGTTTGTAGCTGATTTAAGAAAGGAACTGATACTTTTTACTGTGATGTACAGTACTGTGATGTTAAATCCTGTCCAACAGTCTGGTTGACTGGTGGTTTATACTGAAGATGAGAGGTTTAACATGAAAGCAGCATTTTTTTTTTTTTTTTGTGCAGGTTGATCCAGGTAACTGCCTTGTGTGTATTAAGCCTGGTACTTGTGTATCACGTCTGTGTTATATACCTATTCTGAACCAGGTGGGGAAAGAAATTGTGCATATTTCCCTTCCTTCTTTTCTCCCTTTAGTACTTCTCTTTCTTAATTCAAACAAAAGCTTTTCATATACAATTAAACACTGGAATAAACCATCAGGGTCTCATATAAAATGTGTTTCATTTTCGGAGTGTTCAGAGTGTATTTGTGACTATGAATTAAGGTAACCAGTTACCACCCTTCCAAGTAAGCTGAAATATGTCTCTTCTATTGGCATAGAACATCAAATTTTGAGCAGTTAGCTTCTTAACTGACATCTTTCTTCTCACTAATGGAAGGATTAAACAAGTAGATCTACTGGTATTCTTATTTTGGTTGTTCTGAAGTGCAGTGGGCAGATCGATGGTGATAGCAAATTTATTCAATTGGAGGTGTCATTTTACAGTGTTGTCAGATTGAGACAACAATAATCACGAGTTGTTCTATTGAAATTAGTTCTGCAAATGCTTCTAATGAATGAGGAGCCATTATTTTTTCCTTAATGCTGAAAAAGAAAAGAGAGCTGGTAAAGGAGTGTCCACAGAGTAATGAACTGCTTGAGAAGAAGTTCACAGCACTTTGAAATTTATGGGGTTTTGGTTGAATTCTAATCTTTGCTAGCAATGACAACCTGTGTCTGTGTTACTGCTAATAATGGCAATATTATTCCTGGCTTCTGGATTTGGTTCCCAGGAGACAGCTATGGTGGGAATGTGTGGGGTGCCAGGCTGTTTGTGAGCTCACAGTGGGTTGTTCCCTGTGCACTGTGTGGGGTGCCAGGTGGTTGCTGTGGGACCAGTGGGTTCCTGGGAGTGTTTGGGGTGAGTGTGCCGTGCTGGGCACTGGCCCTGGGCACTGGGCAGAGCAGAGTGGTGGCTGAGTGCAGGGGGAGGCCTGAGGAGGCTCTGGAGGCACCAAATGGTCTTGGCAGGATGAGCTGTGCCAGCGAAGCCCTTGTGCAAACAGGGCTGTGCTGGTGGGTGAGTTACTCTGGGACCAAACCAGAATGGCAAACACTGAACTTGGAGCCAGACTTTAAAGGAGCAACTTGTTTCTTTCAAGATGGTGCAGAAATGTTGGGCAATTCCAGTAACCCTTTTGTGTTAGAATAGCCTCCTTTCTCTATTGTTTGACCAAAGTTATTTTAGTTCAATAGCAGTGTATGTATCAAAAAGCGTGTTCTAGAAATAAGTTGCTGTCATGGCGCAATGCAGTTTTCTAATGACATTGCAGGTATTTGAGACATGTTCTGGTACTAATTACACTTTTTTCCTGAAATGGTTTCTTTAGGGTTCTTGTAGGTGGAGGTAACTATTCTTTCAGCTGTAATGAAATCCTCTAAAACAATGATGTTGAGTCTAGACAAGCTTAACTTATGTCAAGAAGGCATTCCGGGCTAGGGTGCACTGGAACAATTAATACCATTTGTCATTTTCCATTTAATTTCTGAGCCACAGAATAGGTTCATTTAAAGAGTGTCAGGTAACACATGGGTAAGACCTGTAGTGAGTTATTTTGTATTATGTCTTTGATTGTTGAGAATGATCTGGTTGTGTTCCTTAACCCCCAGGAGAAATACAAAGTCTATAAGTGTACTGGGTTTAAGTATGCTTAAGTAAGTATTGTTAATGTGCTTGATGAACCTTCTATCCATACAGTGAGCTCTGGTTTTCTCCACTGAATTTCTCTGTTGGAAGTTCTGTGATACTATGTCACATCTGCAGATGACTGTGGGATGAAGTTATTCCCCAGTTGGTTGGGATTTGTTTTAGGAAGGTGTAGTTTGGTCAGATCAATCCCAAGCAATGTGGTTTGAGCTGCATGAGCAGCTGCTCTGAGAACAGAGTGAACAGAATGTGTCATAGGAGCCATTGCTTTGCCTTTCCCTTGGGATTTGTGCACTAATTGTGGTGTGGAGGAAGTGTCAGAATTTGTCAGTGAAATTTTTTTTTCAGTTTTCCTCAAGAATGGAGTAGTGCTCAAGGAGCCTGTGAGATCAGGCACAGCTGGATATGGAGAAAGTGCTGCAATTGTCATTGCAGGCTGAATGAGCATTTGAATTCTGTGCTGGACAGAAAGGTGAGCGTTTGCTGTGCCATGTTCTGGATGCATATCCCAAGGATCATGGAAGTTGAGGCTTGAGCAGAAGGAGACTGAGCTGGTTCTGTTTGGGCATCGGGGCACTCAGTGAGAGGTCTGTGCGAGTCGGGGGCGGTTTGCAGGGAGCCCCAGGGGCTTTGAGCTGCTGGCTCTGGCGCTGGCTGGAGGCCAGCGGTGGTTCCAGGAGCAGCCATCAGGCGTCGGGATTGCTCCGCGCCCAGGTGTGTGCCCCGGAGAGCGGTGTCACTCTTGGGGCACACTGTGCTGTCATGTGCAGAGCGAGAGCAAGGCTTCACAGGGTGCTGCCGAGTCCTGTGCTTGCCATATATATGTAGATGTATTTTTCAAATGAATTTTAGCATTTTAAAAGGTATTTTCTTATCAGGGAAGAGAAGAGAAAATTAAGAGTTTCTGGTAATGTTTAAAGTGGCATTAACTCCCTGTCTGGGATAACCCTGTTGTAGCCTGGATCTTGTCAGAGATGCATTTCTGGAAGGTGTTGCCATTCCAAGGCTGGTGTTTTGGGAAATGAGGTGTCCCCTTTGTGTCATTGTTATAGCTCTTCCCAACCAAAGCTGGGGTGTTCTGAATGTTCTCTCTGGGTTTGGGTTCCTGGGACCAGTGCTGTCCCTATGGAAGTAACCTATTATAGATTCTCCATAGAATTGAGATAAGAAATTATACAATAGTTATAATCTCTATATAGAATTGAGTATTACAGGTGCAAACTTGTGTTTGACAAAAACATTCCCTAAACCTAAAAGTATATCTAAATTGGGAGGTATGTTGAATAGGTGTTTAAGCTATTAATCAATCCTAAGTATAAAATGGGTGCTTTTATCTAAGATTCACATCTTAGAGACTGTCAAATCATTTGGCTCCAGAGTTGTGGGGTTTTTTTTGAGTAATCTGGTTTAAGTGTCATCTCAACTAGAAAATCAAATGCTTTTAAATTGGTCATGATGCAGTGTCAGTGGTGTTTGGTTTAGAAGCTCTCTGTAGCACTGTCCTTTATCAGCTGATGAATTTCAGAAATAATAGCAGTACTTGATATTGCTAAGAAAGCATTTTAATAATGCTGTGGACATGGGGGTAAATTGTAGTAGTTGAAGTTTAAAAATCTAGTCTCTAAGTGTTCACAGATTTTATATAGAGATTCAAGACAAGTAGTGTGTGTGTGAGGAAACAGGATGCTCTGCCCCGGCCAGCAGAGCATCTCATTGTGTTCACTGTGTAACCGGAAATAATAATGTTTTAATGACTTGTACTGGGGATGAGGAAATGGAATGATTTGGTAAATGGAAGAGATGACACTGTTAGGCAGAAAGCTGGGACATTTAGGGAGCTGTGCAGATACAGACCAGTGTAAATTTGCTCAGTGCAATGTGTTTTTTCTGCAAACAAGAATGCTGGTTAAGAGCACGGGCTTTCTTGGGTTACAAGGTCCTTTGTGACCAAAGCTTTAAAATTCAGTGTGAATATTTGGTGTGACTCTTTGGCAAACAAAACCTGAGTGATGCTAAACTCATAGCAAAGGTAGAATATGTTTGTATCAGGGGAGATATCTGGTACCAGTACTGGTGACATCTTAATTAAATGGTCAAATCACTGTGAAAGGATTTAGAAAACAATAGGAAGAGTTATCAAGGAGAGAGAGGAAATCATCAAGAAATGGAGGAATCGTGCCCCTCTGGAGAGCACGTCTCCAAGAGAGATGAGGTTGGAGTTTGGGTTTGGATTTTTTCATTTTGGTTGATAAAATTAAAAAGAACTGAATGCAGTGTTTACTTGCTTTTGCATCCTATGCCCAGATAAAAGATGGAAATCGAGTGTACAAATGGAACTTTGGAAAAGCTGGAAATTTTGAGCTAAATGACAGTCTGTATTTGTACCTAACTTTCAGCTGTGAGAAACATAACATTTGTAGTAAAGATGGAGTAAATGGTTTTCCAGGTAAATCTGTATGTTTTTTAGGAAATTATAAGTTACTTATATGCAAGATATTTGGATTGAAGTTGGAAACAAATGGTGTCTGAAACATATATTCATAGAAATTAAGATGATTATTTTAGCTGTAAATGAACGAAATCAGAACTCAGCTAAAGACTATCCACTAAGAAAGGTCAGATTCTTATACAGGGCAAGTCTGGGGAATGGTTTGGTAGACCTCAAAATTATTCCAATAAGGCAGCAGTCTTATTGAGAAAAATGAGCAGTGTCTCCTGTTACACAATGTAGACATCCATTGATATTGGGTGCTCTGTGATCTTTTCAACATTGTGTACATTTGGAATAAATCACAAGGGCTTGTAGCTGATTTAAAATAGGAAATAACTTTTACTTAGATATAATTTTAGTAATGTAAAGTGTAATATTGCTCGGTGCAATTTTATTTTTTTTCTGGGAACAAGAGTGCTGGTTCTGAGCAGGGGCTTTTTGGGGTTACAAGGTACATTCTGACCAAAGCTTCAAAATTCAGTGTGAATATTTGGTGTGAATCTTTAGCAAGCAAGTGCTGAGCGATGCTTAACTCATAGGAATTTAGTTGTAGCAGAGGAGACATTTGATGTCGGTACTGGTGACATCTCACTTAAATGGTCAAATCACTCTTAAAAGCTTTTTAAAACATTAGAAATAGTTATCAAGGGAAAGAGTAAATAGTCAAAAAATTGAGGAAATGTGCAGCTTAAAGAGGACATCTCCAAGAGTGACAAGGTTGGAGTCTGGGTTTGTTTTTTTTTTTTCCATCTGGTTGATAAAATTAAAGAGAACTGAATGCAGTGTATACTTGGTTTTGCATCCTATGTCTATATAAAAGATGGAAATCCAGTGTACAAATGGAACCCTGCTTTGGAAAGGCTGGAAATTTTGAGCTAAATTAGAGTCTGTATTTGTACCAAAGTTCAAGCTGTGAAAATCATAACATTTGTAGTAGAGATGCAGTAAATAGTTTTCCGGGTAAACATGGATATTATTTAGGGAAATTATAAGTTAGTTGCATACAAGTTGAGTTCAAGTTGGAATAAATGCCATGTGAAATCGATCTTATCTTCATAGAAATAAAGATGATTCTCTTAGCTGTAAATGAAGAAAAACAGAACTCAACTAAAAAATATGTCTAGCAAGAAAGGTCAGATTCCTATACATGGAAAGACTGAGGAAATGGTTTGCTAGACCTCAGAATTATTCCAATAATGCTGCAGACTCAATGAGGGAAAAAAGCAGTGTCTCCAGTTGCACAATATAGACATCCATGGATATTGGGTGCTCTGTAATCTTTTCACATTGCATAGAGTTGGAATGAATCTTGAGGGCTTGTAGCTGATTTAAGAAAGGAAATAATACCTTTTACTGTGATGTACTTTAAAATCCTGTCTAGTAGTGTGGGTGTCTGGTTTGTTTAAGAATAAGATGTGAGAAGTCTAAGTTCCAAGCATGGTTTATTTACTTCTTGTGCACTTTGTGCAGGTTGTGTGTGTTAGAAACTGGTAATTCTGTACTTGCTGTGTGTTTATATAGTGATCCTGAATCAGATGGGCAAAGAAGGTGTGCATATTTCCCTTTCTCTTAATGTGTTTATACTTCCTTTCTTAACACAAACAAAAGATTTTACCATGCATTTAAAAACTGGAATAAGCCATCAGGGTCTGATTTAAAATATGTTTTCTTTTGGAGGATTACAGTTTGAGAGTGTGAATTGGGGTAACCTGTAACCACCATTTAAATAAGCTGCAATCTGACTCTTCTATTGACATAGAACACGAGTTTTCCAGCAGTTTGCTTCTTAACTGTCTCTTCTTTCTCCTCCATATTGGAATGATAAAACAATAGATCTAACATTGGTTTTAATCTGATGGTTTTGAAATGCAATGGGCAGATCAGTGGTGATAGCAAATTTATTCGATTGGAGTTGCCATTTTACAGTGTTGAAAGATTGAGGTGACAAGAATCATGAGTAGTTCTATTGAAATTAACTCTGCAAATGCTTCTAATGAATGAGGACCTGTCTGCCCCCTTTTCCCTCAATAAAGAAAAAGAGAGTTGGTAGAGAGTTATCCAGGGTGTAATGAAAAGTTTCAGAGAGGGTTGGCAGAAAAATAAAATCCATGGGGTTTTGGTTAAATCTTAATCTTTGGTGGAAATGACAGCCTGTGCTGTGGTACTGCTGATAATGGCAATAATAATGCTGGGTTCTGCATTTGGTTACCTGGAGAAGGCTGTGGTGGAAATGCAGTTTGGTCATATCAATATGGATTGGATTATTAAGCAAAGCAGTGGGGAAAATGATATCTTAACTGAGTCTTAGAACCCAAAACACTTGCTTAAATTTGATACACCTTGTGGTGTTAAAATAAGTGGGTTTTCTCTAGTTTTAGAAGCTTTTTGTAGCACTGCCCTTTACAAGCCGTTGGCTATTAGAGATAGCTGCAGTATTTCCTTTTGCAAAGAAATCATTTCAATGACTCCTGTGGACATGAGAGGAAAATTCTTATAATTCAGGGTAAAATACTGTTTTGTAAATCTTTATAGAATCTAAATACCATATGATTTCTTAATTGACAATGCTGCTGCTCCTCTGGTCCTTTATCCCATATTAAATGTGTGAAGAGCTGGCTAAGAGAACTCACAGAAGTTGTGTATGTGGGTAAACAGGATGCTCTGCCCAGGCCAGCAGAGCACCTCTCAATATGTTCATTGTTGAACTGGAAATAATGATAACATTTTAATGACATGTATTGGGGAAGTGAAAACTGAATGATTTTGTAAATGGGAGAGATGAAGCCCATAGGCAGAATAACTGGGCTTTCTAGTGAACTGTGCTAATACATACTAATGTAAATTTATTCAGTCCAATTTTTTTTCCTGGGAGCAAGAGTGTTGGTTGTGAACAGAGACTTTCTTGGGTAACAAGGTCCTAACCACTCCTTCAAAATTTACTGTGAATATTTGGTGTGATTCTTTGACAAACAAAACCTGAGTGATGATAAACTCATAGGAAATGTAGAATTTAGTTGTAAACAGAGGGGCATTTGGTGCTAATATTGTTGACATCTCACTTAAATGGTCAATTCAGCGTGAAAGAATTTTGAAAACAATAGGAGGAATATCAAGGGGAGAGAAGAAATAATCCAGAAATTGTGGAAATGTGCTCTACTGGAGAGCATATCTGCAACAGTGACAAGGTTGGGGTCTGGGTTTGGTTTATTTTGATGTTATTGTTTTTCCTAATTTTTGTGGATAAAATTCAAGGGAATGCATTATATACTTGCTTTTATAACGTATTCATTGATATAAGATGGAAATCCATAATAGAAATGGAACTGTACTTTGGAAAGGCTGGAAATTTTGAGCTAAATTGGAGCCTGTATTTGTAACGAACTTTCAGCTGTGAGAAACATAACCTTTATGGTAGAGATGCAGTAAATGGTTTTCCAGGTAATTGTGGATCTTACAGTGAGAGTGCAAGTTACTTATGTGCAAGATATTTGGATGCCAGTTAGGAACAAACTCTAATAACCTGTAGTATTAAGGTCATGGTAATGGATTTTTATTTTCTAGCCCAAAGCTCACATCATATCTTGTGAGCCTGGCAGCCAGACTCTGTTGTACAGGTTATGAGGCTTCTGAAATGATGTCCCATTTGATAAGTGCAGCCAGGAATTCAGATCCATTATCAGTGCAGTTGCTCAGTGTCTTCATTACAAGAATCTGTGCTTCTTTTTTTTTGCAGTACTGATCATAGCAAGAAACTAGTCAAAGCTGTGCCTCCTTTAGCTCTGAGCTGTCACAAATCTGAATTCCAGCCATATGGAATTGTTCAGGCAATTGTCTCTAGTTACTATTGTTCACCTAAAGTTACTCACATTTGGGTTTTTTTGCTGCCTTGACCTGCTCCTATGCTAGCAATGCCTTGCAATTAAGTAATGATTCTTTTCTCTCCTTCCCTGGATGTTCTGCCCTCTGGATAAATACCGAGTTGGAAAAAATGTGCATCATATTTTACTGTGACCTTGTGTAGTATAGGTGACTCTCTTAAAAGATTTGCTTCTCTGTAGTGCAGCAGGAGTGTTTTGTACTGCAAAGGGTTCGAAATTTTCTTTTGGTCAACTTTGTGGATGATTTCTGCCAGTAAATCGTGCAGAGAAGGGTTTTATTGTGTATGCAAGCTCCAAGTTTTATTGTCCTGAAAAAAAAGGTGATTCTACCTGTAATGGAGATCAGGCTGGCTTAAGTACTGTGCTGCAGTCCATGATTTCTTACAATATTCCTGTCAGTCCTGTATTTTTACTGTATTAGAAATTAATGTCTGTGTAGTGAACTGGAAACATTTGTTTAATTTTTTATTTTAGAATTCCTCAGATCTTTGGTGCGATCCCTTGAAGTTTGAACTTGTTTTTTGTGACAACAATTCTACATCTTGGTGTAATTTTCAACGAAAAAGCTGGCAGAGTTAAGCTTGATTTTATTCTATTTGTTGGTAGAGGGCACTTGATTTCCTTCATCTTCCAGTGTGCTTTGTACCTACCATAAAAAACAAGGTGCTGTAGGTAAGGGCGAGCAGGACTCCTGAAATGGCAGCAGACAAACACTTTTTTCTGCAAGTGGGAGGGAAGTTGCATGCTAATGCAAGATGACCCAGCAGTTACTGGGTACTTTGTGCTGTCAGTAAAGGAATTCCAGTGACAGAAGAATGTGTAATTCCAGTTTTCATAGACATATGGCTGTTCTTGAAGTGTTTCTTGAGGTACTCTGTGGAGTCTTTTTATAGGGAAATATACACACTTGCTTTTCCTTTCTCGTAATGTATTCTTTTATTTCTTTTAACACTAAAAGAAGTTTCTCGTATCCATATGAACAGTGGGAAAAGACACTAGGCTCCCATTTAAAATGTTTTAGAGCATTTGTCAGAATGGGTTTATTTGAGAGTGTGAATTAGAGAAACCAGTTCCCCAGTAACCTCCTTCATAAGCAAGCTGCAGTCTGTCTCTCTGTTCACTTAGCATCATAAGAAATCTATTTTCCAGCACTAAGCTTTTTAACTGACTTTTCTTTCTTCTCAATATTAGAACAATAAAACAAGATCATCTAACATAGGGTCCTATTCAGATAGTCGTAAAGTGCAATGGGCACATCAGTGGTGACATCAAATTTATTCTAAAGGAGAGGCTGTTTTAGATAGTGTTATATAATATGAGATTGTGGTAACAATAAAATGAGTAGTTCTATTAGGATTTGCTCTGAAGATGCTCCAAACGTATGAGGAGCTATCCCTCTGTCCCTTAATATGGAAAAAGAAAGAAAAGTTGGTAAAGGAGCTTCCAGAGAGTAATGAAGAGATTGAGAACAAGTTGGCAGCAGAATTAAACTGATAGGTTTTGGTTGAGTCTTCACTTTTGGTACCAGGGATTTTCTTTAATTTCAGGGTGAACCATGGACAATTCAGACTGACAGTTCAAAAGACTGTTGCTGCAGGAAAATGACTGAGCATTCTTGAAAAAACTGATCCTAAAACCCAGAATTTGCAACAATATCTAAACCTGAAACGTTTTATCTTTTTTGTTTCAATTTATATTAATTGCTGTTATAAATCCTAGTGTACTCAGCAGAGACTACTTGAATGTGTTATCTGGAAAATCCATCATACCTTCCCGAATAGGCCAACTGTAGAGCAGATGTCTCCTGCTTTTGGTGGCATTTAGGGAATATAGAAGAAGTTCTGACCAAAGCCAGGGGAAACAGTGATTTCTAGAAAATAGAAACCAAAGGGTTTTTTTTTTTTGTGCCAAGTCTGTTCTTTGTATGCTTGTCTTGGAGCAGAATACTACAGCCAGCATCCAAACTATGCAGAGCCCCAGAAATGGGTATGTGGTTACTGCACTGCAAAGAGAGAGAAAGGACAGCAACACACACGGACCTCTTTTGGGGAAAAAAGGCCAACTTTATTGTATGGACAGCCCGTATTTAAAGTGTGTTACGTGCAGCTAGGACAGGACAGTAGTTCATTGGACAATTGGGAAAAACATCCTTGGGACAGTACCTCAGGATGTATCCCACGAGAAAGACACCAGGTGTTAATCTTTATTATGAATTCCACTCTGTTTTTTATCATGTTATCACCCTGGGAGACTTCCTCCCTAACTGAAGCTGCAGTCAGCTTGTCAGTCTCGGAATGGAGCTGAGAGTCAGGAGAAATCCAGGCCTGAAAAGAATTTCCAAGCTGTAATTCCCTAGCTCTCTAAATGTGTGTGGCCACATGGGTATTGCTTGTAGCATTTAGATCTTCTTAGAGCAATTCAGGAAATACTGATAGCTAAGTTGTTTTCTGTTTCCCTGCCCATGGTGCTGCCAGATGTCTGGCTTGGGGTCAGGTCTGAACCAGAAGCTGAGGAGCTGCTGTTGATGCAGTACAAACTTGAGTTGCTAAGCCACTGTGGTAGGGTAAGTCTACCTCCCTGTTTCTGGCTTTTTGATGGTCTCCAAATGTCAGGATTTATCCAATCCTGCAAGCCCACGAGGTCTTGGCAGTCAAATTAGATAGACAAATTCTTGTCTATACACAGAGCTGTATCGTTTAGGGAAATAAGTTGCTGCTAAACCAGATCCAGGGAAGTTGTATAACTGTATACTGGCAAAAAGGATCTACTGCTGTTATCTAAAGATGAATTTAGAGGCTGTGAAGTTCTTCAGAGTCATGTTCTTTAAACCAACCTAAACCAATTTTCATGTTAAGCAGCATATTTTTATTTCCATGAGTTGCAGTTAATGACAGTAATGTGTTATTATCAGAGTGATAATAATACAAATTAATTTTAAAAGATTTGTCATTAGTGTTATGCTGCAGGGTTGAGCAGGTTATTCTAAATATTAGTTTGCTTAGATGCAGAATAGAGTGACACTCTATTATAAAATACTTTCAAATATTATATAGAACATAAACATTTTCTGTTCCTCTGTTCCATCAAATATTTAATTTTCTACTGTAGCTGGACATTTCTTCTGTAATTACAGCATGTTCAAATTGTTCATGCAGCCATTTACATGAAATTTCATGTATGGAGTACTGTTGTGAAGAGCATGTCATTAAAAGAAAGCTGGAGTCTGACATCTCTTAATGAGAGCAATACAGAGCTGGTGGGGAGCCTTTCTGTGAAGCTGGGAATTTTCTTTGGTTCCATGGTTGTCTTTCTGCTGCATGGTTGTACAGTCAGCAATGCTGTCAGGGCCATTCTGTTCAGAGGTGGGTGTTATTCGTCCCTCAGGAGCAGTCCAAGTCATCTCCCATGGACTCTTGGCCAACATCAGCCATTGTCGTTCTCATGCTACTGTGGTCATCATGACTTGCAGAATTCAACTTCATGAACCTTAGGAATCTGAAATTTGGCATCCTAGATTTAATTCTGGTCGTGGAATTTCCTGTCTTCTTCCATGATGTTAGTCCTCTGTTGAAGAAGAATTTCAAAGGCTGGTGGCAAAAATCTAGTATAGTTTAGAGAATGTTGTTTCCAAAAATATATTTTTTCTTCTCCCTGTCATGTATTTTATCTAGGGAAAGAAGGCCTCTCTCAGTTGGGTCGTTTAGAAGTCACATTAAGTATTCATATGTAAGAGGGAGAAATTAAGTATTTTCAGTCATTTCTGTCAGCATGTTATTCTATTCCATTACTGAAAGGAAAATGCTTCATAGTTCACTAACCCACCTAGATGCTGTCATGGGAAATTAACCTTGTAAATCAACGAGCATTCTCTGAAGCCACCTGATCCTAGATTTCTTTAGTTTTGTTACAAATTGCATGGCATGAGATCATCTGTAGGAAAATATACTGGGAGGGTGTTCCTGCAGCACCAGAGTGTGTTTGCTGTGCACTTTGGGCACGTGTTGTGTGTGCTGCCAACACCTGCTGTGCTCGCTCAGCTCTGCCCTCCACAAACAGGTCACAGAGCCACTCCATACAGCCAAGAAATAAATGCCACTCTATCTTCCTTATATAGGACAGTGAAGCCTGTGGAGATCATGCTGCTTTCTTGGAGGGGTTATAATCAGCTTTTGATGAAAAGAGAAAATAACGCCTATTTTTAGTCGTTGCTTTTAGTTTTATCGTTATCTTGCGTACTAAGAATTAAATTGTCTACTTCAGAGAGTAATTTTTTCATTTGTTGTTGCTGTGCTTGTTTTGCATATGTAAATTCTTGATGGATGTTATTTAAATTTGGATTTGAAAACTGAAAAATACTGATGAAGCTTTTGGAAGATTTTTATTAACTTACACTGATGTGCAAGTGAAAGATTGCATTTCTCAGCATAAATACTTTGTGCCTAGGCGTGAATGTTTTCATGCCTGCTTTGCAAGGTTTGGTATGCATGAAATAATTTGAAATGGATGAAGTTGTTGTATTCCCATATAATTTGTGCTCTCCTTTTGCTTAGCCATTTACAATATAAAGCTTGGTTTCCTAGGTTTTCTTATTAAGGTTAAACGAAGAAATAATAAAGGCTCATTATCTCAGGAATTATGTGATTGTTCTTGCTGTGTTTGAGTCTTGCTAAAAAACATGAGATGGAGGTGCTTGTAAACCAGAGAGTGAAAATTCCAGAATAATTGTGAACTGGCAGGTCCCCCATGCTCAATCAGCAAGGTCAGGTGTGTATGCTCCTGGCTGCAAACATACTAATAGTACTGTTGATTAAATTAGTAAGCTCATTCAAATATTAACTTGATCACTTTGGACTGAAGTATTTCTGAGGAGGAGCATCAGCTCAGAGGAAAAACTTCCATAATTTCTCATGCTTGGAGGGTGGGAAGTTGCTTAGTCCCTTCAGTGTGCACTGCAAAGAAAGCAGCAGCTGTACTGTGCTTGCATCTCTACAGTTTATAATTTAGCATTTATAAGGAAATAATTTTATTTCTATATTAACTTGCACACATACTGAGTAATGTAACAAAATCTATTTCATTTATCAGTCTAACCAGAAAGTATTAAGACTGTCATACTGATGTATAATGTCTAATCAAAGGAAGAGCACCCAGTTTCAGATTAAGATCATTAACACTTCAATATTTTGTATGACAATAAATCTTCAATGCATCCTAAGTTCTTTGATATTCCAGTGCAACAATAATCCCCCCGTGGATTTATTAGGATAATTTTATTACCCCTTTCTTCTCAAAGATGATTTGAAAAGCAAATTATAATTATGAATGTTGGCACTACAATTAAAACAAAAGTTCTGAAATATAACACTGTTTTGATGTTATAAATTGTTTCAAATTAAGATCAAAACATAAGAAAGTACAAAAAGTATCTAAGGGCTAGGGCCTTTTTATTTTAATGAATAATTTCCAACCCCTAGGTTGCAGATACACTTCTTATTTTTTCGTATAAGCATGTATGAACTCTTCTGTTGTTAGATCTTTGTACTTGAAACCTTTAATTTGGCACAAAGTGTATTAGCTTTTGATGTTCCCCTTGTAAGGACACTCTGCATCCTTGGTATTTGGGATTTTGCAGTTCTAATTTCAACCCTCAAGTCAGAAATTCTGTGCAATGTAGGATAACGCAGGTCCAGTAAATTAGGACTACTGTGCAAAGATGTAAAAACCCTGCTCCTCCTTCAAAAAACAAACATTATCAAGAGGTTTCCCTGCTTGGCCATACTCCTTACCATATTCTGAGGCAGAAATCCTGTAAGGACTATTCAGGGAAGTTACTGAGATGAGATGAGATGAGATGAGATGAGATGAGATGAGATGAGATGCTCCTGTTAGCTTATGAAATACATCCTGAGGTGCAAAATTCACATACAGTAACCAACTCATCACTTACATTGGTGAAACCTTTGGTTCAAGTTTGCAGAGAAACAGTTTTCCTAGTAAAATAATTTTGGTGTGAATCAAAAACAAAAAATTACTATAGTTCCTGGTTTAGGGCAATATATGATATTCTTAAATACTTTTTCAAATAGTTTCTCCTTTTAGTTCCCATGGAAGTTTGAGCTCTAAGAGGAGAATGCCATATGGTTTTCCTACAAAGCAAATTTCCAAACCGTGAATTTGAATTTAGAAAAAATCTGAAGCTATAAATTTTGTACTAGAAACAATGTTTTATACATATGCTGAACACAACCACAGTCTTTGTATCATTTTCTTAAGAGTGTGTGTAGCTTATTCAAGTAAAATACTGAGGAGTGAAAGAAAAATGCTTAAAAGGGTTGGTGTACTTCAACCTGAGTGGAAGTGCAGTAGCATCTTTGCAGAGGAAAGATCATTCCAAGTTGTCTTACCCTCAAACTATCCTTGTTTCTTTTCAAGTGTTGTTTTAGGTCAGACAGATGTTTTATGAAATTAATCTTTGGCTGGTGAAGTCAGCATGACTCTGAAGCAGCTGAAGGGGGAAATACTGACTTTGGCTGCTTGTGCAGAGCTGAAGGTTGTCCAGGGGGTGTTCTCAACGTGGGGCTGTCGTAGTCAGCTACTATGAATCTACAAGTCCCTTGGCACCACACATTCAAGGATTTTTTTGCTCATATATCAAAGTACAGATGGTCAAGTCGTGGGGAGGTGTTACAGAGGGAATTAAAAGGAGGCTTTTTATTAGCCCATATGTAATTTTTTTACACATTAAAGCTATTAATGTGCTGTATCATGATACCACTGAAACCTTTATAGACTGTTTATTCCCTGGTCTTTTTTCCCCTGAAATCTCTTAATGAATTTTTACTCTAACAGAATCAAAATTAGCCATAGGTGTGTCCTTCTCTTTGTCTTGGTCTACTCTTAGGTGCACAGATGTTGATGAAGCAGCTGGTAAAACAGGATGCAATCTACAGAGGTCACATTCACTTTTGGAAGTTTTGGGTTGATCTTTTTTGTCTTATGACTCTGTCTTGCTTGCCAAAATCAAACTGAAGGTGCAATATAGATTTAAAAGAAAGAGAATGTGCCTTCAATATGAGTTAATGGCAAAAACATATCTTTAATGTCCCACCCTGCCATGTTAATGAGACTTTCTAGTAAAGGCTAGAAAACCTTGATGATGGACTGCTTATACAGGTATGTGCAGAGCAAAATGTTGTGTGCTGTGCACTCAAGGAGAGATCAAATCTTTTTTATTATGCAGTTCAAGCTGCCATTTTGCATCTGGAAGAAGGGACCCGTTCTCTTGAAGGATTGTCACAGATTTAAGGCTTTGAGCTGTGTGTTTCTGTGCTCAGGTATTCTCTGTCACTGCAGTTCTCATTTCAAAGTTGATCTAGATGACATCAGGTTTTTATTTTTGGCAGGGGAAGAAATAGCAAGGGAAGAACAAAAGGAACAACTTGATTTTGGTGCTAAGACCAGAGATACAGTAAAGAAGGGAGTGAGGAAAGCAGACATGCTTTTTTTTCTGTGCTGTTGATTACAGAAAAAAGCTCTCTTGATTTTTTTTTTCTTTTGTTTTTTTTCCTCCTGACTTTCAGTAAATTACTTAGGTAAACCTTAGTCTCGATGCTGTGACTTGCTAAAATACTTGGGATAATTCTGGGATAACCAGGTTTAAAATGTGTTAAGAGAACATTGGAAGCCATTAGGAAATAAATAATCTGGAAGTGGAAATGAAAAAAGTTAATTCCATGACATAAGGGCAATGACAGCAGGCAAGTTATAACATTAACCAAAAAAGCTTATGTATTTTAGATTTATTTCATTGAAATAATAAATATTTTCGTTAGCAATAATTTCTTAAGAAATAATTTCATTGGAATTTGATACTGGCTGAAGAATATACTGGTTTCTCTTATGGGTAGATGATGTGCAGTATAAGACTGTGTGTGATGAATGATGGTCAGAGGTGGAAGGAGGACTAGGGTAAAGAATGATCAATGACAGGAATAAAAAAAAAAGGACAAAGCCAACAAGCATAACTATTGAAAGGGTATGATGCTATAAGCATTGATCTATGGCATTATTTTGATAAGTTCTATTAATATTTATTTTGTTAAGTATAAAGTAAACACCATTCATAGAAACCATTCTCATTATGGTAAAATATCTATTTTTCATTCATTAATAAGGTTAGTTCTGTTTATTCTCCTTTAGTGCTGTGCTTTGATTTCTGGGGTTTTTTTGTGCTTCAAACGATTTCAGTTAAAGGGCAAGAAAGGATTTTTTTAACCTTTCTAAAGAGCATGATAGTGTCCAACAATTAATTTTAGTAACTAATGCTAATATTTAATTATCCAGTGGTAAGGGAAAGGTTGCATTGTGATTTTGTATATCATGAGGTGATGTGGTAAACAGCAGTTAGAATACAGTTTCTACAGTTTTCAAAAGCAAAACTGTGACCTTAGAACTTTCAAACACTATAGAATTCCTTAAATATCTTTATCCTGTATAAAGTTAAGGTGTAGTATTCAGTGAAGTTAGTGGAAACTGGGAGGCTTTGCTACTGTACAATCTCATGCCTATTGCAATTAGAAGAATAATGAGATTTTAGTTTATCAAAATGTAGTTCTTATTCAGTTTGAGCTTGTACTGTGGATACTTCCTAAATTACTCACGTTGAAAAAGATGGATTATAGATTGTAAATTTTTTAGAAGCTGAAGCATATTCCCTACTTTTGACTTTAAATAAGGAATATCATACACAAAATGAATTATTCTGAACCCCAGTTGGAGCCTTCAGAGTAAACCTTACAGGTCTCATGGTATCAAAACTGGAAGGTCCTATCCTGTCTCTTCTCTCTTAATTAATCCTGTTTAGAACTTTTATTATTATAGATTACTCAAGTAATCCACAGGAGTAATATAATAGGCATGGAAATGGAATGATATGGCAGTATCTTTTTTGATAATTATTTAATTATGCTCCATGACTTGACAAAGGAAAATATTTAAGTCAATCATATTCTTGAACTAAATCTTGAAATCACTACAGCAGATTACACGTAGTTTCAAATCTACAACCTTTCACTGTATGTTTGAAATAGGTTAATATAAGTATGTGAAAATATTCCAGTGACAATAACCATGGCTGTAGTTTATGAACCGTGGGATGAATACCTGATGCTTTACAGTTAAAAAGTTTTTGGCAGGCTGTCCATTGGTAAGGAAGTAGAGAGACTGCTCAGCCCATCTCAGTTTTCTCTGAAATCCCTTTGTCATACCATTGATTCCACATGCTGTAGGGGTTTGCACTCCATTAGCAATAGTTCCTGCCTTCTGTGATGGGCCTAAGAAAAACAGCTGTGTTGAAAAAAACTCTAGTGGGCTAGGACTTGTCCAGATGTGGGTTTCATAGCACATCTGATCCTATTTTGTGTTTTCTATCTTCCTCTTTGGACTGCTCTTATGGTGAAATGATGCTGTTTTCATGACTGAGACAGAAGAGCAGCTCTGACAAAGATGTGGCACTTCATCATACTCACAGGAGTCAAGGGCAACATCTGTACTCACTTCCATGGGAATAGAATGAGCTGTAAAAAGCTGACCCCACAAAGAAACTTCCATTGATTCCCCCAAAGGGTTACCTGAGCAGACTCTTGATAAGCTCGATCTTTAACTCAAATATCCCTTTTAAAAAACCCACTTGGACTTGTTCAAAGGCATTTTCTCATGGATGTGTTCCATACCAAAGCCTGCACTGCAGATGGTAAACTCCTGATGTGCAAATACCTCAGGTCTGCCCTGTTAGAGGTAGCATTTGTTAGCTGGAAATGTATTGATGTAATAGAAATTTCACCTAATTTTGACAGACTGAGATGTCCTCACTCATCATCATCATGATCAAAACAATACTTTATATTTTATAGTGCTCTTCTCTCTATGATGGAAAGAGACTTGGATTAATTATCTGAGGAACTGATGTCCTTTTTTTCCACATCATTGAAATTGCACCATGGCCAGAAAAATATGTAAGATGATATAATTTTTCTGTATCAAACTAAAAGCAAATGAAAATTGGGAAAGTTTGAAAGTAGAGACAGAAAAGAAAAGCTGTGATCTCTCAAATGCTTTGAGAACATACCTAATTTTTCTTGGAAAGGGTAGGAATTGAAATGCATCCCAGCAGCTGAGTATGTGACTAAAAATGCACATGTATCTTAAAAAAGGTCAGTCAAAATGGTCTTTGAATAAGGAGCCTCATAATCCCTTGTGTAAATAAAGTAAGAAAGTGTGGGAAGTTTGTACAAAATGCAGGACAGTAGAGGGGCATCATGTTATGGACTGAATATCCAGACTTTGAGGTGAGAGATCACCAGAGACTCAAGTCATAAAATCTATTTAGAGATTAGAAAGTTGGCATTCTGGAATTAGTCTGCTTTTCCCACAGTCTTCTAGGAAACCTGCACAACCTTAAGTGTTGTTTGTGGGGGTGGTTCTTTGGTCATCTCTTTGTTAGATGCCAAGGAGATTCTGATGTGAGAAGAACACTTTGCTCTCCCTGACTTGACTTGTACAAAGTAAACCTATTTTGTGTTTCTTCCTTTTTGTTTGCTACTAAGCTCAATTCCATTTCTCCTTTAAACTTCATAGAAAAACAATTCACCAGCATTCAATCACATGAGCAGGAGAACTTCTTTCTAAGTCCTCCAAATGTACCTATTTAAGATCAGTAGATTGTGTGCTTTGTCGTAATTGCTCAAGCCTGAGATTGGCTTCTTAAAGCCTCATTGGCATTCCTCTGGTGCCTGGAATTTAGTCAGACATTTCCTAGGACTTGCACTAGGTAAAAACTGCTTAGTTAAAAGAATAAGGCTGTACTCCAACGTGAAATTAAAAATTTGAAGGAGAAATATTGATTGCAAATTAAGGTTAATATTGTGTAGATTGTCATAACATCATAAGCATTGTGATCATAGCATGGCTTTACAGAATTAATAATCAGTGAGTCTATTCATCCATTTGCATTGTAATGTAAGTCACTTTTAAGTTTAAGTGAGTTCACGTTTTAAAACCACTTGACTTTCTAAATTAATTATTTAAAACATGTATCTATTTTATGTGCTGTCAGTATATAATTTATTCTGAATTTCCATTTTTTACGTAGCAGTTGTTTTTATTTAGTTTTGAAAAATGACTGTGCATTGTAGATGAATGATTGCGAGACTTTAAAATCCTGCAGAGGGAAAAAAACCCTCTTGATATAAGCGACTGTGAGAAGCAGTTAGAGATTCAAGATGCAAAGGGTAGATTGAATAATTCTCTTTCTGTTGAAAGAGGTGAGTGTGCATATGTGTAAATCAGCTTTAGCAGTATAAAATTTGAAGTAGTGTTTCTTCCTTAAATATTGAACTGCTCTTCACATCTGCTAGAAGCCATGTCTGAAAGTAGCAGAAAGCATGTACTTCAGATGTGTGCATTTTGTCTTTCTGATTATATTTGGAATAAGTTCTATGTGTCTAGATTACTTATTGGCAAACCTTACCTACGAGGGGATTCTCAAAACAGCTATGGCATGTAGACCAGTCTAAAGTATAAGACTCCAAATAGAGGAAAAATAGCAAAAATACTCTTGAATAAGAATAAGCTCCTGAAGGGGAGCTAACAATTTTCTCTGCATTCATTGCCTAAAATAACCCTCCTGCCTTGTAATATACAAAGGCTAAGTGTGAACTGTGTTGACTGGATAACAAAATTCTGTATCACCCACCTTTCTTTGATGTTTTTCAGGACTTTTATAGCACCCAAATGTCATGGGTGTTTTGCTGGTATTTAGAAGTCATGATGCAGTTCTGATTTATAATCATGGCTCAGGAATTATCTTGGCAATTGTGTCGTTGACTTTAGTGAATGTTGAGTCTGGCCTGTACCATATTATTCAAATTGTATATAAACTTCTGTGGATAATGATTTTGGGTTAATTCTTTAAATGCTGTATAACTTAGAATATTATACTTGTAATCATGCTTTGGATGACTTTTTACTTGGCTATTATGTGAATAGAATAATTATGCGTTTGATGTTTAAGATTTGATACTTGAGTGGAAGACCTCTGTTCTGGTGGAAATTCCATTGCAGTTGTAAAGCATCTGGGGGAGAGCATTTAACAGCTGTTTGCAAACTTGGTGGCATCTTCTGTACATTGTGACTTCTTTGCTCTTAGGTATGGCTTGTAGCTTTGGTGATAAGGTGGTGGAAATAGGCAGATGAAGGATTTTTCTCTAATTGTCTCCAAGGTACAGCAAGTAAATTTTGAAACACATCACTTATTAATATGTAGCCTTTTACTTTCAAAAAATATTGTTATGAAAATATACCAGGCATCTTGATACTTAAAGAATGGCTAAGAAATATGTTTGACTTTGCTGTTCACTCAGCAACATACAGTAGATGTTTACAGTGATGAAATAAAAAAATAATAATAAATTACATGAGTAATGGAGGTTTCTGCAATGTGCTTTTATTGGAGGTATCATAAAATAAGAAATGATGTATCATGGAATAGGGCTGTCAGAATAGCAGGCTTTATTCGTGGACAATAATCCTTCTAGGCAACAAAAATCCTAGAGGGAATTTCAGAGAGGTGAGTGAGTTATTTAACTGACAAGGATCTTGCAAGGCACCACAAGAAAGAAAACACGTTTACTACCAATCACTCGGTACATCAAAGCAGTAATTAACCTAAAACTGACAGAGGAACACATGAGCATGAGGAATGCATTTACCTATGGCTCATGCATTTCTTTCCAAATTTGCACAAGTAAGAAGTCTGGTCTGTTAGCGTATGTTTTAGGACCTTTTCTCTATATGCAAAAAAAAAAAAGTGATGCAGAAATTCAATGTGTGAAGTGAGATTTGTCGACTGTTTTCTTGGCATGCTCAATTAAAAGTATTTTTAATATAGGAAGGTGTCTTGAAAGCTTCCTGGAAAAGTATGAGAAAATTCTGTAACAGTTGTTTCACATAAGGTTTTATCAACCATGTCATGTAGCTGCTGTTGCTATAAATAGATGATAACTGCTGCATTTTTGAGTGCAAAATAGGGTCAAACCCATGAAAACTGAGATTACTTGTATTGTAATGATTTTTTTATTTCTTTGCAAAATTCCTGCAATTCACATTTGATGTTAGCCAGAATAACAATGCTTTTAGACTGTTGAAAATATCAAAAGAAGGCCTGCAAATTAGTTTTGTCTGGGCAGTGATATGCATTCATGGAATAAATAAATGGGTCATGGTTAAATACAATGGGAAGTTTTAGATATATCTATCTATCTGTCTGTCTGTAAAACTCTGGCTTTTAGGTAATTTTCTTTGTAATTTTCTTTGTAATTTTCTGTTTAACTGATGGCATAGAGTGTAAAGTGTTTTTCCAGAAAATTGACATTGTAAGGAGATAAGAGCCTTGTAGAACTAAAATGCAATTTCCATTTTGGACATAAATATTTCTGTATTGTAGACTATGTGTAGATACAAAGTTGTTTGCTGTTTTATTTAGGAACAAGAGTGACTAATTTCTAGTTTTTACTGAAACGGAGGGAAAGGGTCTGCATAATTTGGGACTAATTTCAAGTGTTGTAGCACTAAGGGTTTAAAGGAATAGGTGTGTAATTTGCTATAATTCCTTGTAGTTTATATAGACAATATAAACTATGGACTAGTTTATTTATCATTGGAGCTTTTCCTAGCTTGTAAATTAAGAAGTCAGATGTGCTTTGGCTCATGTGCAAGGTGACTGGGGCTGGTGAGTGGCAGTGACTCAGGACATGGCATGCTTGGAGTCAGCAGGGATGCAGTGCCTCCAGCTGGAAGGCAGGGTGCTTCTGATGGAGCTGGATTTTAGGTGGGGGCAGAGCTTTGGTCCAGTCTGTTTGCAGTCACTAAAAGCTCCCTGGCATGACCAAGGAGGGGTGTTTGTCCTACTGAAGCTGCAACACTGGGTGGCAATAACTACAACTTGGTTACCTTGGATATCCCTGGGTGTTCTGAATATATAATATCTCAGTTTTATTGCTCTAGCTGGAGCAAGGTACCTGCTGCAGCTGCTGAAACATCATGTGCACTATTCTCTTTGTTCCTATGTTGTTCCTACCTTGTACTTTTTCTTGTGAACCTGAGAAGGTTCGCATAATTATGTAAGGTGAAATGTCATCTACCTGAACCTCTTAGATTCCCTAAGAGGTGTGTGTGCACTGTGAGGGATTAGAATAGGTGCAATTCTCATTAATTCTAAAACTCAGTTTGTAGTCTTGATGGATGATTTGTTAAAGTCACTATCCAGAGTATGGAGTAGATGCAGGGCTCAGAATTCCTCCTGTACATAATTTCTGCTTGTCAGTGGTGTAGAATGGGGCAGAAGAATATATGGACTTACCAACTTCAGGTGTATTGGAAATTATAAAATACTTTGCACACAAAAATATTTTCCAGATACTTGAATACATCTGGCATTTGACTGGTAAAAATTGATTTTGCAATTTATGTGCAAAGCATGGTAATATTACTATACTTTTAGTGAGCTGAGAGAAATTATGGTTCAGATCCAAATGGTGTAGCAGACAGAATTAAATGTGTAGAGTAAAATATGTGATGTGGAAATCCTCCACCACTTGGTTGTTTTTATTCAGCTCAAACTGGCCCAAATCTCTTTTCTAGATAGATCTCATTGAACACACTTGGGTTTCTCCCTCTCCTGTGAAATAAGCTAATAGACTGGCTCCAGAACATAGACTGCAGTTTATTAAATACCAGGGTTTGCTATTTATCCTGTACACAAGAGGTGGTGCAGCACTGTATGAAGTTTTAGTTGAATCTAGCCTTTCCACTGCCCATATGAGTATAACTTTCAAAACTTGCTCTGCTGATGTTCAGCTGGGATCCTTGCACTGGTAGTGACTGCACTGACTGGCATCATGCTGGGGTGCAAAGGGGTGTTAGATTGAGCATGTGTGTGCATTTATACTGAAATTATACATATATACTTGATATATTTATTCACTCTTGAAAGTAAAATAGTTGCACTGAGAACTGTAGTGAGTTGTTGAAATGATAGTAGAAACAAAAGGCCATCTTACCTGTTATTTGTTTCATGAGAAAATAGAATGTAGATTGCTCAACAAAGGAGAAATATGGGTTGTCAAGTGCCAATCTTCTTAGTTTCCTTTTTTTGCAAAAAAGATTTTGGATTTGATGTACATTGGGAACAAGAGTTGTGGATCTTAGCAACGGTCGACTCTTGTCTTGCTCTCCTTTCCAGTGAAGTGCACTTTCTGAAACTCAGTGTGGTGGCATAGAGATATTGTTGTGGCTTTAGGAGCTGATTACTTACTACTCTTTGTTGCCAAGTATCATTGTACTGTGATTCTGTATCTGACTGTAAGAGCAGTTTTTTACTTTTTGACTTTTCTGCTAAGGTTAATATTTAAAACATGAAGTTTCTGAAGCCAAACGTGTAAGAAAAATGCAGTGCATATATTCAATAATGAGAATCTTCTGGCACCGTCAGGGGATAACTATTTTTCTCTCAATTTTTTTTCAACTGAGTTTATGTATCAACTGTATTTTTAATATTAGACTGTAAATTCTGCTTTTAGTGATTCACTGCCGTTTAGCATTCAGCATGCCTATGAATTCAGTCT
Source organism: Sturnus vulgaris (assembly GCF_052056855.1). Taxonomy (NCBI): domain Eukaryota; kingdom Metazoa; phylum Chordata; class Aves; order Passeriformes; family Sturnidae; genus Sturnus; species Sturnus vulgaris. The sequence goes on along the minus strand of NC_142249.1, from coordinate 9,662,416 downwards.
TGTTATGTTTTTAGAGTGGATAAGTTAAGTCTAGCAAGCAGAGAAAAACTAATGAGGAAGCATTCACTGAATGCAGAAATTGTGGCTAATATGAAGTAAACAAGTATAGGCCCTATTCTTTATCTACTTTATAATTTTAAATAAGGCAAAAAGTTAAACCCAAGCATGCTAATATGGCACGAAGTAGATCTAATTAAATATTCTGGATATAAATTATAAGGTGGGTTCAGTGGCATTCAAACTGGCACCAAGCAAACTAATACCAAAGCCAAAACCTCTAGGGAGAGTAGTGAAAGGCCCCAAAGTTTTGTGTGGAGAGTTATAATGAAAAGGAAGTTTACAAACCTAAGTTTAATGTTGGCAGATGCTCTAATTCGATCATCTATTTCCCCAGTGCAGTGTAAAATAATCTTGGACTTCCTCCTAATTGTTCTGACTTTTTTTCTGTGTGAGAAACAATTTTGGGCCAAGCATTGTTTGCCTTGCTCTGATTTTCACAGCTTTGCTCTAGTATCTTTATGTGATGTCCACTATGCCCAGAAGACCAGGGAAAATGTCTTCTTTTTAACAGTATTTCCTGAAGTAAACGTCTACCATATATTGGCCAGGCAGACCTGGATTTTATTAAACAGAATAACCCACTTGGATTGCCTAGTAGCTTGGAAGAAAATAAAAGTGATTAACAAATCTCCAGTAACTCTAAATTGAGTTGCCTAGATATACTGAGGTGAGAACAAGTCGGAGGGTTCAAGAACAGACTGTAAGAAAAACTCTTGAATGCTGACCTCCTAGATGTACATGTGGAATGAGGAGACACTGAAGGAGAAAGCTCTGAGGAGCAGAACTATTCCTGTTATCCTCTTTGTGCCTTCCCTTACTTAGGGGGATAACTTAAGCAAACACCTGCTGGATGTGATTGTATCGTCATGGATGATTTAGAGATGGCTGCCCATTTCCAGTGATCTTGTTCAGAAATGATTTAAAATCTACAGTAGTGTAGACAGAAAGTCAAGTTAGAGCTGCTGTGACAGTGCTTTCATCGTCTGTCAGCATCCTCTGAGTGTTGTGAGCTAAACCTTAAATTTTATTTGAACTGCCTGATATCTGCCAAGGGGCAGCATATTACTGCTAGAGAGAAATCCTCTCATCTTCTGTCACTACATCCCCTCTTAGATGTAAGAACTGTTTGGTATCCAGAGGTGAATTGCATTGGACTTTTACAAGGCACAGGAATTATCCATCCATCCATCCATCCATCCATCCATCCATCCATCCATCCATCCATCCATCCATCCATCTCCCATCCTTTTAAGGAGAAAGATTCTGAGCAGAGGGCCCTTTGACTCTGGAGTGGAAGCTGTTTGGAAAAACTTGCTTTAATTATAAGATTCTGACTAAAGACTTTTGCAGAGGAAGGTTATTTTATGGAAATGATCAGGTGTTCACTATTGTAGTTGTTCTGGTATTTGGACACCAGGTTACAAAAAGAGAAAAACTGCTGTATGAGTATACATGAAGTGAATTAAAAAGTAAATTAAAGAAAAAGTTAAGAAGTCAAAGCTGGAGAGAGGTTCAGAGTAACTCGAAATTGCCGTCCAAGATTTCTGGGAGGATGGTCATAATCTTTCTGAAACACTACTGTGCATGTACTCTCTAACTAATACATTGAGTCTGTTATATAAAACCAAACAACTAATTTTTAACACAGAAAGACTTTGAGGACAAGTCTGACACCCAGAGGAAAGAAAAGGCTTTATGGAAATTTTATGTCTTAGAATCACTGCTAAAGTAGAAGTGCTGTTTTGTTAGTGAGAAATGTCAGTGAAATTTAAAATATTGTGTGTTCCGGAGATGTGTCACTACAGTAAATCCCCTCTGTGGAATAGTTAAGTTACAATTGAAATTTGGTGTTGTGCAGAAGTCCATTATAGTACTTAAACTCTTTAGGGAACAATCCCCATAAGAGGCAACGAATTTGGTGGTGGCCAAAATGTATGAAATGTATCATCTGTATGATCCAGATAAAGAAGAAGGAAAGGAAGAATTGCTGTGAAATAGACACATTCTTTGTACATACCTGAAGAGAGACTTGTATGTGATATGCAGGCAGATAACTGCTTTAAATTATATTTAGTCAATTAACATCAGTATTAACATACAAATTTTAACTGCAGAAATGTATTCAGGCTTCATATATTTTCCTATCCATTTGCTTCAGTTTAGCAGTGAGGGATCAAAGCCCAAGGCTTTGCAGTCTGGCTCCTCATTTGTGCCCCTGGGTGTGTGATCATTTTTCCACATAGAAAACAGGCAGACTTGAGAAAAAGTGAGCATTCCAGCACAGGGGCTCCTGCTGCATCCATGGCATGGAGACAGCCCACTTGGTTTGATAATTTGCTTCCAAGCACCTAATTTTTCTAAGATACTGTTATTGTCTCTGTGTATATGTGCCTTTATGGCTATAGCTGCAAACAGTTTAGTCTGACTAGTATTTATAGGATTTATTGTTTCCTGCTCCCTCTGACTCTGTGGTGCACAAGTAGACCTAAATGTCTTAATAATGAATTATTGCTAGGTAATTAATCAGCTTCCCCTGCTTTAGACAGTTGCCTCCCAAAACTTACCATAATTCACCTCCATCAGCCAATACATATAGACATTAATTGCCTCGTAATATTGTCAAGAAGATGTCAGGTAGTACTGAAAGGGTGTGAGTGCATCTCTTTGATCTAAGCAGAATTTATCAATGTTTTACCCCTATTCTCGTTCTACACATTTATCTTGCCAGTGCCATGGGCTGGACTGAGGACACATCATCAGGGTGCAATCTGGAGCAGGTCTGTCCAAGTTAATAGTAATTTCAGATTTGCAATGGGAAATGAGTAATTCCCCAGCAGGCAAGTCACAAAACCAGGTACTGACAAGGTGGGGCAGTGGAAATTCTCCTTTCAGTGGCCTTATTTTAAACACCAAAATGAAAATGTAATGCATGCTTAGAAGGTGCAAATAATGTCTACTCTCATTTCACTCAGTGAAATTTGCTCAGCTTCATCTTGTACCACTGCAGATATTTTTGTATTTCAAAATGTATATGACTATTTGCCCAGTATTTGGAAAGTTACTCAAATTTAGTGTAAATATTTCTATTTCAGACCCAAAAATCTTTGATATTTGTTAATTTTATTAGTGTATCGAAGTTTGTTGACACTGGAAAAAGTGATCCTGTTTCTTCAATTAATAATACCACAGTAATTGCCTTTTTATTAATCTTTATTTGGATACATCCCTGTCCCTATGGAATGATATGTTTGAAGATGCAGTGAGGTAGAACACTGGAAGGAAGAGGCTGGGCTAAATACTCATTGAAGTAAATAGGGCTCTTCCCCTTGACTTCAAAGAAAAAAATAGTGTAATTAACCACAATTGAGGGAAAGAGGAAAGAAATGAGAACCTTTGATCTGAACCCACTTTGGAGCAGAGCATGGAGAAACGTGAAAATGAGCTCTGTGAGATGGGAAAGAGGAAATAACAATATTGTTAGAGCAGAGAGTTGGTGCTGCAGTATAGGCAGATCTAACAAGTGTAGGAAGATAAGGAATACACTTGAAGGGACAATATTTGAAGATTTTATCAAGTTTGACCTCCCGGTGGGTGCAGCAAGTTGTCTGTCAAGATCTTGTGGGAACTGTTTCAAGTGAAGGGAGCACATGAGTCATGAACACAGTGAAGTTCTCTATTTCTAAACAGGGTAAAAAAATTGCCCCTTCACCATCATACCTGGATTTGTATCTGGGGAGAACCTCTATGGAAAATGATTTTGGAGTGTGGCTGTTCTGAAGAAATCATATCCAAGGCACCCAAAAAGCTGCGTGGGCTGATGTTGCCTGTCCTCCCTCCTCCCAGTATTTTCAGTCAGTGTGTCAGAGCCTTTCTTGGCATGTGAGACATTCTTAGAACTGCTGAAATGGTTCCTTGGGACTCCCTGTTTCTTGGCAAAAAAATAGCAGCCATTGTAAACTGCCATGATCCACAAATCCTTGATATTCTCCAGGTCATCCCCGTGCATCCTTTGAGGAGGAAGGACAAATCTCATTTCTCCACTTTCAAGGAGTGTGTATCGTGTGTTGTATATTCCCGTTGTGTGTTTGCTTTATTGAGGGTGAACTTGGAGGATTTGTTGCTATAAGGATTTATTGCAAACTTATTCACAAGAAATGTTGTGTGTACCTGTTGCAGTTTTACATGAGTTAGAGATTTGGCAAAGGTGAAAGGTCAACAGAAGTGTTTAAGTTGAAAATAATTTTTGAGTGTAACAGACTGACCTCTGCATACTACAGATAAAAATACTTGTAAGAACCTTTCACTTTATCATTATTATAAACTCCTTCAGTTTACCAAAAAAAAAGACTCCACAGCATGTATTTGGAGAGGAACCTGCTTTTCCATAAAACAACAAGGAATATTTTACCTTTGAAAGAAAGATAATTTTACTTTTTCTTTAATGTCATGTTCTTAGTTATCAGATTAGCAACATTTTTGGAAGGGTATTCAAGAAAGTAAATACAAATAAATGCACACTTATTTTTGGCAATCTTTTAAGAATTAGAGACTGATCTAGTTATTCCTCCAAGCAAGCTGAAGCTGTCCCATATTACACTGAGCCCTGGTGCTTCCCCAGGAGTTTTTGGCAGCTGACTCTCGATGAGGCAATTTAATAATTGTGCTGCTACCTTCGGGATTCCCAAAAGGTCTGTCTCCTGCATACCTGGATGTTGTAAACTATATTTCATTTCCCTATGTTCTTCTTTTCTGTCTGTGATTAATCTTTGTAAAGATAAATAAGGGGTTTTAATACTTGTTACTTAATTAAGTAGTCAACATATAGATGTAACTACACAAAGTGTTTCTGTTAGACACTTTGGAGACTTCTATTTTGCCTGTGTGATTTTTATTATTTAAGGGAAACTTTCAAACTCCTGATGGGCCTTGAGTTCTTTTTATTTCTTGGCCAGACTGTGCTTGCCCTTTCTACTTATTCTCCCTTTAATTTTCGCCCCTAAAAAAACCTAAACTGTTTTATTATATAATTTATAAATATTTAAGTTTATAAATAATATAAATTAATATTAATTAATATTCAGAGTCTGTGGGTAAGTAAAATTTGGTATGACTTTCATAGTTTTAATGGAACAAACATCCAGAGTGGGAGAAGGCCTTTGATATTGCCTGTGTTTCTGTTACAAAGCAGCTATAAGTGATAGAATTCTGTTTGCTTTCTTAATGGCTCTTTTTTTTTTCTGGGTTACTGTTGGGCAGGTGTTTGGCTGAGGAATTCTTGATGTGCTTTGTGAGAGTGTGGGAAGTAAATCAGTAACTGGTGAAAAAAACTCCAGGACTCATTTTTCACTTGTAATGATGGTTTCTGTTTATTGCTTACTTAAATGGGCTCACATTTATGAAAAAGTTTTTTTCTTCTTTTGGCTAAGAGCTTTTTAGCATACTTACTGTAAAACCATAAAAAGGACTCTCTTCTTGAAACTTACTTTACATAGAACTAAACAGTCTCATTGGAAAAAGCCTCCTTTCAAACTAAAGTCCTCCTACATCTAGAACTTCCACAAGTCCTCTGAACCCCACATTTGTAGAGGGAATTATTTAAGAAATGTGCTTAAATAAATTAAAAATATAAAAAGATATATTTGATAATTCATGTTTAAATCCAGCATCTAAATATTAAGTACTTGCTTAAATGTAATAATTTTTAATAATTATAATAATTTTTAAAACTTACAAATTCCTGTAAGAATTTGCTGACGTGCAAAATAAAGCTAATACCTACAACCTATTGTTCATAAAGAACAAGCAAATCAGTTCTCTCACAGAGGATATTCTAATGTTTGTTGCATTAAAATCCACCATTGTTTGAAGGAGGGTGGGTGGTGGATTGTGGCTTTGGAGCCAGTTGTGCCTATTTGCTTCATGTTTTAAAGTAAGGTGCATTTTGGTCTAAGTTCTTTAGATAAATACTACACCAGAATAATACACTAATGTAGTTCTAGGAAGGAGCTCACACTTTAATGTGTCACAGTGGCTTAAAAAAGGTCTTTATTGTCAGGATGGAATTTGGCACTTAGGCAGAAGTGTACTTACTCAGAAACTGTGGTGCCTGGCTTGTTCTCTCCTTGCTTTCCATTGAAAAGCCACTTCTGAAAGCTGTCAGAAACAAGGGAGTTCTCTTATGCCTTTCCCCTTTTCTCCTAATGAGTAGAAGAAACATGGCTATTAAATTGCTAGGAGTGTGGTAAGTACTCCCACCAAGGCTAAAGAATCACAAAGGTGACTCAAAATGCAACATTTAACTGTGGCCTGGTTTGTGGCTGTGATCGTGGTGTCCTGTCAGAAGGTGGGCTCTTAAATAAAGCGGAGAAAAGAGAGCACACCTTGCAACTGAATGCCTGTCAGCTGAATTTTTGTTTATCTGGCTGGAAAATGCCACTGTCTTAGCCATAACTAATAGGGTAGGGCTTGCATGTAAAATAGAGAAGGGAGAGGAGAATGCAAAACTAAAGTGAATAAGTTTCCTCTCCTGTTGCATTTGTTTTGGGGGAGTGGGTGACTCATTTCTTGAGGATTTTACTTTTAAAAGTTGGATTTTATTTGGATGATATTCTTTTCAGAGTCTAGATTTTCTATTTTGGCTTGTAATTTCCATGTTGACTTTAATTATCATAGTGTCAAAAAGTCAATATGCCTTTGTAGAAGTAAGAAATTTGCCAAGGTATTTTTTGAAAGTACCTGAGTCCAGGGAGGAGAAATAGAACCAAGTGAGTAATGTTACAGTTTGTCTGCTAAAAGCTTTTTAAAATATATTTTTTTACTGTATTGATTGCTGATTCAGAGTCAAAATACAGTCTCTCCAGTCTTAGGAAACTTGGAGATGGCAAATTCAACATTACCCTATGTTGTTGGCATGGTTTCTTTCCAGGAAGGCAAAATGGTACATCAGAATCTTTTTCCAGAAGAATGAGTACTTCATGGTATTGTGGAAAACCTAGTCATTACTGTGCCAACCTATTACAGTTAATTTTTTGGCAAAATTAATCCATAACAGCAAACTGTTTCAACTGATTTCTTATGCAAATTCTGCAGTAGATGTTCAGATATGTTGATTAGCTCAGCCTGCTTGGAAGAGTGGAGGCTGTCCCTTTGTCATCCTTGGGGACAGTCATGGCTAGGTTATTTCTTTGGGCTGTGAGCTCACCAGGAAATGTCCTTCAGCTCTTACCCTGGCTTAGATTAGCATAAATAACGTTATGGCATAATAATTAATTTTTTTAAAATGTTCTTAATGTATTTGTAGACCTTTACTGCTGCTGCATAAATTCATCAGGAACCTTTATGCAATGCCTAGCAGAGTTGTGGAAAATGAATTTTTGCAGGTGTGGATTGGTAGAATTGCAGTTTGCCCTGCAATGTTTTAGTTTCATTTGTGAGTTTTTCCCCACTGCTCATCTGGCTGTAATATTTATGAGTGCCTAACTGAGCAGTTATTTACCCGTGGCAAGTCTGTTGTACATAAACTCAGGAAATTGTACACTTCCTGGCTCTATTTACCTTGATCTTATTCCATAAAATATTCATGCTGATAATCTGTGTAGCTTAGACACTGAAAAATGATCTGCAAAAAGAGGGAATACTTTCTCTGAATTCTATGGAGGCCCTCAGGAGTCATTCTGATTCATGTCTAGGGATTTCACAAGGATTTGACATGCTTGATCTTTAGCTTGTAATTAATTGTCAGAGCTGCTATCAGCTTTAGAAATGGGTTTCTACTAACTGGCCAAAAATAGCAGTGTTGGTCTTTGAAACTGTTGCCTTTTATGTGTGAAATCAATTGCACCAAGAGCATGTTCTTTTCACAAGTAACAAAAAAGATCCTGTTGTGTAATGTCATCTCATTTGTTAGAAAATGTTAGCACCTCTCATTTCACAAGGCTTTTTTTTTGTACAGGCATTAAATTTAGTCACGTGCAAAAAGAAATCTGCAACTGGTAAAGTGACTAGATATGCATGATTTCTCTGTATTTTAGCACTTATTTTAGTGCTATATATTAAGCTGGCCAGATGAGGAAAGATCTCTATGGCTATTGAAATTCCTCTTGCAGCCTCATCTCTCCTACTGTCAGTGTATGCCTGATAGTTAATCATAGCTTAAAACTGGTATAGTTTCAGGCTATTTTTTCCCATTTCCCCCTTCATTGCAATAAAAAGAATAGGTTCTATTGGGTGAATCTTTCTTCCTATAAGTAAATTGGTATTTAGTGAAGAGCAAATGTGTGGCAAAGGTGGAAATTCAGCAGAGCTTGCTGCGCCTGCTTCACTGCTTGTCATCCCCTTTATCCATGGGGAAGGAAGTTTGGTGTCTCTATAGGATATCTGCATGTTCTGCTGCATGTGCTTTTGTTCCTGGCCTGACTCAGGGAGGGTCACCTGGTGGTGCTACCCCAGAATGGCCATGGAATAACCCATAGGAAGCCTGGGAGTCTGCCAATTTCTTGCTTAGTCCGAGAAATCCAAGGGACCAACACCAAGAGAATGTGTTCTGTCTGTTACGTGACAGACGTGAGCAATGTGTTATCACAGGAATGGGACATGGACCTTGTTAGGCCAAGCAGATGTTTTAGTCCTGGCTCTCATACTCTGAATGTGAGAACTAAGATACATGCTGGTGGTGTAGTGCATATCCTCAGAGGGGAGAAGGTATTTTGACAGCTTGCTTTAACCCTCTTCAATAATGTTGGCTCTTCTGTCATCTGTTTATTGAGATTGTGGCTTCTCAAATGGAAAACTGAGACTTTTTGTAGTAAAAATAAGGATTTATTTTCCTGGTTTGTCTTTTTTTCTGTCTTGGGTTAGAAGAGAGAAATATTTGAATGTAGCATTAATGTGCTTGATTTCTAAGCTTTATTTGGAAACTTTGAAAAGGTGAAAAATACATAAGCAGCATTGAAGGAAGAAAGTGTTCTTGTTTGATGTATTAAACTGTTCTTTTCCTTCTGAGAATGTGTTTTTAGATTCCAGGCTGTACTTTTTCCTTCAGCAGTAACAAGTCCTGCCACCTCTCTCAAGAGAAGCCAAAAAAGACAAGATAAGAACTGTTCAGATAAGATAGGTGACATTTCTGTCAGTTCTCAATAGTTGGTGAACCCGATGAGGAGCTGCACAAAATTGAAAACAAACAAGCAATGTTGCTCTGTCCCTGTCCCCCAAGTCCAAAAAAATCCTCTCAATGCCCTCAAGCTGCTGTCTTTGTGAAGGGAATCTTTTCTCTTGAGTGGAAGTTTAGAAAATGTTTTGCTGTACTGGTTATGTTAATTAAAGTGATCTTTGTTTCACAAGGCAGGAATTCAGAGGGCTGTCCTGCTCTGCATAATTACCTGTCACAACAAAGAGAATCTATTAAGATGGAAAACTGAGATTGGTGTAAAATTCTGTTTTATCTGGTCTGCAAGGTATATCAGCAGTGTATTTCATACAACTTGATTGTATCTAAGATTTCAGGGGGCTCATGGGAGAATACTTCTTTATGACAGTACTTGGTCTTTTCCTATTTATATTGGTGAGCCAACAACATTACTTTTTGTTGCTTCTTTCAGTAAACCAAGTGTGAAATGTGCATGCACCAGTGGTGCCTCAGCCTCTCTGGCAGCCTCATACAGCAGCCTGCTTTTCATAGTGGTTGGTATCCATGTAAGGTGGGTTAGTTTGAACCCCATAGACAGGCCCTGATGTGGGTTGTCTTTGCTGATGTACATGGATACTTGTTATTGCAAGAGATATAAATAAGGAATTCAAGAATTTGGGATATCTGGGACATCTTATCTTGCTCCTGGAGAAAAAAGATCAATAGCTTCCAGTCCTTTTCTCTTAAATAGCAGTAAACCCCAGAATGGACTGAAGGTTTGACCCTCATTAAAATACATCACTTCAGATCAAACATAGCTATGGGGTTTTAGTTGTGTACATAAATACAGAACTGTAGATGGATATTTAAGTACTCCTAGTGTAAATAGAAATATACAGATGCACACTAGGCATACGTATGCATACCTACAGCTGCTGAAAAAATGTGTAGCAGGCAAAGGACTTTCTGATACAATTAAATGAATTAAGATCTTAGTTCCTCATTAAAAAGTACTAAGAAGTAGAAGAACTTGTATGAAAGACTTAAGATAGAATTTCAAATAAATGTGTATGGATAGTCAATATGAAATCAATTCTGAAGCATAAGAGTCTCTATAAAGATCTGTTGAACTTTGTTCATATATATCCCTGGTTTCTCCCAAGTTTTTTTTTTTTCTAGTAGGGCTTGGCATTTGCAGTTTTAGGAAGATTAAAATTTAGTGCAATTTAGCAATCTTAAGGAAAATAATTGTTTTAATAGGAGGGATTTTTTCCAATTGTGTCAATGGCATGGATTCTAATCCTCCTGCTTCATTTTTCAGTTATTTTGGTTCTTCTGAATTTTCAGCATCATGTGCATGTGAAATTGGTTTCTTAATTTAAGTGACAGATATTATTTTAAGTTTTGCTCTGTTGTACTTTCAAATTTATCATTCAGCTTCTGTTGGCATGGCTGTGTCTGCATACACAAGTGCATGAACTGAACTGTTAGGATTAGCAAGTTCTTCTTCAGTTTTTTCCTTTCTACTGTTTGTGGCTTCTGAGTTTTACTTGTCTAGTGTCTTCAAAAACCAGTTTTTCTGCAGGATCACTTTAAATCACCCAGCACAACAAACCTGAGTATTACAAATGTATGCACTAAGGAATGTGTCTTGCTGGTTATGGCCATCAAAGTAGGTTTCAGGTGTTAGAAATTGAACAGTATAACTATAGTTCTCAAATCTTGCTTTTGTCAGTGTCCTTGAGTTCAGTTTTTAAAAGTCACAATGAGTTACTGACTAGCTGGCATTTGATAAATGTGACCCTTTATCCTCACAGGCCACTATAGACTTTGCTTTGATAAATACTTGTCCAAACATCCCCATTATTTATTCTTCCAGACATTAAATGTGACACAGGATGTTGTGCCTATTATCTCCCAGCTAGACTTGTTTGGCTTTTTTTCCTTTGAGAGAAACTTTGACCATTTTATTCACTGACCTGGTAAATGCTTTATCATTGTATTAAGATCCTTTTATTAGTGTTTTGTGGTTTTTTAAAATTTAAAGTAAATGATTTATGTTTGGTACTACTCCAGAAGAAAGCTTAATTGCTGAAATAATTCTGAGTTCCAGTTTTCTGATTTTTGAGTGGCCTGTGCTAAGTCTTGAGCAGAAACTTGCTGAGGAGCTGCAGGATTGAAGGAGGGCAGAACTGACACAAAGTAAAGCTCTCTTGGGAGGTCTTATTGTAGTTAAGCAAGTGCACCAGGATTTGAGCAATGTAGCTTAGTCCATTTGTGAGAATCCAACTGCTGGTTTCTGGTGACTTTAAAGGTACCTGGTTCAGTGTTAGTCCTGTCTTGTACTAGAGCAAGCTATTGATCAGACAGCCAAAAACCTGTTACTGCTTTGAAGAACTTCTGCAACCTTTAGGGAATAGTGTGGCTGTCATTAAAAAAGAGATGCAGTGTGCAATTCCAAACACTTTATCTTGGTTTTAAATGCTGAGTTCATGGGGTTATTTTGGCTAAGAGTAGGAGAACTTCATTGAAGTCTTGAAACTGCTGGTGGTTGATAGACTTTTGTTTAATTAATCAGGGCAGTACATGTTACAGAACTGATGGCAAAGGGATCAGGGCTGGGAATTTTTTTTTACTAGAGATCAACATGCTGCTGTTCTGCTGGGAGGAAGTGGAGATGGCTTTGCCAGCACCATCTGGGAACCTCTGCTTGGTTATATAGTAGACAGACCTTTTGTGAATCAGGAAAATTGCCTTTGGAATAAAGCCTCTTGGTGGCAGGTTTTTTTAATCTGCTACACTGACAGAATTGCTCCATCTTGTCCTCTTAATGCAACTGTGTGTGCCAAATCTGCCTGAAGGGATTTGTATCCAGGAGAGAAGGAAACGGTGATGCCTCTGAAAGGTGCTTACTTTCTTTTGTGAGACTAAATAAACTTTTGGTGGCTTTGTGGGGCTGAAGCTGGCATTCTTCGGTTATGTATTCTTCTGATATAAATGCAATGCACGCTTTGAATTTATCATTAGAGAAAAGAATGGAAATCTTGGCTATAACTTGCAGAGACAAATGATGTATCCTGTGTGTATAATTGTTGGTTCATGCTTCAGAGTCTGTTGCTCCTAAAGACGATGGCAGAGATACCAGAACCCTCCTGGTGGGCTTCAGGGGTGGAGGGATGAATGCAATGTTTTCCTGTGGCCTGACACTCACCGGAAAAGGTGGGCTGATGTATATACTGAATTACGTGAAATAGCATTTACAGAACTTGCAAAGAAGAGCTAAAGTTGTTCAAGCTTCCTGCCCTGAAATGTTTGTCATTTAGTCTCTCCTCTCTGAAGAGTTCTTAGGTAGTTTTTTTTCCTGTGTGGGGAAAGATGTTGAAGAAAGAAGCAGATATGAAGAGGGCAAATTGAACAGCCGGTATTGCCAATGGCAGGTAACATCTTCAAAGTTTACCTGCAGCTTGTAAAGTAAAAATGTCAACTCTTCCTTGTGCTGAAATCAAGCTAGCAACCATGAAAAATAAACCTGGTGACTGCAAGGAGAGATGCCAGACGTTTTGACTGGTACCTTTTTCCAGAGGTCTTGAATTAATATACTTCTTTGAATGATCCAGGAATGTTTGTACACAAGTTCTGAACACAATCTGCAGTTGTCTAAACTATTTCCAAAGTGTTTTCCAAAAGTATTTCCAGTGTTTTTCTTTACTGCAGTTCCAAGTTGGTTGGAATGGGTATTCTATCTGCCTTTGGAAAAAATGTAGTGGATTCTAGCATAAATTAAATTTCTCTGTGGAAATATGAGTGAGGAAATTGAGACTTGAAAGCACACAGATTCAATTGTGATTGAAATTCAGTCACAATTTGAGCAATTAGTAATACACTGGAATGTTCACATCTGAGTAGCATCTGATCCTGTGGTGCTTCAAACGTGTCAGGTAACATGTTAGGGAAGACTTGAGTGGAATCCAAGTATGAGATGTGTTTGGGCAGTGACATTATTCTGAGGGAGTTTTAGATTCTCTTAGCCACCAGTAAGACCCTAGTTCCTGCAGGCAATGGTTTTGTTTTAAATACATCAGAACTTCATTTGCCCTACTGAGTACAGAGCAGTGTGGTATGAAGAGGAGTGAATGTGGTTTGAAATATTCTGCCTGTATTTGTAGAAGTTAAGCGTTGTGCTGGGGAAGAGCCACTAAAAGAAGTGAAAACACTGAAAATAAGCAATGAGATGAGGTGTGGATTTTTTGGTGTAGCTGCCTAAGGGTTGTCTCCCTGTTGAGGTAAAGAAATATTTCCAGATAACTTCCAAAGGGAGATTATCTTGCTGCTGAACTACTCTGTGCCTGCAATAGCCTTCAGGGCACAGTGCTGACCAAGATCATCAGTGCCACCTTTCTAGCCTGTGATTGATAATCCAGGTTTCTTGTTTCCAAGTGATTGCTGAGGAAAGTCTGCCTGAATTCCTTTAAACATTCATGGTGACCAATAGTTAAACAGGAGACTGTGCACCGAAAAACAGCTGAAGAAGGTCCATTATATCACGATGGTGTGTTGTGGACATTGTGGAGTACAGTAAGTCACTGGCAAAAAGACCAGGTTCTGTGACACAGGGACCCAAACTTAGCTTTTATTTCTCAATTCTAGTTTGTGCCAGCTGTTGTTTTACTGTCATGTGGCCTTCCCTGGAGGGTGTTGGCATAGCTTATAACTTCCTGGAGCTTCTTCTAAGAACCAAGTGGGGAGATGGACAAGGTGGATGATGTTGCAGTAGTTAATAGCTTCTCTTGAGGTTTATATAATTTTTCCATGCTTATTATTAGAAAGGTGTGATTCTATGCATTTTCTTTCATTCAGACTAAAGGCAGGATAAATAGAGATAAATCTGTAAGCAATTTAAAGCAAGTTGCTGAGGAGCAGCACTGCTTTAAGCAATGCAGCAGGTTCAGGTGGGGCAGGAATCATGTTCCCGTTATGTTTTGAAAGAAAGGTGAAGATGACACTGATAACTGAGGGCAAATCAGCTGTGTTATGTACTGTGAAGTGTAGAGAAAATAAAACTGAAATGTAGCAAGTAGTTCACAATTTACAATTCCACAAAATGACAAGAGATGGCTGTAAGTCCACCAGTCATGTGGCTGTTATGGTGTTAATGATTTTTCAATTGCATTGCTCTACAACTTCAGTCAATGAGACAAAAACTAAGCTGGAGCAGGTTGTGAACATTCCATAAAGGTGCTCTGTGCTTTACAAATGTGTGCTTTAGAGAGCAGCTATGGGAAATTTTGAATCCATTCTCGTGGAGAAGCTACACGGCCCAAGCATTTCCTATCACTTTCTTAGAAATACAAAGATTATATGTCTCTTTCCTCCCTTCCTTCCTCCTCATTTTTTTCCAGGCTGCTTTTATGTGTATTTGCCTAAATATAAATTATGTGCATATGTATTATACAGGTGATATAGATGTCTTAGGTTCCTGATGTTAAATAGAATTAGGGGTATCTTATTCAAAATTTTTGCATACATGTACACAATCCCACAGCTTTTTATGCTCTCAGTACTTACAAGAAAGATCATGAGTTGATGCAGGTGTAAATGACACATGAATATAGAAATGGACTTTAAAGAGTACTTTATGTATGATATGCTTGAGAAGTCTCTTAGGCTGAGTGAAAATTTGCCATTTGATTCCTAGTAGAGGGCATTAACTCATATTTTAACTGAGAATTGAATTTGGATGCCTGAAAAATTTGTATTGCAGCATCACCTCTCTCAAGGCAGTAAGAACAAGGAGAGCAGACTGCTCTGTGTGTCCATCTGAAGGAGTTCAAGTTCAATTCTAGTCTATTAAACTTGTGCTTGCTTCACAGTCACCCAAGCTGATGGCTGCAGCCTGAATGTGTCCTGAATGTTCAGACTACTTGACTGAGTTCAGTGGTACTCTCAGCTATCAAGAGAAATTAGTAACTTCCTGGAGCTTTTTTCAGTCTTGTGCATTTTGGTTTCTTTTTTTTTTCCCCTGAGGGTAGTACATGTGGACCATCCTTGCTAGATTATAGACATGTAATACAATTGCTTGTAAATCCATGTTAACTGCAGGGTGAAAGGGGTTTAAATACCACTGTCTTAACTTCTGTATTTTGCATTGACTGTTTAATTTTAAAAGAAATATATATCCCTGTTCTAGGACCAAAGGCTCTGACTCTCATTTATACACAAACTTGTACAAAAAGAAAATGCTTTTTTGAAAGTGCTTGATTCATGTGTTCCTGTATGTACTGACATGAGTGAGGATCTGAAGTATGATTTGTGTTGGCACAATCTGTAGGTGTGAAGGAATTAGGGTTTGTTTGCTCTTTTACGGTTCAAGAGAGACCCAGTCCTACTCCATGTCATTCCCATGAAAGAAAATAATCAAAGACTGAAACTTTCTGGAGATGTGGTATACAAGGTTTTGTGGTTTGGTGTATTGTTAAGCTTACTGAGTTCCACTGCTTTCAAGAAAGACTGGAAACATGTATATATGGATGTGTTAATGGGAAAACTTGATATTGAGGAAATTGAAAGTAACTTTAAATACAAATATGGAACTTGAATGTTAATAGAAGTGCTGTAAAAAGCATTAGATGTTGGTAGTATTTAGAAGACACGAAGGCATTGGGACTTAGGAGCAATGGAAAATGTCCTTTTGGCTTGTGAGAGCCTCATGAATGGACAGGAATGTTTAGGGGATGACTGAACATCGTGAGTGATGGAAAGGTGTGTGTTCAGTTTTAATATCCATGAGAACGCTGTCAGTACTAAGGAAATATTGAAGTTGGAGTAACTGTTCCAGCTGAAAGCACTACTGGAATAGTTTCAGCAATGAATAGTCAGAACAGATGATCTTTAACCTTTCAAATCCCATTTGTTGTGTGATACCTCTTTGGATGGAAGTGTTCTAAAATTGCTCTTAAGTACACAAAAGTAACAACACCCGTCCAAACAAGCCAACTCCATGTACTTTTACCAAAAAAATACCCCTATAAATAGAAGCCTCCCATCAAAGGGGTGAGAATGTTAGGATGAATTCCCCCACGTAGAATAGCATTTCCAATAACAAGAACTAATTGCTCAGAGCACCAAACAAATAATTAGTTTGTAGACAGAATCCAGAAATGCAGATCGTTATGTGCTGTATCTTTGAAGCTGAGTGTTATTTTCTTCTGATCATTAAAAGCATATACACAAGCTATTTATCCAGCTGGTACTAACGACTTAACCTAAACTTGTAATCAGTCAGACTTTTCTTTGGCAGTGTATCTGAGGATAAATGAATACAGGTGGTTTCAGAGTTAGAGCTGAAGAAGCAGAGTATTAGTGCAAGTTCTCTTGACTGATCTACAGTCAAGAACAAAAGACTCCTGTGACTAATTGCAGAAATATTGTTTCATAATTTAAAATCACTAAATTAGTTCTAATTCTGACTGGTAGACAACCTGTGCTTAATTGTTTATGGTAACAGAGAATTGGTTCTGTTGTCTGTGATTGGATAGCCTTAAAATATAATCCAGAAGCTTTGTAAAACTTAGGGTTTTTTGTTGATTGTGACCTCTGTAAACCTTGTATTTATGGGTCAATTTCTGTGAGAAATATTCTGAAATGATTATAAGTTTGTTCAGACCATATTAAGGATAATGTTAGACTTAAGAAATTCATACAAATTGTATTGAAAGTGTATATTTTAAATACGTGTACAAAAACACGTCAAGTTTGTGTGGGATTTCTTTTTAGGTGTGATAACATTTATTCAGAGTGCATTTTATCTGGTGAATGAGGTTTCTGTTTTTAGTGATGGACCTCACTAGTGCTTAATGAGCAATTTTTGAACAAAGTCACACTAGTTGCGAAGTTTAGATTTTTCCATGATGTGTCCTTTCTGTGCTGTTCCTCTATTTTTGTGTGCACTGGGTCGAGTCCTGTGTATGTTGCTGCTGTACCAGCTGTCCAAAACGTAAGAAGTGTCAAGATCTACGTGGGTGTTGAGTCTTTTGGGCAGCCTACTGTCCCTTCTAATTGCTGATTTGTATCTTTGGATTTCCAGTCCCTGGTTTTCTGTCTTTTTTCAGATCATTCCATCTCCATCCTAGGTCCAGGAAGAAATCAAAACATATTAAATGTCAGCGAATTGAAAAGCAAAGGACAAAAATGTTCCTGGGCACATCTGTCCCCTGCAATGGAAGGTCACGATGTAGTTTTTTGAATGGGACTAGAAATGGGTTGGATAGACATTATTTTGGAATGCAGGGAATTGCTTAGTGTTGTACTGACAGTGTGAATTTTGGGGTACCAAAGGGTTATGTACTGGAGCTCTTTCTGATTTTTCTGTGGCTGAAAGCACGAGTGGGTGGCATGTTTGCCAAATCATTTACTTCAGTTTGCCTTGGTCTCTTAAACAATATTCCATCATACAGTTTATAGAACTGTGAGTCAAATTAGGGTCTTCATGCCGTGAACAGACTCTGCTTAACTTCACAACAAATACTGAAGTATCTCTGCCTTGCTGTTTTTTTGTGTCTGAGACAATGTTCATAGGTTTGAAAGTAGAGAAATGTGTTTTTAAGAAGTCTAGACAATGTCTGAGTAGACTGAAGCCTGACAGAATCCATGATCTCCTTGGTGACTGACAACAAGTGACAATTAACTCCAGCTGTGTCTGTGCTTTTGTGAAATTGATACCTTCTCGCTCACGCCTGGAATGAGATCATTGCTGTATTTTCTTAGGCTTTCAAATAGTAACTGCTAAAGGTCAGTACTCTGCTGGATTATGTTTGAATCACTCATGATCTAATGCTTTACATCCAATTACCAATCTCCTTAAAAATCCTTTCCATGCAGCCCTGAATTACTCTGTTTTTATAAGCACTGCTATTAAATGTTTATGCTGCTTGCAGAGAATGCCACTGTGAAAAGATTAATTTTCTTCTCTGTAGCCTGGTTCGTGTAGTCCTATTTAGAGCCCTGGAAGACTTGGCTTCTGCCTAATCAATAATTACTTCCAATTTTCTAAGTGCCTAAAAATCTGACAGCATCCACTGTGACTTGTACATGAACTCTTTGAGAGGGTTGATATGCAATAATAAATGTTTCTAGGGTTCCTTAGCAATTAAAATTTGGTGGAAGACCCCACCCAAACCAGCAAACAGTACCAGTAGAGTGTTGGTTAATTTTATTTTTTAATGAATCAAAAATTAGCCCTCACTTGTTCTGTGGCTAAAGATCTCCGAAGAATTGAGCAGTAATAATGTAGAACACCAAGAATAATTAAATCAAAATAAAATTCAGAAATTAAGGAAAAGAATGGTTTAAACTGACAAGAATTACTCTCTTGTGCTCCTGATTGCAGGAGATTTTCCAGAGGATATTAAAATGTAATGTACTCTCTTCAGCATAGTGGCAACTCAATTTCAAATCAACAGTGATGGACAGGGAGAATACTGAAAGGTATTTTAGTGTTAGTTTCCAAGGGATGGGAAATTGGAACACTGGATCAGTTGCAACAAGCAGGAATTGAATTAGAGGGTGTAGCAAGTTGCTTTTTGGCTTGCTGAGGCTTTTTTGCTGTTTACCTTGTGCCTGATGTGCTGCCTTTGTTCCAGTCTTTAATGTCGCTGTTTTAAATGTGCTACTTGCAAGAACACTGCAAGTTTAAAATATAGTGATTTTAGAAGTGCTTTTAGCTGTCCCTTATCATACTGCTCATGTTCTTGGAAGACATGACTTGACTTTTATGAACTGTTTCATGTTCTTATTTCTCCTATGTGTCTGTTGCTATAACTGGATTTGGTTTGCTGTTTGAATTTGGGATGTAGAGAAGTTAAGGGGGTGTTCTTAAAAACTATTAGTTTTCACAGATTTCTAATTCTGTGGGATGCTTTGCATACTTGCTGCACTACTGTTACTATTTCAAAACTTCACATTAGTTATAAGCATTGATGGAAATCCGTTCCTTTTTTTACTGAACAATAAGCCTTGAGCAGATGCAAAATGCTTGTTCAGCTGCATTTCTAGCTCTGAAATGGTACAGTGGTATTTTGAATGTAAATTGAAATTTACCCTGGAAAAAGCTAGTGGATTGACAACTATCCTTCATTAAAACTATAGTTTAAATAGCATAGTTTTTAGAGAAAGAGTTCTTTATCACTTTCTAAAGCTGGCCTTGAACGATTATGCTGCTGTACTCAATTAGACAATAACTGAAGAATTTGGGACAGCTTTTTATACTGCTTGACTATCATAAAAGTTGTGCTGGTGCCTCTGTGAGAGAGGATTTCAGAGCACAGAAAGGAAAAGCTTTTTACTTCTCAGCTTTCTGGGATAATTTATAGTCTGTCTTGATAGCATTGTAAAGATTGAGAATGGGACACTTTCGATAATACCAAATATTGAGGGAGTATTGATGCCTGACTTGTACCTTTATCCAGTGAGAAGCTTTCTTTTCTCCACACTTTACCTGATCTCTAGGCCAGGTGGTTATTGAGAAGGACTCATATGCATTACAGTGGAAAGGCTGTAATTCCCCAGTTCCAGTGTGTTTTGAGTCCTGGTGGCAGCACTCATTCTGAGTACATGCCTCCACACACGACCTGCTGTTGTGCATGGAGGTTTTGATTCTGATTTTCAGACATGGCTGTTTAAGGTGAGCAGCCTTTTGGCTAAGATTTCTCTTCTGTCACAGTTTATTCTGAGATGTTTTTTTCCCTGTAAACTCCATTTTAATAAAATAATTTCATTGCCCTCTGTCAGAAACCACAGTGAAGTTATTGTCTTTTACATTGATGCAGTTGGCAGCATGCAACTTGAAGTAGAAAATGTATCGATTGAAACTTCTACGGTCTAAACTTGAAACAGAAAATAGTTATTTGGAAAGAAGAAATTTGCATATACCAGTTAGGAAATATTCCCTAGCCTTACAGGGATTAGGATATTGCACTGATTTTTAGGGAAATGGTCTTCTCTTAAGAATGTAACTATTGTCTGCTTTAAGTGCTCAAGTCTGAGGAGATAACAACACTGAGTAATCTCCAGAACTGTTCTGTGATTCTGTGGCTGCCAAATATAGAGAGACTGTCTGTTTATACTTCTATATCGATTTATTTTTCATAGCTTAATAAGCCAAGGAATGCATTTCTGAGAGATCTCAAACCTGCAGCATGCATGTCAGGCAAAACTTCCAGTATCTGGCAGGCCTTTGTGTAGGAATAAAGCTGGAGTTTGTGGCAGTCTCCTTGCCAGTAATCTAGTCCCTAGTTCTGCTTAATGAAATACATCTCTAGACCCCATATTTCAGTGGCCTTGTAAACTAAAGTGAGTAGGAGGGGACCACAGATATTCAGAAGGGGGTGGACCTCACCTTGTACAGCTGATGGTCTGAAATTTAAACTGCTGCAAATTCTTTGGTCATCCTATTCCAGCAGCTGTTTCTGCTGGGTCTCTGCTAGGCACCTACAGCTGTCAGTGTGTCTTGGAATACTGGTACAGTGCTGTCTTGGAAGTGACTTTCTTCCAGCCCCGCACCAAATCAGGAGCATCCAAGAAGCCAAACTGCATCTTGCCAGAAGATGTCAGCCTTGTGTGTGAAATGTGTGCAAGAGAAAGCGGCAGTAACCCTCCCACAGATTTATTGTCTCGCTGCTAACCCCACTGATGCTTCTGATGCTCTGTGAAAAGCAGCACTTGGGTGAAGCTTTGTCTTGAGGCTGCCAGGCACTGGGGAATGACTCCAGGCATTGGCCTACATGTTGCTCACAGTGCTGCCACTTTGTGCTGCTTGAAACAGAAAATGTAAACTCCCTGGCAAGGTTCCCAGATAAACAGCCTTGTATGGTCCTAACAGAGGGCTAATAATCTGATACAAAATCTTTCATGTGTCCTGATCTGTTGTGTGCCACCAGTGACCTTTTGATAGTCATGAGTTAAAGGAAAGCAAATTATTCCTCCTTAGCACTTCCAGATGGTTAATAATTTCTCATAAAGCTAAGACAGAAACGTGCAGCAAACAGCTTATTTTTTCAGTATTGAATTTGTTGCTTCCAGTAAAATTCCTCTTGGAGGGGAGGATAAGATTTTGTTTGGAGTCCCTGTCAGATTGGGTGAGAACGCAGCTGGCATTTGTGTCGGGAGGGATCTCTAAAAAGTTAGAGATGTTGAACCTTGTAGAGCTTGATCACTCAAATATCATTATTTTAAGATACTCTATCTGAAAATGTCAATTTTTGGCAATCTAGTGAATATAGGATTTCTTAGTATAACCTTGATCTGGGGGATAAAACAACCTCTCTTCTTCCTGAAAAATATGCCTGCCTATGCACCCTGCTCTTTATGCATGTAATAGTAAATTGAAGGTCATTTTACAGCAGTGTGGTTCATCTCTTTGATCTTCACATCTTCTAGTAATGGCAGATTCAGAGGGGTGGCTGTCACTGCATGGCAGGATGAACAAAATGGATGTGTACCATGTGATATGACAAAAATGTGGCTACAAAAGCATCTATTGACCTCCAAGTTGAGTAGGTTCTGTATTTTATGACCTATGCAATCATTAGCTTCGAAAATGCATTATGGTATGAAGAAGCACTTCAGAATATTAACCACTAGGACTGAGGATATCCTGTGTTCTCTATTGCTGTCTTGATGTACATGAGTGACTGTGGTGAGCATTAGCCTTTGGAGAAGGAGAAAATTGTGTGATGAGGAAAATTGAGCATCTTAAAAACTCATGGGCTGTTGGTTGCCTTTTTATTTTTTTACCTTAAAAGCTGTCTTGTCAAAATCACACAAAATTTAGATTTATTTTCTTTAATTGCATATGTAACAAACTCCAGACTGACTGATGTTTTGATGACTTTGAGGGAGAAAGGGACAGAGAGGGCAAAGAGTAAAAATCTCTCGTGGGGCACAGACGAGTCTGTGCATTAATGAAAAATGAAGTAAAACACAGGCTAACGTCCCTATAGGAAAATGGGAGACCCTTACTTGGGATTTGTTAATATATTAATTTTAAAGCAGGAAACTGTGATAAGGAGAGAGAAAAGGTAGATTCCATGGCTTCCCTGCTCTGCAGTTCAAAGTACAAGGTCTTGCAGTTCATTTTAGGTGCTCCAGAACTAAGATTTAGGAGTAACAAAGGCTAAGTAGAAGACATGACATAAATGATGCTGTTTCTTTTTTGTCTGATTTTTGAGTCTCTTGGATACAAGATGATAGGCCAAACTTGCCAGCTGTGAAATCTAGGCTGAGCTTGAATTATAAAAACATTGTGCTTGTACTGTCAGAACCCTCTTAGGGCATACCTACCATGTGATTGGATAACAACATTTGTGCTGGGCACCCTCATGGCCAAGTTACTGAGGGAAAAATGAAACACTAACAGAGTGGATGTGGCTCTCAGGCACTCTTCAGGCATTTTCTCAGTGTAATTATAACATTTTCATTCAAGGCATGTCACTTGGGGATGGTGACCTTAAGTTTCTTAAGAACTTTATTTTCAACACAAACTTTAATCCAAGAGCAGAGGAACTTTGAAGAGGTGGGAAACCGGTCACTCCTGATTTTTATACTCTTTGCTAGTAGCTTTTCCTCCCCAACATAACCAGATCCAATTGAGGTTGCTGTCATTTGCTGCCTCCACGCGAGAGGTTTATATTGTATCCAATTTTGTGAAAATTACCCTTGTGCTCTTTGTGTCAATGATTAAGTTCTCCCTCAAGTTTGCTTTATTACTCCTTTATTTCTTGTTAAACGACACAAAGACTACCAAGTAGGTCTGTGTGACCCAAGGTCAGTCAGTGCCTCGTTACAACAGTTGTTTTAAGTAAGTGAAGCAGTGATTGTGTAGGTTCTGTTCCAGTTCTGCTGCTGCTTGAAATGGGATGCTGTGGTACCTCTAGACTTTACTCCTACTGTACTTAAATTCTTCTGTGTAATACCTGTCACAGATTTCGTGCCATTTCTGGAGGTTATTGGTATTTCTGCAAAGCAAACACTTTTTCTCCAAATCATGCCAGTTGTGCCAGGGTCATGGCTCTGTGCTGCCCATAAAGAGCTGTAGGGATGCTGAGTGGCTTGAAGTTCTTGTGCTGCTTCATGTGGTATTCTTGTTTTCCAGTGTAAGGGGTGTAAGAAATGGACTGTCCTTTTTATTCAATCACAATGCATGTGGTATATTTTGGTCCACTGTATTGGCTGAATTCTCTGGTGGGGTAAACCTGAATTAAGTTGGTATTAGGGAGTTATATAGACTTGACATAATGGATTAGACTTTTGATCTTCTCTGTTAGATGACAATGTCTCCTCCCATAGCTGAGATCTCACAGGGTAGTCATGTCAGGTTCTTTAAAGTCTTTTGCAATCCCAATGCATGCTTTACTACCATTGGTATGGAAAATGAAAGATGCCAGTTGTTCAGAGTTTAAAAGAAAGAAAAATCTCACCTTGAAAAATACTTGTTTGAGATTAAAAAAACCGTTTTATTTATTAGTATTGGAGACGTACTTGAACAAGACTTAACTGTAGCCTGTGTAGAGCTGTAAAATAAGTACTGCACATTTCTGGCAGCTATTGCAGATATTTTTGCTGTTTCGTGATTGTATTTGGAATTTACTGAAGTCGTTCATTTAGTTAATTATTATTCAGTTATTTTAAGTATTATGCTGCACTGATAACTTTACTTTCTTCAATAAACTTGTCTGTTTTGCCTTAATTACATTATCTATTGAAACATTCTGGTTTTGGGTTTTTAGAGGATCAGGACAGAATAGTGCTAATGGGAAAACATACTGATTTTCAGGGCAGTTTTCAAAATTTTTTTCAAAACTGGTTTATGTACAGTAATCAATCTGGTTGGAAAGATTGCATCTATAATGACTAGACTACTCTGAATGTGTTCTTAGTCTTGGATTAAATGGACAATGTATGCAGATACAGAATTATAGAATGTGCAGTTAAGTGGAAGGTGGGAGATGATGGTGAGCTCTGAACACTGATACTATTTGGTTTGTCCTGAGAACATAAGCATAATTTTGGAGCAAAATAAATGAAGATTAATGAATTTTACCATTTTGTTTCCTTCTGTAGTAATTGAATGTATTGCACTTTCGTAGGATAAATGCAGTCATTTATTCAGTGTACATTTGGGTTTATCTAATGAAAGCCACTTTAAGAAATAACTATATTAGGCAGTTTTAAGCAGTTTGCTATATGGGTGTACTTATATAAATCCCTAAGTTGGAAAAATACAATTATTCCAGTTCTCATAAATTGGAACAGAAGTAGCTTCCATTGGGTAGAAATAATGACTGTGTACTCTGAACAGTCATGTGCAGGGGTGAACAGCTATGTGTATTGAGGAAATCACAAATACTGTTGACTAATGTAACAGTAGGAGGCATTTGAAAGTAGAATTGTGCTTTTTGGCAAATAAGTTTGCAGAAAAGTGATTTCCATTAGAGTCTAGTGGGAAAAAAATAATATTCAGTTGGATTTTGAGTGGCTAGTGGTAATTTTCCTTTGTTTAGACACCATGGTCTTGCTTAGTGAATGTGCTTCATCAGTTGGCTGGATAGCAAGCCATTCCTTCAGAAATGGCACAGTACTTGAAACCTGAGGGGAAGAGCCACTGGAAGTGATGCTACTTGAATAGATGCTCAACTATCCTTGTTTGCAGCAACTTTTCATCACATTTCACTGAAAGGAGTGAAACTGAAAAGATGGGTTGCTGCCACTGAAATCAAGATGCCAGTTCCCATTCAGTCAACAGCAGCAATCCTATTTGCTTTCTTTTTACTTTGTCCTTCGTAGTTCCCTTGCTGTCACCAAGAATGAAAGGCCCAGGGAAAAATGCTCTTTTCTTTTTCTTGGAGATTTGAGTCTGATGTGTGAATAAGTTCAAAAGTGAACTTTCCAACTTACCTTTAGATTTCTGTGCTTTCTGTAGGTTGTTCTTAACAGCAAATGTTAAGCAAAAATATCACCACGTGATGTTTGAAACAAGACTTGAATAATAATAAAGAAGGATCAGACAGCTGGTGAAATTTGTAATAGCTCTGCTGAACTCAGAATAAACTGACTGTTTTCTCTAGATATATACAAGAAAGTAAAAATGTGTTGAAGTCATTATAGAAAGACTAGATAAGTAATCACCAATGAGTACCTCTTATTTCTTGTTTGACTTGTTCAAAGGATAACTTTGTATTTCCTTTTTCTTTGAATTAATTTATTACCTTCAAGTTGTTGACTGAGCTTTTATGAATATCTTGTAATATAGAGTTTACTGTGAGCAGTTGGCTGGGACTCCATTCCTTATGCATTACACAGGCTGGGTTGATTTAAAATGTGAACTATCAGAGCTATCCTTGATTATGTAATTTTCACCAGAAACCTGAGAATTGCTGCCTGCAGAGTCGGTAGACTGAGTAGTGAAAAGATGCTTTAATCAAGTCACCAAGGTGCACTACATCAAACATGGCTTGTTATGATGCTCAGAGAAGTAGCCCTTATGACATTAAGTATGTAGGGTTGCCTACCTGCCAACCACAGCTTTTCTACTGGAGAGGATTGCAATGTGCCTGATTGCCACCTGGCTGTGGAAAAGGGAAATCTTCAACCAACAGGGCAGTTCTTACTGCTTTGATTCGTAAATGCTGCTTCAGTGCAACATAAGTCATGAGGCAGCAGCTCCTCGCTCTGTTGTCCCTGCTTTCTGTATGAGACTGGGTGTGTACCTTGTGATCTGTCACTGTGGGCATTTCCTGCCTGTAATCTAACAAAAATGCTATCCCTGCTTCTGCCCCTTCCTCTATAATTATTATGTTTTGCCATGTCTTACATAATCTCAGAGAAAAATGGCCTAAATTACCTGGCCTAGAAGCTGGAGTTCGAGTGTAATCTCTTGTTTGGGCTGTCCTTGCTTGGATACTTTTTTTTGCCAACCCCCTTTTTTTCTTATGGAAACAGAATGCAGCCTTAAAACTGACCAATGTGTCTTTATTATGCCTAGATTTCCCCTTGATCATCAGTGTAACCACTAACTACAGGCATTTCAGTTTCTAAGCAGATTTATGCAAACTTCTTTAGGAAGAAAATCCTTGTGAGGTGGAAATCTTCTGGGGATAAATTATGTCGCAGATAATGGAACAGGCAGCTGAGAAGTCAGTGAGTCTCAAACAAATGGCAGAGATCTAAAGTTCTGAAATAGTCTGGAGGGTCTTGAACCACACAGACTTTTTGCAGGAGAAAGCAAGTTGTGGCAACTACTCTGACAAATTGAGTTCTGCTTTTCTTATTGCTTTTTCTCATTTGTCTAACTCTGAAATAATGCAAAATAGGAGGGAAAAGTAATTCTTTTCAATTATGTGAAAAGGTTGCTACACTTGACAGTTACTTTTGTGTGTTTGGAATCTTGGTTGAATGGATTATGTAATCACTGTTATGTATCAGTCATCAATTAGGATATTCTTAAGTTCATTTGTCTTTGTGCTGTAGAATAAGTAACTCAGTGTAAAAACCAGTGCTCAGTTATGGTAACCTACACTTTTTCATTTCAATCCCTGTTTGTCTTTCATTGCAGTGATCCTCAGTATTGCTCCCAATGATCCTCTTTCTAATGGAAGGGTATTGCTTTCAGTCTGAGTGCAATTCTTGCTATCATATTTCATCAGGGATAGGCCTCCTGGTATTTTCCATGACCAAACACATTCTGCCCATAAAATGTACTGACCAAGTGCACTTTGTGTGTCTGGCAGGAAAAAACGGCCAAACATTTGTTAAGCTTTGTGATTTATGCTTACTCAGCTGTACTTTTTAGTTGCAATGGAATGACCCAGCAGATTGTGGGTAAAGATACTTTTGGGTTGAGGTGGTTACACAATTAAATGAATAGAAAGTGATATTTCCTTATTTCTAATATGTCGAAAGCTTAAGAGCTTTTTTAGTAGAAATTTAATTAAATCCATAAGACACTCCTGGCTGAATTAACAAAGTCAAAATTATGCATCACCACTACTTCTGTCCATTTACGTCTCATAATAAATGTAAAGAGAAAGTGGTCCCTATTATTCAGAATGCCATGAACAGAAATGTGACAATAACCTGGCTGGTGCAAGCATTTATAGTTCTAAAAGAGTAGAAATAAATTTAAATCCTGCTACAGGTGTAATTACCAGGCAAATGTAGGGGAAAGTAAAACTTAGAAAGTTGTCATAATTTGAGTTTTGTTGGGTCTTTTTAGATCCTGAATGTCTTTTAAAGAAAGTCAAATCACAGGTAATTCTGGTTGCTTGTAGCTGAAGCACATCCAATAAGAAA
Organism: Sturnus vulgaris; assembly: GCF_052056855.1. Classification (NCBI taxonomy): domain Eukaryota; kingdom Metazoa; phylum Chordata; class Aves; order Passeriformes; family Sturnidae; genus Sturnus; species Sturnus vulgaris. The sequence continues at coordinate 9,634,890 of NC_142249.1, read as the reverse complement.
AAAAGTTTGGGGTTTTTTTGGCTTATTTAGAACTATGTAGGTTAAGAGACCTCTATTGCTAATGGAAAATGTGAATTCCTGCTTTTTGCTGGCTTGTCCACATGCTCTTGCAATGCTGTGGGCATGTAGCATTTAGTGGGTGTAGAAAGTAATGGCTCTGTTCAGTGAGCTCAGAGCTGAGACCACTTGTAGCTACACACCCTTGAATCCTGTTTGCTGCCTCCCAAATTCAATTCTCAGATTTCTGTGGACTGCTTTAACCCATGAATGATACAGGAAGTGAGAGCATTCAGGCTCAAATACTGTCTGCTTTTCTCTAGCTCTAGGGGCAGATTAGGCAGCAGTAAAAGTAATTTCTCTGAGTTCAGTCCTTCCACTCATCTGAAATTCACTCTCTATGCAAGCTGGCCACTTTGTTAATGATTATATTGGAATTAAGTCTGTCTTGTGGCAGTAATGAATTACAGTATCTTCAGAGCATGGAGTAAGTGTTTTTTTGGTTTTTTTTCTTTCTTCAGAAAACACATTGACTGAAGTAAACTTATTGCCATCAGTGAGATGAGAGATAATGGTATGCTTGCAAAAGAAAACAGTGCTCAAATTTTGGACTTGATGTTCTCTGCAATTCCCTTCTTCCAACTGGCCAAGGATCAGAAGAGAGTTCCTGACCTTGTGCAGTTTTGCAATTCATGGATGTCCAGCATGATTTAGGATTTTGGAATTAAATGGCGTGAGTTTGCTAAGTTGTAATTGAGCTGTTAGATTTCATTCACTAAACATAGTCTAGTCAAACAACTGACCCGTATTTTGGTGGGTTATTTGATGTTCTGAAAAACAACCTGCTTTGTGAAATGGAAAATTGAGGTCAAGTCTTTTATGTGCCTCATTCAAAGGAGCTTTTCACTCAAAATCACTTGAATTGAGCCATGTCTTGGTACTGTGGGGGGCTTGTCTAGAGCAAAAGGTTTGGTTTATCATCTTTGAAACTTATTTGAAATACATTTTTCTGTTAAATTCTTGATGAATACTCTAATATGAAAGTATATGTGGTGGTGGTATTTACTGTAAAATTTCTACTACTTGTTCAAAAGGCCTGCCTGAACTTCTCTATGTGGTTTTGGCAAAGTTTACTTTACAAACTTTTTTTCTGAAAAGATCCTTCATGGCATTTGATCAGGTATTGTCTTTGCCCCATTCCAATATAAGCTTGCAAAAAAAAGTCTGTTTGCCCTACCACCTCTTAGCAGGTCAGAGCTTTTAGGGGTGTGTACTGATATTTCTTCTCCTTTGTAGTACTATATTGAGAGCAGTTTTGCATGTTTTACTTCATTACAAAGAAATTCTCATTTGGGTAGGCAGGGGGATTACTTGGAATGTGTAAAACCTCTTCATTTCCAGGTGTAACTATAGTAAGGAAGGAACAGTGAAAAGCAGCCCTGTTCAGTTCATGTTTTGGAGTGTTAGTCAGCACTAACAGAGTGTCTCATGCAGATATTCAATGGACTGATGGGTTTGGGTACCAAAGCATTGGATCTGTCATCCTTACACTGTTGATGGTGTGACTGAACTGCTCCCTGCTCTGGCTGTGCAGTTTGCTTTCCTTATAAATATCCCCTGCTCAGGAAAATGGGGACTTGTGATGGAGCTGCTGCTGGAAAAAAAACTTCAATTGCTTGCCTTTTTGAAGTAAGATTCCTTTAGAACATCAAGGAAACGGTCTGTTTAATTTTATCTCTTTGCAGACAGTAGTGTTTAGTGGAGAGAAATATTTCAGCCAGATACCCAAGTGGGAGTGGTAGCTTAGGCCGTAAATTCATGCACACAAAACCATGTGCTCTGTGTTGGTAATGTTGGTACCATTGCTGGTTTCTAAAAAATATTTGTATTTCTGCATAAAGAAATAGCTTCTATGAGAATTGACTCGGTGTTTAAGAAATGTTGTTTTGCTTCCTTTTGGATTCGCTGTGTGTTTTAGAAGTTCTTAGGAAGGGATATAGTACAAACTGGCCATGCTCGTGAATAATTTGTCAATATACTTCAGGTATAGAAGCTGGAGAATCATTTCCCTCTTTGGAGAGTTCATTTGATTTTGTAGCAGGAGGTAAAAATATTCTGATGAGTGTTTTGCTTAGATTAAAATGAAGTGTGTAGCCCTGTAATAGAAAGATTGCTGTTAAAACATCTGAAGACCAGCTTTCCATAATTGTGGAAAGTGAGATGGAGCAATTTTATAGTGATTTATGCACTTTGAGAAAAAGTAGATGTTGAAAAAGTACCACTAATATTATGTTACCTAGCAATCAGCAGTAATGAGGTAGAAAACCAATTTGTGATGCATTTTGTGGTCACAATTTTTGCATATGAGCCTTCAGTAGCAGAGCTAGAACCATTTCCGTGAGTGTCTTGGACTTCGGATTTGTGAAGTTTTATCTTTGGTGTTTTTGTTACTGTTTTCTTACTACCTCTGGCAACTTTTATTGTGATTCTATGGTACTCTAAAAGAGAACAAAGTTATCCCTATGTTTTCAAATGAACCAAGAGGCTTTTAGTTCATCTTTGAAGGGTTAGTGTAAAATGAATTTAATCAAATCTTTCAGATTTTGTTTGTATGCATGATTCACAAAAAACGTCTTGGTAATTAATTGCTATTTCTGATCCACAGGCTGTTTTTTCTCAAGCCGGACAGTAGATCAATACATGCTTTAGATGTTTACAAATGAGTGTATTAATGACACTCAATTGTGCATTTATTCTCACTAGAGCAGTGACTATTCCTACATAAATGCCCAGGAGAAATGCTCAGCATAGAGCAAGCAAGACTAAATGTCACTGGTCAGAAAGGGGGAACACTTGAGAAACTGCTTAAAGCATTCTCTCCTGTGCCTTAAAGTGTGGGAGCTGCCTTCCTGTCCTTTCCCAAGCTCCTTGGCTGTTTCAGGTGTTACTGAAATCACTGATTTGGATTTTGTGGTGAGTGATGGATTAAAACCTCCTGCAAACTAAACCTAAATGTCAGTCTCAGGTAATGCAAAGAACAAGGCAAGTAAATTGTAGGGACAGCCTCAAATTGCTGATGTCCACCAACAGAACTATCCAGAGGCAAAGTGTTAATTACTAAAAAATAAGTAATTCTAGAAGAGTCTAGTTCTAAAGCCATTCTTTGAGATAGGACTATTACTAGGATGTGCAACAAAAAAAAGCATTTGAAATAATTTTCTAATGTAGCAATTGCACTTAGGGTGGAATGTAGTTTTCTCTCATTCTGATGGCATACTGAATTTAGGAGGAACAGTTAAATTAAATGTGGAAAATTTTTAGTCACCTTTTTGCACCCAAACAGAGGTATTTGCAATGCTGCATGAAATCCATGAGCGATTTTGCTACCAAGTACTTCCCCTTCTTAAAATGGATGTAGACATTGGGCAATATGGGCATTTAAAATTCTGACTGGGTAAATCAACACACTTTACACAGCAGTTGCTCTGTATCAGTTGCCTCATGGGAGGGGTCAATAAGAAGCCACTGCCTTCTGTTCCTCATGGTTTCTGTGCTGTGGAGCTGCTGATGTGCAGATCTGCTTGTCTAGTTTTCTGTGAAATGCTTTGGATCTTACAGCCACGGATCTAGTGGGTTTGGATTACAAAAATAACTCTTTCCTTAAAGCCATGGCACAATTGATTTTAAACTTGATTGCTATCCTACATTTACATGTTTGTAAGGAAGCTATACAGAGTACAGTGAGCAGGCAGAAATGACATCCAACTACAAAACTGCCATTGTTATGCCCGATGTCATGCATGTTCAGATGCATAAATATAAACAGTGCACAGCAGGTAATTTTCCACCTTGCTTTCCTATGGTATGTAAAATATGATAGTTTCTGGTTGTGACTGAGACACGTGAAAGCATGCATATGATTACTGGAAATGAACAGCAGCTTTAAGATTAAGCTACTTGGATAATTGTTGGCTGGCAAACTGATTAACATTTTATAACCATTTTGAGTCCACTCCTCTTTATGGGAGTTGGGAGGGAGATTAAAAGTCAGGTGTATATTTTTTAAAGACAGATAACTGTTTACTAGAGAAGTTCAGTCAGGAACTTGAGAGAAGTGCTTATCTATGGTTAGATTAGTCCAATGTAGTGTGTAAAGCTTCATGTGCACTGTTTCCTCAGTAAATGCTTCCTACAAACATCAGACCAGGAGTGTTTCAGCTGGAGTATGAAACAGCTCAGTCACAATTATGTGCTGGTAAATTAGTGTCTCATCTTCAAAAAAAGAGCAGCTGGCTTTTGTCATTTATTTATTTATCAGTAATACTTGAGCACTGTGTCATCCTGAAGTTGTGACACCATTTGGAAATAAATCATTAGTGGACCTAGAAGTAGGACAGACTGCATGGGTTGTAGGACAGATTAACTCAACTCAAAATAATTTCTTTTGATTTTTTTTTTATATTAGGTAACGTGATTAGGTTTTCTAGTACTGTGCACTAAGTCACCTGGAGATACCTTGCTTACAGCCTTGACCACAGAAATAAATTGTGATTTAACCGAAGGGGGGGAACAGCTTTTAGTGTAGCTTAATGATACCTGCAGTTCTTGGGTTTGGTAAAAATACATAGGTATAACCAAGCCCCTTTCAAGTAACTGCAAATGGCATTGCATAATTCTGTATCTTTGAGTCTGCTGTACTATCCTACCACTTGTAATGTTAGGCTTAAAATAACAAATATTTGTGGGATGATTTAGAAAAGTTGTCTTATCACTGAATTTGTTTTCTCTTTAAGCCTTTGACCTTTGGCACTGACATTTTATCATAGGGGAAGGTGTTTTCCAGTAAGCAGTGCTGGTGTGGCTGTGCATGTAGGGGTGTGCACACAGCCTGGTGTGGACAGACCCTTGTTTGTTTTACAGGTGTCCTCTTAGGTTGGCTGTTTCATTCTCCTTCTGTAGGACAGAATTTTCCTGTTGGCTTGTTCCCCCCTTAAACTCTCCCTCCTTTAAGGTGTTGCTATGTTTCCAAGCACTATGCTTCACTCTCCCTGTTAGATTTAACAGTCTGTAACTAGCCCAGACACCAAAGTTGGAGATTTCTAGGGCGGCATCATTTCCATGATGAAAAGGCGTAATTATTCCTCCTTGGTTTGTCTGCACTTAGTGCTGTTTGATCCTGAGACTCCATCAGGAGTGTGTGACATAGCTGTGTTTTTGTTCTCACTTTGTTTGATTAGTGACTGATCTGATTTCCCCCCGTTGTAATTAATTTTCACACAAAAGTATGCTTAGGTTTATAGGTTAAAGAATAAGTGATGGTGACTTGTGTTGCTGTCTACATGTTTTAATCCTTTTCCATGTCTAGATGGACTAAACAAATACATAGTTGTTGAATCTGCCTAGTTATGATTATTACTGCAGTGAAGACACAATTTTTTGTTTTTATAAGCTGCTGTTTTATTTTGCAATAAGTTATTGAATTACTCCTCCAGAAGGCTACTAAAATAAGAGGCTTATGGCTTTTATTGTCCTTCTGCTATATGAACAGTTAATGGACAAATAGATACAAAGTATTGAAAATTTTGCTTCTAATGCAAAAATGACATCAAAACCAGCCTTTCCTGAATATAATTATAAAAAAAACCAAAACACAAAAAAACAAAAAAAAAACCCCACAAAAACCCCCAAGCATTAAAACCCAAAGCAAAATCCCCTAGTCACAAATAGGTATAGAAGATAGAAGTGAAGACAATTAATGTTTGGGAAAGCCAGTGAATGCACCATGATGAGTATGACAAAATCTCCCAGGCAACTGGGTGTGTGTGAGAGCCAAATCTGTGCCATTGATTGATACTCTGAGTTTTTTGGATGAACTTGGAAAGAAAGATGGCATTGTTGTTGGGAAATGTAAATTGCTGTATTTCATTTCTCTCCAAGGGAAAACTTGTCTCTTAGGAATTTCTCACTCAGTGTTTACAGCTGATTCTATCACTTCTGAATAAAGTTACTTTCCAAATTGTCTTCATATTATTTTTTTTTTTAAGTTGACTTTTTGCATTAGTAATTCAAAATGTAATGTTGTTTTGTCTGGTCAAAGTCAAAGATGGTTATGCTTGTACTAGAAATTGTTTCATTTCCAAAGAAAGCTTGTTACGAGAGAAATTGTGAGTGAAATGATTCTTTAAAGCTACTTGTCACAGGAGGAATTAGCTAGAAATTAACCTGTTGGAGCAAGACTTTATTTTTTTCAACTTCCCTTTAGATCTCAATTTTATTTTCCCTTTTTTTGGCATGAGTTGGTTTTCTTGTGTGCTTGCAGATAATAGTGAAGTCTGACTTCTCTCGAGACACTTAACCTGCTGTGTTAGAAGGAAAGATAAAGCTTTCCTGTTTCCATAAATATTGTATGACTGATGAAGAAAGAACACTGGATATGTTATATTGGGGGAATGTATTTTTATTACACTGTTTTGTTGTTTGGCTCATGTCTGCATTGCAATGTAGCTGTGAAAGAAGAAAGAAATTAAAAGAAATTAACTTTTAACGTGCTGAAGTGAATTCTTGTGCTATGTCATATCTGTTTATCAGGGATAATTTGATTGGCACAAATACTGAACAATGCTTTGGTGGCTCCTCTGACTCCAATGGGTTTCTGTACCTTGTCACATAAACAAGGTAAAGCTGTGGCTACCCCACTATGTCTGGAATGCTACTGAAACTTAACAGGCTTCAGCCACAGCATTTATGAGTTGAAGGGAGTTATTTCTTTCCTGAAATGCCCCCTTCCATTTTTTAAGTGGCGTAAAGCATGAGTGAGGACAAGTCTCATAAATAAACCCAGTACTTAAAACTCTAGAAAGACCAAGTTCCTTTGGAAGTTGAGTTCTATTATGTGGTCTTGTGGTACCAAAATATGTGTTTACATGCTTAGAAACAATCCCTTTTTTGATTTATTTTTCTTTGTTTAGGAACTATCCTCATTTTGCCATGCTAGTCAACACAGCACATTTTGTGGGTTAGGTGCTTTTGCTATTAAAATCTCATGTTATTGTTTTTGATGTGTTATATTTAATAAAATAAAGTACCTGGCTTTCAGCAGTAATTTCAATAACAATATAAAGAATATTCTTAAAATGTCTCTCTGAAAGTACATGTCCATAAATATTTTGGGGGACCTTGCATCCTTTGTAACTAAGCAGCGTTCAATTTATTTCAAAGACTAAATTTTTAAAATGCTGCTGTGGTTAATGATTATTTAAATACTAAACACAGAAAACCAAGCAGCATTGCCTTTCCCAAGTAAAGCTTTTCGTGCTAGTGTTGAAACTAGAGGTAAACAGTTTACAGATAAAACGAAGCATCCTCTATAAAACTGCTGCTGGGGAGATGTCAGGATGGATGGAGTTTGGAAACAACAATTTGGCTGTTAACAAGACCAAACAAAGTGTGTGGCTCACGCAGTGCAGCTGGCGACGGGAATTGGGCGACCACTCTCCCGACCGTGGTAGCCCTGGCAGCAGGGCTGCAGCACACTTGTGCTGCTGATTCCCTGCAGGGCCCTGTTTATGTTGGAGGCGGTGCACAAGCTGCTGTGTGGACATCAAATTATTCTATTGGTTTGAGGATTAATGAGGTTAAATTAGCTCAGTCGTTTACTGAGCATTTTATCGAAGTTCAAGCTGTTCCGACTGTTGCAGTTAATATAAGCAGCCCAGAATGTTGCCGGTTAAATGTAAGTTACTCACCAGGGATCCAGAGCTCATTATTGGAAGGAATAGGACAACTTTACTTGTGATAAAGTTAAACTTGTTGGGAATGCTGTTCCCCGTGTTATTTGAGAGGCAAGACTGGAGGGAGTATCATTGATCAGCAGCATGGCAGGATACCTCGGTGATACATTTAGAGGGGATGTATTGCTCTCTTTATACCTGTTGTACAGATGGAAGTAGTGGTGATAAAATAAACTCCTTTGGGCCTTTGATTTGCATGAAAATAATGTTCCGTTCACTAATGAAAAAAAATATTTGGAGCTAGAGGGAAGTGAAGAGCTAGGAATGAGGATCTCTGCTTAAAAACTAAGCCTACTGGGCAAAAAGAGTTGCTGTGAGGACCCTGGCTCCATCTTGGCTTCTGATTTAAGGGGAAAGGGCTGTGCACAGATTGGTTCATCTTGGAGGTTTTCTCTGAAGATCTCATAAGCCTGTCACTTACAAAATGATGTTTGTAGGAGATATGTTTAAATGTACTTCAGAAATGGTAGAAAAGTTTGGAAACCCCTGCCAAAGCACAAGCTTAGGAGAGGTTAGGGAAGAAAATAATGAGTAAAACTTTTGGTCTAAAATAAGCTCTCGAGTTTTTACTTTGAGTTTCTAAAATTCCATCTAGCTTTCAATGGATTTTTGTACCATGTCACACAAGAAGGGGTAAATCTGCAGGTACCATGGTATGTGTGGAATGCCACTGAAAGGATGAAGCAAGTAGGCTTGGCACATGGCATTCATGCTCTGAAGGGAGCCTGCTCTTTAACCTGCCTGGTTCTCAGTGCTTTACACGTTGAAGGAGAATTGTTCTATCACTGATGGGAGGTCATGTAAGTGGTTGGGGGTAGTTTTGGAAAGTGTGCAATCTCATTGAGGAAAATTTCTAGTGGGCTGTGGGTCTTAGAGCAGTACTAAAGGTGTACCTGCTGGGGATCATGGGGAAAAATCAGGTCTAACTCTTAGTTAAGAACGACAAGTAGTTACTAACTAGTATTCTAAGACAAAGGATTGTTATCTCCTAAAGTCATCAGAAGCTTTTAAATGATGTTTACAAATTAAAAAAAAAGTTTTGAGAGAAATGGGAGTGCCATTTTAGGCCTAGAGGCTGAATATGTGTGGTTTGTAAGAAGCCAAGTGCAATATATCAATGGCTTTCTTTGGTGGTTGAAGGGGATAACTGCTTTGGTGGCACCAAAGCTCTTGAAAACTGTGGGTAGAATTGGGTTTTGCTGAAACTTGGCCTCATCCTGAATGCAGACATGCCTCTCCTTGGGTCACAGAAGCAGTGAGTTTGAGCAGTATTTGGACAGCAGAGTGACAGGTATTTCTGTGGTCATGGCTGTAAGCAAGGTATCTCCAGGGGACTAGTGCAAAGTTCTAGAAAACTTCAATCATGTTACATAATACAAAAAAAAAAAAAATCAAAAGAAATTATTTTGAGTTGAGCTAATCTGTAAAGGTGTTTAACCAACACTATAATGCATTTTTAACAGCCTAGTAAGCTAAGTAAATTACTAATAAGTAGAAACAGCAAAGCTGTTGGGGCTCTTGCATGCAGCCCAATCTAACGAATATTACTTGAATTTCTCAGTCTATAATTCTATAGCTTTCAGTAGGGCAAGGAATTTCAAGTGAGGAAGATTTGGCTCATTTACACATGTGGAAAATATGAATGTGAGGAATGAATATATATTCACAAATATGAAGTATTATCTTACAGCAATCAAGATTGTAGTACAAAGTGAATTTGAAGAGCCAGACCATGTGTTGTAAGGTACTTAAAAGTGCTTGATAGTGACTGAAAGTCTAGAGTAACTGTTAGTTGTCTTTTCTGGGCATGGTATTTCATTTTTACCCTATTCCCATCAGTTAGGATAGCTTGAGGGATTTCTCTTTCTTTGTGTTGTGCAAGCTGCAGAACACCTCACCCTCAGGTTTCATTGCTACATTTTGACTCTATAACATTTGATGCATTCTTCCTGAGAGCTTCAGGATCTCTTTCCCTGATTGTTTTTGTGCTGAAAGCAGCCAACTGAAATGTCTGTCAGAAAGTTGGTCCCTTCTTGGGAACACGTGGAAGAGACAGTCTTTTTGTCTTCATCTTCTCCACTTTCTTTTCAGAAATACCACTTTTAGAGCTATCCTAAAATACTACTTATGCAAAAATGCATTATGTAACACATGGCATAAGTGATGAGAACATAGGTTTTGGAGCTGGTTAAATATTAGGAGAGATTCTTGAATATCCCATATTGGGCAATTCTTCCCATTTCTGTTTCCTTGGCTTCTGTAAAATGGCAGTACTATAATTGAATGCAATTATTTTAGATATGTCAAATAGACTCTTTGACTGTGTCTTTAATTCAGGAAGCCAGAATGATACTGTATTTAAGACTGTAAGCTTCCCTAAGCGTTATTTTGGTTGACACTAGGTGCTTGCTATGTGTTTTTATAACCAATTGCCATCTTTTTTTGAAGTTCAAATGGTTTCTTTTTAATTTTTTTAATTGAAGTTTATTTGCTTTCCCATTTATGCACATATTAAGAAACACTCAGGAGTTCCTGGGGAGCTTAGTGGTCCATGAAGACAGTTGATGCAGTCAGTGACAACAAGACCAGCACATTTGCAGGTCAGACAGTTTGGATTGAGTTCAGGAAGAAACCTTGAATACCAACTGTCTTCCTCATGAAAATGATGTTAGTGAGCCTAACAGGGGGCTGAGAGGCCAAGTCTGCTGGAGGCTTTTTCTCAGGTACTGTCCCTTTGTCACTTCTTTCTTGATGCTCATGGGAAGATGCTGTGAACTTTTCAAATTGGCTGGGAGGAAGGGTCATCCTTAACCAAGTCTTTGTGATCTCCTCTCTTACCTGTTTTACCTCCTCAATCCAGACTGCTTCTGGACCACAGAACAGATAATATCCTAAAATGGTTGTACTGAAGGACCCGACTGGGGGGTTTCTGATGAAACAGGATTTATCTGGGGTGGGGAAATGTAATTTCATCAAAATGGGAGCTTGTTTTATACACTCTATTTCAGTGAAAATTCAAACAGGGCAACCCTGCCACTCTCCCAGTTCCAGACTGTCAAATGTAGGAGGAGGAGTGAAAGGGGAAGAGATCAAATCTTGCATGTCATACTTCTAGTTAATGCTCTGGCTGATTAAACCAAACTCTTGCATATTGCCTGGGTATACATGAGGAGCAGCCTAAAAACTCTTGGCTATTTTGGGAACAGTGACCTTTCTGTGACTCGTGTTACAGCTTCTGATCTTCATGGGTTTCTTCCCATATAAATGAGGACAAGATAAAATCTTGAGCAAAAACTTATGGAATGTTAGAACAGGTCTGTCAAAAGCTCAGTAATGCTTGAGAGCTTTGGTTACAGGTTTCAAAAGTTGCTTAGCACTGTTGCATTTTAATTTATAATGACTTTAAAGGAAATGTTTTCTGAATAAAACTTAGCATGATCTTTCCCGAAATTCTGTTCCACAATTCCCCCTCTCTAAAATTCTTGCTTTTTTTCTGCTCCAGCATGAGGGAGATGGCCATTTGCTTATCTGAATGGGGCATGTGGAAAAAATTGTTACACTTGTGCCAAAGATCCCATGAATATGCAATTTTCTTAAATAGTTGGACATAAGGAGTAGTAGAACTACTGTGTCTTCCTGGTGTTTGAAGCCTGACCAAAAATTGTCCTCTGCATGTAGTCCAAGCCAAGCAGATGTCATTTACATGCAGTTAATTAGTGCAATATCAAGCAGGATGTGACATCTCAGCAGTGCTTTCCAGCTCAGGATCAGGATTGTGCTTTCCATGTTCCTGTGGCTCCTGGCTGCCTTTATGTCTGGATAATGTTCATGTTTTGATTGTTACACTAATGTCATCCTGGGATTTTTGACCCAAAATTTGTGATGCCTGCAAGGCTGGAATGGAGGTTGTTACCCTGCTAAAAAATGCCACGTGTGTAAGGATTGCAGGGGTTCTTGAAATGTAGGAGAAGTGATCTTGGGGGAAATTTGCATCATTTGTCAATACAGCAGATCAAAATAACTGCTAAGTCTTGTGTTCTCCTTTTTGTTTGCCTGTTGGTGTGAAAATTGAGCTTGCTTTAGAGACTCTACACCTCTAATTATGGAGTCACCATGGATCTGTACTGCCTGGCTGGGTACATCAATAGCTTGAAGGAGATTTTGGAACTAATTGTAGCTCACTGGGAAAAGGCCTAGAGTAAAGAAAAAGATGTGCTAACACTGACTCCTTACCATGTGCTGTTTATCCTCTCTCAAAGCTTATTTGTCTGTCTGCAGGCCAGAACTTAGAATTGCAGAGGGTGCCACACTTGGTTTATCAGGTGGATGTCTGCTTTGGATTATGGCTTATAACAAGCATACAAAATAAGTTGATAATTTTGGAGCATTTTGACTTTGAAATAGCCATAACTGGTCAGAATGGTCTACCTGTCACCACTGAAGTTGGGCATGTGCACGTAACAGGCTGAGTTTTCCATCCAAAAAATGTATTTAGCTTCAGGAGGGATGCACATGGAGTGTTGGGGAAGGAAGGGCACATCCACCTAGCCAGCCAGATCAGCTGAATCAACCCTGCAGCTCAGGGGGGTGACAGATGTCACAGCCAGATCACTCTCACAGCCAACTTGTAATGGTGCCCTTTGTTTCTATAATACAGAAAAGCCAGGAGATGTGGTGTGTGGCTCTTATTGTTTCAGCACATAAAAATCATCCCGTTTGAGTCTTGTATTGCACAAACTTTTATTCTTGACTGCTGGGAAAGACCACCTAACCTTTAGGTGGAAATTTCTTGGGATTTTTGCAGGTCATGCCCTGTGTGTAGTGTCACTCATATGGCAGGATGCAGGATAAGGTTTGAAATTGCCTGCAATTTGGATGCTGTTGTGCATGCACAGTATGTTTCTGCTGATTGTCAGTGATGGTGCTGTGGAAAATTTTACACTTTTGACTGGGCTTGTAGTAGAGAATTTGCTCTGTACTAAACAGAGGAGTTTGAGTCCTTCATATCTTAGACCTATAAGGAGGAGGTGGAAAATCGATCAAACTTATCAAATGTATATTTAGAAATTATGAACGCTGATTCGCATTTTTCAATTGGAATATGTCAGCTACACCTAATGACAAGTGGATTTTCTGGAGGTGCTGCCATGAGGTGACAGGAAGCTTCTCTGAGTTCTATCTTGGGCATGAAGGGTCCTCATGCATGGCAGACATGGGAGAGAGAGAGAGAAAGCAGCAAGAGCCTGAGAATGTGGTAGGGAAAGGAGTGGGCAGAACTGAGACAGACCAAATAAAAGTTTAGCAGTGTAGTACGACTAAATAGGAGCAGAGAGTGAAGATGGACAGTAATTAGGGGACCAGAAATGTGATGGTTTCCTGCATTGAGATGCAAGGCACTTGTGGCATTAGAGGATGGAGCTGCATAGGACTTGTGGGGAAGTTGTAGGTGTGGGACTAATGATGCAGGATTTTGTGGATGGTGTTTGCTTTCAAAGGAAAAAGCTGAATAAATTTAGGAAAAGGAGGACAGACAAGCCCTACTTATCCTTTAAACTAATCCAATATTTCTCTGACATCAAACATACGTCAAGGAAAGAAAAAAATAGCCAGAAATGGAAGTTAGAAGTTTTCAGACATCAGTACAGTGGAAGATCTACAAATAGTCCCTGCATGTAGGAGGGTGTGAACATTGTGTTTAGATAAAAGTTCCTTTTTTGACTTAAAGATTGCTAATGTGACTGACTTGTCAAATAGATCTTGCTCCAGTTTGAGGGAACTGTTTTTTGCCCTTTGCATTTGAATTTTTCCTTGGGCAAAAAGTGATTTGTGGCAAAGTCATTGTAGTAAAAATTAACCTATTCTCAATTTTTGTGTCCTGGAAAACACTTGTTTTTTAAACACTGTTGTGCTATTTTCATACCATGATACACTAAACGAAAACAGACAGGTGTTAGTGCATATGGTATTCTTTGTATTAGAGCTTAATTTGAAATGTTTGCCACTTTGGAAAAGAGAGAGTGAAGGAAACTGGCTGCAGATTTTGGGGTGGCTCATGAGCTTTATCTTTATATTAAAAATAGAGAATTGCACATCTGGTAAATCAGCAGAAAAAACCTGGTGTTTTGTAACACTGAACAAAATCCTGTATCTTATCCAGGTGGCAGTTCTTCACTGGGTTGGCTTAAAATACAGCCCTCTTTAATGAGCTTTGAGTTTTGTCAGTTGACTTTTTAATTTCCCTATGTCTGCTTTTCCATTCCATGCTGAGCTGGATTGACATAGTTCTGTCTTTACCTGCAGTTGTTTGTGTGTGTAGTGCTTAGACACTCATTTAAAAAAAAAAGCCCTTCATGTAGTGGTGGATGGTTATGAAGGGGTTCTCCTCCATATGGCAAACTTGTGTCTTAATATGGAAATGTCAAATTTAGATAATATCATAGAAGTGAAAAACTTTTCATAATAGAAGAATAGAATAATTTATAGGGGAACTCTTCTTCCTTTACAGTCCTTGCAGTGTCCTCTTAATCTTGTTTACTTTCCCTGTTAATGGGCAGGGGTTTGTATGTGAAGAGTTTTTCATAATGTAGGATTTCTATACTAGTGTTTTTGGGGGATGAGAGAGAAGGTGCTTTATTGGTACGTCTCAAAAAGTATTTCAAATCTTCCAACTGTAGGCTGTGTCTGCAAAAGCAGTATTTTTCCCACCTCTGCCAAGTTGCAGCTAAAAATGGTTGAAGTCCTGTTTATTTGGGAGCAGAGGACACTGCAGCAATACTGCAGAAAAGCTGAGAAACCTTGTGATAGATTTTAGCTTTTGTGACTTTGTCTTGTGACAACTTGCAGTTCCAGTATTTTCCTTAAAGAGAGCGATTTGAGGTTGTATGGACTGCTCTTATGTTTTCAGGATTGTCCTAATAATCTTCAAATGATTATGCTCACCTGCCACTTCAAGAGACAGCAAACTTGGACATCTAGTGTTTTTTGTCCCAACTATGGATGAATGCTTTGAAGGAGTATCTTTGAAAACATTTTATTTTCCAGACCCGTGAAGACTTAGCTATCAGATGTAACTGTCCTATATTCCTTAAATGCCCTGTAGGAAACAGTGCTTTTTGTTACAGACTTCAACTTGTAACAAGACTTAATATCAATTCTTTCAGTAGATGCAAAATAAATTTTTGGCTCTGGTGATGCATTCTGTTTCAGGGGTTTTGTCTCGTCGTTCTGCCTAGCTGTGTTCTGAAGAAATGAATTGTTAATAGGAACTGAGAAGTTGTATTTTTGAATCTTATTTCGAGAAGGCATCTCTAGGGATAAAGTTGAAGTGCATTACATTGGTTTGTTTCCATATCTGGATTAGTAATTGGACAAATACGAAGACAATTGGAAACATTGAAATAGCTTTTTTCTTTTTGTATTTCTACAAATTTAATTATTTTAAGGAACAAGAATTTGCTGTATGTTTAGTTTTTTCTAACCCCAGTCTATTCTTTCTAATAAGTGTTTTTCATATTTTTTTTTAGGGCAGCTATTTCTTAATGTTTAATTGTAGTGTGTTCCTTACTTGGCAATATTTTTCTCAGGGATGATTTGCAGACTAAAGTAGCTTGCTCATGAAAGTTAATTTTTTATCAGGTCTGTATAGCCATGTGCTTGTGTGTGGGGGTGAGAAAAGGGCAGAGAAAGGGAAGAAGGCAAGGATTATATGGGTCTCCATATATGTGCAGGAGGTCACCTGAACTGCAGAGATGAAAAAAACAGAATAAGGGATCTGCCTGAAACGAGGAATTAAATATATTTGTGAATATATTTGTGACAAATGTGAACATCTATCTCTGATTTTTGTGTACTCAAGTACCAGACCCTTAGAGACTTGTGAAATCTTTTGGCAAACATCATGACTACATTTTAAAAGACAAAAACTGTGTAAAAGAAAAGACAAAAAAAAGGAGAGGGGCAGAGGCAAGAGAATTAGTCGGGTGTGAAGAGGATGGATGGCTTTCTAGAGCCTATTTTGAAAAGGTATTCACAGATTCAACAGCAAATAGAAAATGGACGAGAGGTATTTTTTCCAAAGTAATTGGTGCCAGATGTAGCCTGTCCTTTAAGTTGAGGAAATAATAGTTTAGGTGTAGGAAATTTGTTATCTACACTTAATAAACGTGTCTGTGTGGAGCTCTATGGTAAATTGCACAATAAGGTGTTAAAATGGTGATCAGTAAACTGGACAGGAAATGACTTAAGGGGTGAGCAAGAAACTGTGCTTTGAAGGAAAGAATTGGTCTTAATACAGATCCTCAGGGTTTGTCTTGAGACTGTTCTTCAGGATGAATGAAATGCTATGACACAGGATTAAGAGATTTTGGTGAAATGGAGGAGTAGGTAATTATTGGAAGAACTGGATGGTCACAACAGCCTGGAATGTGAGGCAGGGCACAGTCCAGTAACAGGGAGGGAAGTTCAAGTGCTAATGAGAGCTGTTGTGAAGAAGCTCTTTATAAAAATGTCACCCACCAAGCAGCTGTGAAGATCTTGGGTCACAGCAGGCTGGCCATAAGCAAGGATTGTGTTGAGGCTATGGAAAAGGCTTGGTTTCAGTGGAAAGGAAAACTAAGCTGTTTTAAGATGGAGAGCTGGCAACACTGCAGGCCATTAGTAATGCATGGGAGTGGCAGGAAAATGCCAGGTTTGATTTACTCCTGAAACTATGCAATTTACCTCAATTTTATAGCTTCTAGAAGGTTCTGGAAAAGATGTCCAATACTACTGTGTTTAAAGACTTGTTAGTTCCTGTTCA
This sequence comes from Sturnus vulgaris, assembly GCF_052056855.1. Taxonomy (NCBI): domain Eukaryota; kingdom Metazoa; phylum Chordata; class Aves; order Passeriformes; family Sturnidae; genus Sturnus; species Sturnus vulgaris. Next base: position 9,618,306 of record NC_142249.1, on the reverse strand, counting down.
AGAAAATATTATTTGTAGCAGTTCTGGAAAGAAGTAGCTTTCTTTTATTCTGGATCATAAATTTTAGTGTCACAAAGACGATGCACAAGAAAATGGATTGAAATTGAGAAACAGCATGGAGTCTTATTTTGAAGCAGGGATGTCATAATGAAGTGAGATCATCTGCAATGTGTTACTTAGAACATCATGGAAGCATAAATCCACTTAGTGGAGGCATTTACCATGAATTATTTCATTGTAGATATCTCCATTTAAATATGTTATGTGGAAGACTTACTGAAATGAGTGTTTTCCCTTAGTTGTGGAATCCAGTGTAGGAGTCTTTCCAAGAAAAGTGGATTATTAATGTAGTTAAGCAATCTCTGGCAGCCATTTAATAAAGATTCCTTGAAGGCTTCTCTGAAGTGTGTCAGAAGTTAGGCTGTCTACTTGCTTTTTCTTATTTGCATTTGTCTAGAGTTTCCATTTAGGGTGGTGAAAACTTTGGTCTGGCACCTCTGGTCACCTGTTTTCATAACTGTTATAGAAGAGACAAGAACTTTTAATTTTACTGTGGTATGTATAAAAAGGGCTGTGAGGCTGTACTTGTTTTATATAGCTGCATTCCTTTTCCTGTACATCTTTCTTTTTGAAATCTGGATTGTTCAAACTCATTTTCTCCTGGTTCATTGTATTTGCTTCATTGGCATGTATTAGGAAAAATATTAACATGAGTGATTTTAAGTAAAAGAAAAAAATAGAAAAATATTGTGAAATGAGATGATATATAAAGAAAAATTGTTTTCTTCCTCTGAGTATATTTGTCATTGCTTTGGATATAAGACTGAAAGTATGAGAAGGAGTTAAAATTGCTGTCCCTAAGATGTCTCGTGTTTATCTCCATAACAGGCAGGTTTTCTAGAGAATCCCATTTAATCTAATAGTTGATCATTGGTGAAAATCTCTAAACCAAATAATAAAATAGGTAAAAGCTTTAGAATCCTTATCATAGTGAGTGTACACAGTGGAGAATTGGTGTCTTTCCTATAAACAGAGTTTAGGAATCAGAAGAACATGTTGGCCTCAATGAGCTTCAAGTGGAAGCAATAATAGGATGGTTTGAAGAGTGGGGATACTTTAAATGAATCTCTTCATCTTTCATGTGAAATATAATCCTGAAGGAATTTGTTTTCTTTTATGCTTTGATGTAAATTTGACATATCTGTTTCTCTCAGATAAACATGGGGTATCTCTGAGGCAATTGGATATCAGTTCTTGGATTCTGCAGGCAGTGTCATTTTCATTCCTTGAAGGAGACAAGGGAAAGGGACGAGGCATAAGGTTATAAAGCAGTATAAGCTCAGCCTTAAGTAGATCTTCTTACAATACTAAAATCAAACCCAAATCTTCTATATTTCCATTTATTGTATCTTTCTCTGATTTCTATCACTTTGTGTGATTTGTATTAGCCTAAATACCCCTGCATGAAGTATGTAATGCTGCTCTAATAACCAAAAATGCCCTGTGGGGTTGTTCCCTTGGGGACTGGTACTGGAGGTGAGCTCCCAACACCTGACAGGGATGGATGTGATGATCCAGGTGCTGTCTGGCTGAGGTGTTGGGCTATCTCAGGGCTCTCCTCCCAAACTCCACGATGATAGCTCTGTTTGCATTCCGTGCCTTTTCGTACATCCTCGCTGTGACAGGCATCAGGGGAATCACAAAGGCAGCAGATGGTCTGTGCACAGTTCCCTCAAGCATAAAACAACATTTCTGTACTTGTTGTCAGGACCTTAAATTGCACACTGTTCTGTTTGATTATTTTCAAACCCTGCATTGGCCATAGGGGCTCAGATGAGAAATATTTGCATATCACAAAGTGGGAGCAAGGGCTGAATTAAAGTGGCAAGCAACTAGATTGAAACTAAATTCTAAGTGGAAGTTGTATGTGCTCATTTTTAACAGTTTTTGTTTATTTTTTATTTTAATGAAAGCAATGACCTCTGCTAGAATTGGACAAGACACAGGTTGTGTACAGTGTGTTTATGCTTTTTTTTTTTGCTGTTTTCTACTCACTCACCAAATATACTGGAGTCGTTCATTTATGCACGAAATCTAGACTGAAAAAAAACCCTGTCATACTGTAACATGTACACCTAAAATATATATTCAAATATAGGCTAAAGAATATAACTTCCAAATGAGTTTATTATCCTTAATGTTGTTCTGCTGCAGTTCAAGTAAATATAATGTATTAGTTGCTCATTGAATGCGGTGCCACTTTTAAAAATTCAATTTACTGTGCAGGATTTTTCCCAAGATACATTAGATAATGTCAAGTTTAAATCTGTATGTGAGTCTACAGAGATCACCATGCAGATGGAGCTGTGGAAAGCCAAAGGAAAGATTTTCATAAGCACACTGGGCTTAAACAAATCTGTTTAATTTGTTTTCCTCCCAGCCCCTGTTTTCAACAACTTGAATTCCTCAGATATTCAAGGTTATTTTGGAAGTGTTCAACATAGAGAAGTGGAAATGCAGCCTGAACAAAAGGATTGTTTTTTTTAAGGGAGGAATATTTTGCAAGTGGTGGGAACATACAAAGGTACAAGTTCATTATCAAATAATTTTAGTCTCAGACTAAATGGTTTTCTTCTGTGTCCATGCTAGGACAAAACGATTGTTTCCCCCAGTTTGTCCTCCCCTTGCTCCATGAGATAATTACAGTAACAAAATACAGGATCTTGTGCATCTTCATATGTTCTGGTACATAATGGCAGTTTAATCACTTTCCATTGTATAACTTTGTCAGTAGATGGAATAGGGAAAAAATCTGATTAAGACAATTCTTGGATATTTTATTTGGTAGGGGCTGTAATATTGGCCCCTGGTGAGTGGTAATTGGTGTTAGAGGAAATTTCTTGTGTTTAATAGCTCCCCTAGATTAGTGTACTAAGGATACTGAGAAAGTGCTTGGGCTGAGGCTGGCCAGGGTCTCGTGATCCATCATTAGCTATTTCCAAGGGCTTTATGAGCTCCTGTTGCTATGTGCATTGGCTCTGTTGCCTCAGTGCAAGGAATTAATTGATAACCAGTTAGGATAACAAACTGCAAAGACTAGCAATACTTTGGTAGATAGATATGCAGCATACATTTAGTCTGTCCAAGCACTGATGAAAAGCACGACCTTAGTTGATACTTTGCTAGTGTAAACCAATTATTGTGTTTGGTAAAGATACTTTCTTAAGGCATTGAAAAAAGAAAACGCTCAAATTTGTCTCTTCGAAGGGTTTTAGTACAGTTACACAGTAGTAAATGCATCAACAAATATTGCTTTTGGTTATTTTTTTAAATAGCTCTTAAAAATCATCCCAAATCTTGGTAGTTCTTTGAAGCCTTCCTAATTATTTGTCATTTCATTGTGCAGGCAATAGAGTGTGTGAGCAGTTGTAGCCGTGTTCATGCAGTCAGTTTTGCAAATATATGGATGAACTTGCTTATGGGAGAGTCACACCCCACTGGTGTTTACAACCCGAGACTGGTACAGTGAGCAACAACAAGCTGAAATACTTGTAGGAACAACAAAAATCAAGCAAACCTTGAGGAAATATTTGGAATGAAAATTATTTTGTGTTTATGGCCAGTGCAGTGCTGACAGAGCCAGGACATGTGTTAGATTAATGTTTGGGTTTGGTTTTATAATTTCCACTTGAAATTAGTGATGTGGCTCAGATTTTTCAATACATGTCTCTTAGGTACTGGAGGTAGTTAACTGTGTCATACTAAACTCTTGGGGTTGAAAATGTTGCTTAATGTGAGTATTTATATATTCTGAAACTCAGCTGTGCATGCATTTTGTTTGCCATTGAAATACTGTAACCACAATTGAAATGAAATTGGTTCGTTCAAAGGAACTGATACAATTTATCTGTTTACTCAGCTGTAACTCACAGCAAAAAGTAGGCACGGACTCTAGGCTGAGGAATGTTCCACTAATATGTTTGAAAATGTGTGTTTGATAATTGAAGTTAGGTATCATGAGAGAACCTCATAAACGGAGATGAAATTGAATATGTAAAGTACTCGTTATGTTTTCTTTTGTGGCCTTTTGTGAACTGTCATGCAGATCAAGCTTCTAAATCCTTATATGTGAGTTCATTAGCATTAGGAATAAGTGGACAAGTCCATACTGTTGTTAGGAATTTGGATGCTGTGCAGGGTAAATCCACTTTTTCACCCTATAGGTTGGCCTCTCTTCTTACCATTTCTGTCATCATCAAGGTTTGAGGAAATTGCAGTAAATCTCCAAGAGTATTTTGTGGTTATGATGCAACCACACTTGCTGTTTTGTGTGTGCACATAAATATGTATAAAATGGTACCAAATGAGATCAGTAGGGATTATAGCTTGTGCTCTTTTCTCTAGAGAGGCAAGAACATCAGGTGTGGCCTGGTGTTAGGATTGTGGATATTAGGAATCAGTCAATGACCTCAGTTATAAAATGCCAGTCTGGTTGCATTTAGTCTGCTCTGCTCTCATCTGGAATCTCTGCTGCACAAGCAACTACAAAGTCATGGTTTATAAATTCACTTGAAATATTGTAAATCTCATACTGATGTAAGAGTGCTCCTCCAAGGAAGGGTTTATTAAACAAACAAATCTTACATGAGAAGACTGCAGAGAAGAGATGTTTGGCCATACTTGTATGACAGAACCTATGGGGATAATAGAAACTCTGAATCTTTTCTTCCAGCCCCTGTGTTTGAGGAATGATAAGGCTGGAATGCTGCAGTTTTCTGAAGTAGTGTCATGGAATAAAGAGGAATGGTACCAGACTGAGCCTTCCTTTAGGAGAAGAACCACAGGTCTTGAGGTGGACAGCTGCAATGAGTTTTAGTAGTGTTAGTAAACAGAATATATATATCTTAAAACAAATATAACTGTGTTCCAATGGATTCCCTGTGTAATACTTCCCAGGTGTTGATGGTATTGTTCATAATCTGGGCATGTGCAACTGTAGTTGCTTTTCTTGATGGTCTGAGTTCCAGTTCTGTATTGCTGGCTTTTATAGCAACTGGAGAGAGCCAAGTGGCAGAGCAGTTAACTGTGGATGGATGGTGAAAATGTCTGGGAATAGATTGTTAGTTGTGTTTGAGGTGTTTTGTGGTTTTTTTTTTTTTTTTTTTTTTTTTTTTTTTTAATTTGTAGAAACTATCTCCTTTGAAAAATGCAGCTGGGGGAGTGGAGTTGCTCCAGAGTGAGCTGGCCTGGGCTTTGGCTGTGGGTCACTGCTTATACCTGCTCCAGCTGCTCAGAGCACAGAGGATAATTTAGGGTTCAGGTTGGCAGCACATAGATCTTGCAGGGAGGGCAGGAGTAAGGTTTCTGGTATTTTCTTATCTTCTGCCTGATAGCTGGTATATTGAGTTTTCAGGCCTCTCCTGCTCAGAATATGAACTTGGAGTATAAAATATTGTTAAGTAGGGCACTCCATACCACAGCCATCACACTTGTCTGTTTCTCCTCTTTATTGCAGTGAGCAAATACAGCTGCTATTTACAGATGGCTTTGCTACTACCCTTCATATTGGGCATGATCTGTTCATTCATTGATATTGGTAGAGGTTGTGGGTGAGTTTTTCTGAGAACAATTACTATCCCAAATTACAGGTGAAAAACAAAACATAAATTCTCCCACAAAATTTTTGTGGGTAATAGGATCATGTGCACCTCTAACATAACTATAAATGCAGTGATTACTGCTAGTGCTGCTCACTCAGTGACTTGTGTGAAAGCTAGATGATGGCTCATGGGGCAGAGTCTTATTCAAAGTGTATTGAGAGTTATGGGAGAGGGGTTAAATGTGGACATTTTTTTTTGTTTGTTTGTTTTCCAGTAATGGTAATTTTAGTCTTTGTAGGATCTGGGAAGCTTAAGTTGTCAGATGCATTTAACTGGGTTAATCCTCTCTGGCTGGAACAATTAGGCTCTGAGAATCCCAGATGGTGAGTGGTATTGGTTACTGTACTTGTAAAGTACTTACAACACTGCTTCACATCCTCAGTCAGGAAATATAGGAAATGCAAAGTTAAAAGTTCTTCTCTGTCCATTGCTGATGATTTTGCAGATTAGACAGTGTTTTGAAGAGACCAGAAAGGTGAACCTTCTGGCACACCCTCTTCACTGTGTTTGGTTGTGTTTTGATAGAAAATTAGTTATTGAAGCCAGTGTTTGGGTTAATAGTTGTTTATCCAGGAGCAGAACCCTTAAATATATGGATTCTCTTCTTTGTATAAACGTTTTTCTAAATATGTTTGCTGGATAAATATTGCTTGTTTTATTTTAATTAATATGAAATTATGGAATCAAATTTAGGAGGAGGAAGATAATTTGCTTAAGCTAGCCCCATTTTCTTTTTAAAATGGTACTTGGGCATTATTTTTGATGGCATTTTTCAAGTACTTTCTGGATAAAATGTACTAAGGAAGCAGCATGGCACTGTCGTAGCAGTGTGTCAAACTCATGAAAAATCTACACTTAAGGGAAAAAGACAGGAAACAATAGGCAGGCTGAGATCAAAAGTTATTGATCCCTTTGATCTCACCAAAATCAGGGAGGGTTTTGACTTGTATGTTATTAGCAGGAATTGACTTGAGCTAAATAAAATTAACTGTTCCTTGGGAAAAAACTGGCAATGGTGACAACTGGTAAAGCGAGTGAAAAAGTGTGTTATTCTGGCTTAAAAAAGAGGCCTTGTGGTCAGAGGGAGCAAAGAAATAACCTTCACTTTTTCCTTTTCAAAAGTGCCTTTTTCAGTAGTAGTGCAAATGCTTTACCTTGAGATATGACCTTTGCAGTGAGCAGTTTTCTGAAACATCTTTCATGTGATGTGCCCAGTGGCACTGGCAATGAAAATACACCGAAGTTTTAAATACTTTTAAAACAGAAACTGCTAAACTACTTCTTTGAGAGCATCTTACCTTCAGTTCACCATAAATCACCAATTTGGACAGTCAGTTGTGCTGCATTTCTGGTTCTGCTTAGTATTTTTATTTCTCAAAGCTCAAATTCCATTTGAAGGGATTGTATGTTGCTCAGTAATGTTAGTGTTGTTCAAACACCGTAATCTCTGTGTAGAAAGCAAGAAATGGCTGAACTGTAGATAACTGGTCTAATACATAGCAGAAGATTGACCTCTGCAACTCAGTATTCACCTTTTACATATTTGGCTTATTTTTGTCCCTATTGTGCAGCCACTGCAATTCAAGTTGTCAGGCTGCTGTGGTCAAGGTCCTTTTTTGTTTAGGGTTCAGCTGGTTACCTGACATCAAAGCAATTTTATTCTAGGATGTTGGCTGTTGGGTTTTTTTAGCTATGTGGAATACCAAGCTCTGTATGAGCTGCAGAAGTGAGCTGCTTTGCAGCAAAGCATTGAATCCCAATCATGCAGACAAACAAGTGCACTCACAATTTCAGCTCCTTTGGTTCAGAAACATTGATTCTGTGGAAATTTCTGCCCACTATTCTGATACTTAGAGCATATGTGTAGAGAACTCTAAGGAGCCCTGGTCTTGGTGTGAGTTGTTCAGTTTTCCTTTGGGTATTGCCAGAGTGCTGCTTGAAGAACTGGCAGCGTTAGAGATGACAGTCTGTAACAGCACAAAACTGATCCATAACACAAGTAACCCTGCATCCTTTGGGACAGTGTGATGAAGGAAAACACAGAATTCTTGTGCTCAAGATCGTTGGGTTGTAGAGTTTAGTAGAGTTCTCACATCTGCAGTGCTGATTTATAGACATCATCTATGGCAAAAGGCAAAGTCATCACGGACGTTAAGTGCAGCATATGGTTCTGTATAATAAAATTCATCTTGCACTCAACCCTTTAGCCTCTACCATATGGTTTTGACTTAATTTGTATTCATTTGTTATGCCAGATAAGTTTAAGAATAAGTTATACAGTGATTTATTATTCAAAGTGCAAGAAAACCTCCATGTTTCCTACACTGTCACTGATGAACTTTGAATTATTTCTGATTCAGTCTACAGAACAAAATTGTTACCTACTAGCTATTAAACAGTTCTGTTAAAGGTGATAATAGTGTAAACCATATAGTTCAGCTAGAAGAGAATCTGATATAGAAAACTTTGTGTGTGATGTTCTACCCCATCTTAATTTGAATGTATAGGTCAAAGTGCATCTTTCAGTTCTGTAATGTAAAGAGTGACTTTGAGTATTTTTATTAACTATTATGCATGAAAATGTAATATTGAAGAAGTAAGAGTTGCCTCACCATGCAGATTGAAGTATGTGAGTCCATTGGTCTAGCAACATTTTTGTGCTTATGAAATACAGGAAAATATATTTTTCTCCCATTAGCGAGAGGTGCTGTTAGTGATTCCTGCATGGATCTTTAGGGAAGTGTGTGTAGTCCTGAATACTTTGTGACAAATTAATTTGGTGTGCTTTACCTTTAATGGAAGATTAAATGGAATATATCCTGGTATATTGGATTTTCCTTGGAGACAACTTGTGACTTAGTAATTTGGAACAAATGCTTTCCACGTGAAATAGGCAGTAAATAGCTCCTTCTGTAACTGTGAGTGATAGTCAAGGAGTGCTTGTCACCTGATGCTTTGTTGCTTTAAGTGTTGTGCATTTAGGGTATTTTAAGTTATGTGTGTTTACAGAAATGCTTTTAGACCAACAAGTTTGTGTTTATATGAGCCTAAACGTCCTTATGTTGTGTAAATTTGATGTTTGTTAGTGGCTCTATTAGGTAACACAGCTAGATGCAGTGCAACACAGGACACAGATGCTGGTTAGGTTATACTTATTTCATTTAGAGTCTTCCTGACTGATAAGACAAGATTTATTCACCATGGCTTTTTATTTAGCATTTAATTACATATTGACTGGCACTTTTCTCTTAAAACAGTGTTCACTGGCTCCTTGTAACTGTATGAACATCACAAATGATAAGAGTTGATTCCAGGGCTTGGAACAGATAGCCAGAGAACTGAGCACCAGAGGTTGTGCTAATGAGGGCAATGACTTCCTGTATGCCTGAAGCCAAATTTTATCTTTAAACTTTGTATAAGGATTTATAAAATGTGATTGAGCAGTGTTTTGCTGGATTTGATGCATTTGGAAGGCAATTTTTCTTCTGGGCACATCTAGGTGTGTTATTTTTGGAATTTTAAGACACTTGTCCTGGCGGGAAAATTAGTAATAAGCATGATAAGAAAAAAAACCAAAACCCTGTTCTTCAAATTAATTCACAAGCCCACTGGAACTCCTTCAGCTTGATGGAAAAGTGACATTAGTCAACAAAAATGACATTCTAGTCTCACAGCTCATGTATTTTTTGGCACACTGCCATGTGAGTCCTACCTGCTGCACAGCAATATTGGGAACATCTGGAAATAAATTTGTGGGTAAAAGTGAGAATTAATTATGTGCCTAACTCATCTCCACATGCAGTAAATTATGATATGCAAGTATTCACTCTGTTAAATGCTAGGCAGGTATTGGATTAGGTGAAAATTTAAGGAAATTGAGTTTTTTTGGTACTCCCAAGGAGATTGAGCTCCAAGACTTGACAGACCTGGGAAAGTATAAATATCAGCAGCAGGGCTGCTCCAGTGCATAAATGCTTACCAGGAGTAGAAATACTGAAAACTGTACTTAGAACCTTGAAAGGGAATATCAAGCTATGTGAATTCTCTTCTTTGTAGATGAATATGCCTGAGTAGTCCAAGGGGTGATTGAAATAGGATGAATGAAGGATGGGATTGCATGGGGGGGGCTGTTGGAATACCATTCAAATGCCATGGATAGCTGTGTCTTGTGTTTAGCTCTATTTGCTGCCTTCACTACCAAATATTCCCTGTGGTCTAATGAAATGCTTCTGTCCTAACTTCCCTGAGTTTGCTGTTGAATAATATTTTTATTCTCATCATTTCAACAAAGAAAGATGTAGAGGCAAAGAAAGGCCTTCAAAATGAGCAGTATGAGCTTTCTTTGTATTAAGTTCATGTTGTGCAGTTAATATTATTCATTCTGTATGCTCCAACTGTGCTTGTAGTGTTGTATGATAGTGAAGTATTACAGATGAGATTATTGCAATGTGAGAGTATGAGCTCTCCTGGGGCCAAGTCAGGGTGTGGCGTGTTTGGGGTGGTTTTTTTAGGTTGGTTTTTTTTTTTTTTTTTTTTTTTTGTTATGTGGAATTTCAGAGAAGTTTTGGTGACTTTTTTTGAGCTCTGACTGAAGAGGGAATATCTGGCTTTACTTCCAAGACAAGCAATAAGCTCGAAATATGTGTATGTACTTTGTTAACAATACCTGTTGAAATTTCCCCAAGTGCTTTGATTGAACATCAGATGTAGCAAACCACAGAAACAGAATGATTAATTACTTTTATTGCTTTTGACTAAAAAGGGGAGGTAGCAAAGGTTATATTTTATTCATTAATCATTGAGAATTATATTGGCATGGGTAGAACCATTTTTAATCTTTTGTCTCTGTTCCTTTATTTGGCAACAGCTGCAATCGTTTGAAGTAAATTGTCCATTAAAGCACTCTTTTGGCTTTTGACAAATTGCATCAAACTGCCTCCTTCAGGGAAGCACAGCCCTGACTAGCCGTGCAAGTTTATTCTTGTCAGAGGCTTAAATTGCCTGAATTTCAGGACTTGCATGCACAGAGGGCAGCAGAAATAAGCAGAGGGAAGACATGTTTCTGGTCAAGTGCAAGTAGAGACATAAAAAGCCTGTCTTTGTTTTGCTTGATGTCACAAAATTGCATTTGCATTCGTGTTTGTTTCAAACACTTGTCAATTTGTAATAATTTGAATAAGTGTTAGAACTATGAAAATATTCTTGGATGAGTATCAATCCCTTGCTTGCATGTCTCGTCCCTGGGATAGTCCCCTCTACCTTGAAAATGAAGGGCTCAGAAAGGTGCAGCATTGGGAGGGAAGTTGAGATGAGATGGCTGAGAAATTTAGGGCTAGAACAAAGGCAGTCAGATCTTTAAGCTTAGAGTTACCAAAAGTCACTGCTGACTTTAAAGTCTGAGTCTTGGGCACCTACCATAGAGTACATTTAAAAATATTCATGCTGTTCAAACAATTAATTAACTGCAAGATGGATATAGTTTATAAGCTCAGAATGTAACCTTCATTAGCATGGGAAATTTAGTAATATTCTATTCTTATGAAAATTTCGTTGCCTAATCTCATTAGTCTGTTTTGTGTCATTTATATACTCGTTTAATGGATTAGGAGTCTGTGTTTTCCCTAAATATGCTTTTAAGACAAGCAATATCCGTTCAGCTCTTGTTCTTCCTACAATTTATGCATGGACAAGGGCATTGACCAGGGCATCTCAGCTTTGCAGAATGACTGAGTAGAAATTTCATGAGTGCTGGTAGGTAGTCCATGTACAAGAGGTTATCTGTGATTAGGGCTATGAGGAAGAAATGCAGAGGGGAGGACAGATAAGTTGAACGTGTGGCACAGGTAGAGTTTGAGCTGAGAACAGACTGCCGAATGAATGAGCCAGAATAGAATGAGTAAAATTGTAAGTTTTGAAAGAAAAAAGGTTCATGTCTGTACCTTGTGCAGTTGCCAGTCATTGCTGTTAGCAGGATCTTGGCTGCCATAAAACAATGGGTATTCCTTCAAGAAAAGTATCTTTCTTCAAAATTTCAATATTTTTTTTTGTGCTTGGGGAAGAAGGTTGCTCCATCTTTTTGCAGGTAGTATCTTGTGTGCAGGTGGCTGACCAAAGCAATAAGAACAAGCTGAGTAACCCTTTCAAGAGGCAGAGATGCAAGCAGAGTTTGATGCAGTTATGTGCCTCAGGCTTTCTTAGCAAACAAAAAGTCCCTGAGGGGGCCCTAGGGGCAAGTAACAGGAAAACAAACCCCAAACCCAACAAAATTAAAAAAAAACCCCAGGTGTAATTCATTCTCACAACAAAAGTTTACAAAATACTTAGCCTTCAAAAAGTGTTTAGACAGTGGAATGTTTTCTTATTTATGTTTGCTAAATTGCATGCAGAAGAGAAAAAACCTTACTGGCCCTTAATATACTTCCTTAAGAAATATTTCATCATGTTGTTCAATTTCAAGATCTGCTGTGTGAAACAAGATGTGACAGTCTGTTTTTTGTCAGACTTCTTTGCAAAACAGAAAATCTGTGGGGGTTTTTTAAGTGGACTGTAATGAAAAAATATACTATTGTCCAGAGTGTCTGTCCAAAAGCTAAAGGCAGCTGCATCATCAGGGTGGCAGTGGTTGGAAGGAACTTCTGGAGGTCATTGAGTCCAACTGCCCTGCTTGGAGCAAGTTAATTAACTGGAACAGGTTGCTCAATGCTGTGTCCAATTGGGTTTTGAATATATCCAAGTTTTGGGGATTCACAATCGTCCTGATGCTTAAGGAAGTTCTTTCTCTAGTAGAGTCTGCCTGACCACTTCTCCAGCCTGGAAAGGTGTCTCTGAAAGGCACCACCACCATCTGTCCCATCAACCAATCTTCCTAATTTGGTATCTCCAAAGTGGTGAAGACCTATGTGATCCCATCATCAAGGTCTTTAGTGAAGGACAGCAATGTTTGCCCCAGCATTGGCTCCTTGGCTGTGCTACTGATGGCCTTTGTGCTGCTGACAGCAGCCCTTTGAACCCAGCACTTCAGCCAGTTTTCAATCCCACTTACTCAGTCTGAACTTGTGCAATTTGTCATCTTTGCACATTTTACCTTGGCAGTAGAGATTTTCGTTGTGTCACTTCACTGTCAGCATCAAATTATGGAGGTTGAAATGCATCCTCTACTTTTAGCAAGTTAGGGGTAGGTGCCATTGTATAACAGGATTTCTTCAACCCCTCTGGAAAGGAATTTTAATTAATGCTTTAGGTGATATTTAAGGAGTGTGAACTTTGGCAACTTCCTGAACGTTTTCAAGTGGTTTAAACACATCCATACTGACTTGCTTTTTCGAAACTCACACTTGAAATGTACTAAAATGTAACAATCTGAGAAGCACAAGTTGAGGATCAATAGTGATGAAATGATTTTAATAGGCAGGAGTATTTATTTAGTAGCAAACCTAGGGGCTGAGCAGTTACACTAATGTGTAGTGAAAAACCTCAGTTCTTAAAATATCAGATGATGTTCAGAAGTTGACTGCCCTGAAATTGTTTCTTGAATGCAGAAGCACAGAGCTGTTGAATATGTTCTTGTTCATATAGAATATATAGTCTTTAAAGCTTACAATAATCACAAACGATGCATTAAAGTACTTTTACTCATACTTTTCAACAAATATTATTTTAAATGTCTTGGAACTGCATCTGAAGAGCAAAATGCTTGTAGTGGCAAATTAAGAGGCTGGGAAATAGGGGCACAACTTTTCAAGCCTTTGTTTTTTGTTTCTTTCAGTCACTTTTTAAGCATTGGTCAATAGCTCCATAACCATTTGACACAAGGAAATGTTCCCATTTATTGTAGAAGCAGTATTTTTTAGGCCAAGGAACAAGTCAAATGAAGATGAAGTTCTCTGCTAGAGGGCTTGAGTTGGGCAGCTGAAAGCTATTGGAAAGGGTGGTTGTTTGGTGGTTCATTTTCTGGAATAGAAAATGGATTAAGGAAGGCTTGATGATGCAGTGCATTGAATTTCCATGAAAGAGCAAAGGTAGGGAAGATCTAAAGCAAGGACAATTATGCACAGGAAGGAAGGGGATAAATCAAGGTAGTTTAATTGCTACTTCAATGTTGGTTGTTTTATCTGTTAGCAGAAGCACAGGGGATTTTCCAGCTGACTTACTTTGACTGCAAACCAGTCACTGTGGCTTAGTGACATTGCTGATTGAAGATGGGAGTGAGGAGTGTTGCACTTGAGTCAATGTTGACACCTACCTATAACTCACTTCTACATGTTCTTGCTAGTAGTAAAGAGCAAAAATGGTGATCAGAGGCTGCTGAAGTATTTTTAAGACATTCAAGTGCTCAGTCTGACACAGAAGTGTTGATTTGGTCTCTGTCCTTTTACTTCGGGCTGTTGGGTTTGTTGTTTTGTTTTGTTTTGTTTTTTTGTTTTGTTTTACTTCTGCTCTGATCAAGTGAAAAAATTCAATCTCTGCTAGTAAACAATTTTCCATGTCTCCATTAGTCTTTAGTGATTTCCAAACTGCACTGCTGAGGGATTTTCTGGACTTAAGGTTTTATTTATTTATTTAAATTTTTTTTGTTTTTTTTTTTAAACTCTTCTCTTTAGTAAGCATTGATAACGACACTTTGTAAAACTAATGAGATATTGTTTCACGTGGGTGATTTTGTAACCCTTAATTGTTATGATTGGCATAAAAGCACCTTTGCTCTTCTCAGGCTAGGCTTCACACATTGGGTGCACACAGCCCTGCAGTGGGAGTTGCTGTGCATGGTAAATCTATCCATTATACCTGCGTGGGGAGAAACTTTCTTCCAAGTCCATGCTGGTAAAGATCTGTTATTGGAGAATCTGCAGTGTTAAGAGCACAAGGAAAATATTTAGGATTTCTAGAAGAAACAGCTTATCAGCAATCTATATTTTTGACCAAGTTGAGGTAAATATGAAGATCAGTTTTTTGTAGTCTTTCCAATTATAATGATTAATCAGATAACATCTTTTCTTGTGTTCTTGAATATACTCTTACACTGACTAGAATTCAAATCATAGTCTTAATTAGACAAAGGCAGGCATGGCAGAGACAGTAATTGGCTGCTGGAATAGTGAAGAGAATGCATACAGTAGATGTACTGTTTCTCTTGCTACAGGGTTGCTTTATTAAACTGTTTCTCAAATATCTCCTTTAATTAAAATTGTTATAGCAGTGTGTTTACTTATATTTGGTATCTAATTGTGCTGTAATTGCTCATTCATATGAAAATTTTGAAAATGTGTGTTTAAATTTGAACAAACACTTGCAATTATTCTTATAAAACCCATCAGCTAATGATGATCTTAACATCCAAAGATAGGATCATGAACCTAATGTGTTGCAGTTTGTTTACTTAGATCTTTGTCTCCTTTTTTTATATAACACTAGGACACAGGAGAAAGTCAGATTAAAGACATGGAAATAACTCCAAGAACAAAAAGTCCCCCAAAACCATCCAGCCAAAAAATTAACCAACCAATCACAACTCTCAAAACAACCAAACAAAAAACCAAAAACCACTGTCCCCAAACCAACCAAAAAAACCTCAAAAAAATTCCCCAACCCAACCAACCATAAAATCAAGAAACCAAAAACCCAACACAACCAAAATTCCCCCCCCCAAAAAAAACCAAGATGAAAAATTTCAATTAAGAAATTACCGTAAGGGATGAAGACTTTTTGGTTAGCTCATCTTCCTTTGTGTAATATTCCTGAAATAGGTGATTTGTACTGAATTGGAAAGGTGGTGCTTGACCCTCCCTCTTTGGACTGAGTTAAGAATATTCAAGCACTTACATTTTTATTCACTAGAACTAAACCAGAATAAGGCATATCACTCCTTGATAAGAAATTAATGTTAAGAGTCAGCACTGGATGACACAGTAGTGGTGAAGCTGAATGTTATTGTGTGTTTATGCTTTCAACCTGAGTATCTGGAGATGGGACTTGGTGCTTTTCCTTGTTAGTAAAGGCTGGTACTGTGAAAAGGCTTTCAAGGAGAAGTTATACTTATAAAATGCCTGATCAATTAAAGCCTCAAAGGCTTTGTGGCAAGTTACACATAGAGAGGAGCAAATTTTACTTTCACAAAAATGATAGTGCTAATGAGCAGTGGCCTGTAAATACAGCAGAGATCAGTCCCTTCTATACAACCAGATAAACATTGGAACTGGGCAGTCCCAGACTCAGGTGTAAGATGAGTGGCTCTCATATACCTTGCTATCATCTCATTTAAAAAGGAATTTTGTAGCTTGCAGGGAAGATGGATTTGAGGATATCATGAGGAGCTGATAGGAAATTCATGTCTATTGTTTATTGCAAATATAACCTGTATGCATGTATCACCCTTTGTACTTAATGCTGATTCGTGATTCCCTGTGGTTATTCCCTAGTGGATTCCTCTGCTGAGACTAAGGTTGAAAGAGAATATTCCAGCAATTTTGTGGTCCCCTGCCAGCTTATTAATTTCAGGAGTGAGCTTCCTGAGCTCACTGTAGGAGAGGAGTTGTCTTATTCCTTCCAAAGCTAACCAAATAGCTATCTGCCTATTGCTCTATTTGTATCTTTGGCACTTTAGTTTTTAGAATGCAAGCGTTTGTTCAGCTCTCATTTAAGATGATCTCCGAGTGAGGTGATCATGCTTAGTTAACATCATATTGGTGCTGGTGGATGAAGACTTTGCAATACAGTTGTCCCAGTTTGAGAGCAGGTAAAAGCTTCTCAATAATGAGGAGCAATAACCAGACTCAGTATGCTGAAGTGTCTCATATCAGCAGCAGCTGATAAATTATTAAACAATTTACCTTCTGTAATGTCTCTGGAGGACCATGCTGTACTGTGACTGACAACTGGGAAGCCCTCTTGGTAAAGCTTTCAAAGAATGTGCTGGATAGTGATGGACTTTTGTCTCCTGTGAAGAGAAACCCAACAAGAGAAATTATTTATTTATTCCCTCTGACCCCAGTGCATTTTGCATTGAACATAATGTTTTTTTCTGGGGGAGCTGGAGCTGATTGCTTTATATGAAGTTTGGAATAAACCTTTTCCAGTACTATGTAGCTTGTTACAACTGCATATATGACCTTGGAAAGGCTGGGGAAGAAGGGAAGGGGGAGACAAGTGGTTTTGAGTATATAAAATATGTATCTTATTGTTTTTCTAAGACAGTCATGAACTTATTAGTGAATCATAGTTAAAACACTTGTACAGTGTGGTTTCCCTGACACACCATATTTTCTGTAGCACAATAGCAATAGTCCTAAACATATTCAATGACAAAATTACATATATTACCAAGAAAGTGGTGTAAATGATATTCTGTGGCCCTAGAGTAAAAAAACCAAGCATGAACAAGGGTGTTATTCAAAATGTCTGCTAAATAGAGAGATGAGAATAATTAAATAGCTAAGTACTAAGCATATAGGTATTTATTTAAATACATAGCTGTTTTACTTAGGGGGGAAAAACAAATATGAGGAACTTTAAAACTGAGGCAGAGGCAACATCTAAGACACAAAGAGCCTTCAAAATTTGGAAGAGAATTTGGTAAATAGCACAAGTTATGTACACTAAACAGAGGAAAATTAAAAGGACGTGTGTAGCCATGGCTTTCAACTTCATCCGTGGCTAAACTTTGCTAATTTTATACTTAATAAAAGCAGAGGTTGAATGACAGGAACAGCCTGGGGGATCAGGATGGGCAACCACCCCATACTGATATAGTGTGGAAAGAAACATCTGGATGTTCTGTTTAGATCACTCACAAAGAATTCTGTTTCATGTCAACATTGATGGAGGAGGTGAAGAATCTGATTCTGGTCCTCTGGAGTGACACTAAACGAATTTTTAGTTTACTTTTCCTAGCTATCAATGTAAATGTAATGCTTTTTAATATTTATGAGCTTCTTCCGAAGTCTGTGTTATGGAAGAGGCTCTAGAAACTCTATTAGTGTTTTATCAAATCATTAAAATATTTGTAGGTGATGTTGAGGATTAACTGAGTGATTAACTTATCCCTGTTGTACAGACACAGCACCTAATATTTGCTTGGGTTGTTTTTTCTTAAATCATGAAACAAAATACGAGGGGAGGGAGGATAAGAAAAATAATCCCTGCTTGATCCTTTGCAGTCAGTAATTACATGTTCATTTTTCAGCTCTGATTTCTTTCCCCCACCCCATTATTTGGTTCATTGTTTCAGTGTTTCCTTATATTTCCTCCTCAATGCAAACTGACAGGATGAAATAATAACGAGGCAAGTAGATTACATTGAAAAAATATTCTCATTACAGGATCTTGGTTAACTCCTAACCACAGTTCACATCATGGAAACATCACCAATAACAGTAACTAAACTAATTCAGTTTGCCTCTGGAACAAACCATCATACAAAATGCCAGGAGCTTTTCTCAGCCCACAAAGTAAAGCAGAAGGAATGCAGAGACAGAAATGAATTGTCTGGAGCGTTTGGAATGTTGGGAACAGTCCAAACAGGCCCAAGAGCTATTGGGGTGTGCTTGTTTTCCAATTTATTGGTCACCTTTTCCTCACACTTACAACATGTAATTTTGATTCTTGTCCACTAAAGAGAGTGCATGGTTTGTTCTTTTGAGTACTGGGATATGTGTATGGACTAAAATTAAGTATTCTGAGGCTTGCCTGCCTTTGCTGTGTCTGGGGTTCACATTTCTAGCCAAATTGTCTATTTCTGCAATGCTATATTTTACTGATGGTCTGTCAATAATTCTTGACCATAAGTATTTGACCGTAGTGACACTATCAGGGCTGGCAAAAGTAAACTGGATCTAGGACACAAATAACCTGAGTTTTGTTTGGATACTCTGTGTAAAAATAATTCTTTTGTTCCCCCAACTTCCCTTTACATGTTATGTTCAAAGCACTTGGTGCCTCCATGGACCAAAAGAGTTTGGTACCAGCAACTTCCATAAGAGTGCTTCCACTCCTGTGAGAGTGTAAATATGTATTTTAATGTGTAATAACTCTATAAATACACTTTAGTAGAGGTGGGGAGTGAGGCAAGGGAAGGGGAAGTTGTAGTAAAAGCTGGTGTCCTCCTGTTATATATATATCTTTGTTCCCCAACTTCCTCCTCAAACCAATGTGCTTCAGTAGAGCTTGGACTCAAAACATTTGGTAGTTCACATGTGAAGGGTCTCGGGTGTTGCCATGCTTTTCACTTTTCCCTGTGAGTTTTTCCTAAGTTTGACTTAGCTAAACAGAAGTCAGGATTGGGAAAAATAACACCCCCATCCCAAAAAAGACATTTTTTTCCCAGCTGAAAACTAGACTGTAAAAGTTCTTTATAAGTATAGCAGAATTGCATTTGTTGTCATAAATGACAGAATTTATAATCATGTCTCTTCCTGTGAGGGTGAAGGAGTCTTCACCTTTCAGGGATACACTGGTGTATGTGCAGGTGGGGAAATGAATACCTGGAAATATCAGAAGAAATCTATGATAACTTGAACCTCTAAGCTTAGAGATTTTTAAGATTCATTTATTTGCTTGTAGATGAAAAGAAAACAACCCAAGGCTTTTATTTCAGTTCAGTGAAAACATTGAGTGAGTTATGTGACTTGGAGAAGTGCTTGGTTCACTTTATTTTTGTTACATTTGGTATTTGTGTTAGCAGCTACACTTGTGATGTTAGGAATAAGACATAATTTTATTATGCACTGGAAATGTTCTTTGAAATATAAATATCTGTAGTGAAAATTGTTGCTGAAATCAAGAATGAATAAGCAACTTATTGCATCTGTCTGAAATTAATTCTTGCCTGTTGTAATTATGCAGATTAATAGATATGTTTGAGAGTATTATGAGAACATAATGAACCTAAGATCCCAGTAGTAATAAAACAGTAGTTCTGTTTAAAGAATAATTTTATAGTTTATAGAGATGGCCTGTTAATTTGAAAGATTACATTTAGCTGTGCTCATTTCCCTGCTGGCTGAATCCAAACTGTGAGCATTAATTAGTCATCAATGTTTTGAAAGGGAAGAGTAATACTTAGTTTATTACTAAATGCTTTTGAATATAGAATTAAGTCTTCAAGCAGAGTGCCAAATTTTCAATGTAATGTGAAGCTAATACTTGTAAAATCATACTTTGAAAGAAGCTTGAGGAGCTTTGTTAACTGGCTTCACCTGGGCACCAGTTTTCCTGCCTCTACCTTACTGCAGGACCAAGGACTAACTCCAGGATTTAGAGATCTTATCAATTTTTCCATGACCATCCTAACACGTCTCTTATTGCACTGGTTTGGAAAACTGGAAAGATATATTCAGTAGTAGGGTATTGAAGGTGAATAAAATCAAATTTTAATAACTGCACTACAAATCCTTTCCTTTTAGCAACCAGTGTGCTTGACTGGCTTTGCACAGTGATAAAGCATTTTTTATTTTTATGCTCATAGATATTTTTTCATGTCCTTAAGTACTCTGCCCACAAGCATCTAGACTAATATTCAATTACTGTTGTACTTAGCTGATGCTAGAATATTCAGTGTTCTGTAGCCTACAGGAAGAATGTCATAGAGAACTGGAAAAACACAGTATTAATTTAGAAATAGCATGATGACTCATTAAATAGATTAAAGCTGTTTATATTCACAATTATGGAGTTGCAAAATTTAATAGGAATAGTTGAGATAAAAACTAAAGAGTGTAAAAGGACCAAAATAAGATGAAATAACTTCTTTTATTGAATCAAAAAAAGTAGAGTTTTGTAGCTGACCACTGGAAGCAGTTAAAAAGCTGTTATTTTAGCATGTTAAGCAGTAGTCCACAAATACTGTGAAGTTATTTTCAAAGATTTTGAAATATGTCTCATTCCTGCTTAAAATATTGAAGAAAACTTGTGTGGTCTCAGGGATAGGTCTTGGTCTCCTGTGTCAGTGTCAGGAGATGTTTGTGTGCTCACATCACAGAGTACAGATTCAGTTGCCTTTAAAACAGGATTTTAGCACCCTGCTGTGTCAGGATTGTTAAATCCTGAATTTGTCAGGAAGGGCTTAGTGCCCTTCCTGCTACAGGGGCAGCTTTGCTTCTGCAGCTCAGAAGGAAATGTTGTGGGCTGGAGGAGACACTGGTTCTGTGTTTGCTTTAGTGTTGGGAGACACGAGTGCAAAACTGTGTGGTGATGAAATTAATGGTAACGTGGGTATTAATATACTTAGTAAATGTAATTTTAATTCAGCTTTTTATCAGTTTGTCACTTAAAGGCTGTGAAATGTCTGCCATGTGGTAGAACTTCATTTTCTAGACTGTAACAACATTTCCAACGTGTAAGCCTTAGTAGGAAAAGATTCAACAGAATTTGTTTTTTTTTTCCTTTTCCATACAGAACCAATGTATGGATTTTCAGGATCTCTGTTGGTCCTGCTCAGTGTAACGTTGGGTCACCTGGATGTGGTGAGCCATTGGACAGATGTTCCTTGCTGCTGTGCTGGTCTCTGCTTTGATGCATTAGACTGAAGATGATAGAATTAATTGAGTGTCAGAAGTTTATTTTGCATTTCTGGTAACAAGGTTTTTATGAAATTTAGGAAAATCACCTGGATTTCACCTTGAATTGTATCAGTGATTTAAGTATAGGTGACTTGTAAGTACTAGGACCAAGTGCTGTTTCCCGTCTGCAGCAATTTTCCTTAAATTACACTTTCATACACTGGCTAAATAGAAACTCTCTTCCTTCTAATCCATATTTGGTTTAAGGCTTATATGATGAAAGGGTGTTTGACATAAAGTACTGATGTGAAAATACCAAAACACAAAAAATGCATCCCTTCTTATTAAAAAAACCACCAATCAACAAACTTGCATATTAACGTTAAATTCAAAAGTTTATTGGAGTCTTAGCTGATAATATGTTAGTAATTATTGTATTTACATGTATTTTGTAAAAGCTAATGCTGGATATGTGATATGTGTGGATTTTCCCATTGGCCTGCTCTAAATATTTAGGTTTTGCATTGACTTTTCAAAACGTTGTTCCTATTGCATTATCATTAATTACCTACTATTGGTGGTGAAAAGCAGTAAAGATCTAAGTCTAGAGGTGAAAATATGAAAGCTGCAGTTACAAAGGGATTTCTGTATCCAACAGTTAATGTCATTACAGTGTTATACATGGACTTGTGCTCCACTTGCCACATACAGCTGTCTGCCTTTGAAATGGAAATGTTCTGTCAGGTTTTCCCTTTATATTGAGTTAAGCTACTCTGTGATCTTCTGCACAAAACAATTTTCTTATGAACCTTACTGAAAAGTCCAGTAAGTCAGACCTGTAACTTGATATCTCTTTTCTCTTGTTCTATTAATTCCCATCGTGAGCCCTTATAACATTCTTAATGCCTGTGGAGCAATTTCTTATTTAATGGTGGTTATCATCCTGCAACGGGTGCTGGCACCCTTTTAACTTGATCTGACTTTGATGTTTTTATTG
The DNA here is from genome assembly GCF_052056855.1 of Sturnus vulgaris. Taxonomy (NCBI): domain Eukaryota; kingdom Metazoa; phylum Chordata; class Aves; order Passeriformes; family Sturnidae; genus Sturnus; species Sturnus vulgaris. The sequence continues at coordinate 9,596,158 of NC_142249.1, read as the reverse complement.
TTCAAGCATTTTGCTTCAGATGTGCAGTGCCTGGTGCTTGGATGTGATGCAGCTTGTGATGATTGCACAAAGGTGGCTTTCCATAGGGGCCAGTGGAAGTGACAGCCAGATACTTCTATAAAGAAGAGACAGTATTCTGCATATGTTGGAGTAATTGAGACTTTCCTAGTTTGTAATGAACTGGTAATCAGTTTTCTAAATGAAAAAAGAAATCAAGGTCCTTTTCTTGATAACCCTCGTGCCACAAGCCCTGTCAGTCAGGCATTAGATACAAATACAGCAGTATGATACTTTTGCTCTAGTTTGGTTAATGTATGTCTTCAGCTAGAATCTGCCAGGAATGTCATCTGCATAATGTAACTCAGGTGAAATATTGAAAATTGCAGTAGTGGCATCTGGGCTCTGATCCCAGCTCTGATATTGCGCAAAGCACTTGCAAGGAGCTTCTCTGAATGCAACTGTGTCCCTTGGTGCTGCAAATTGCAATTCCATTAGCTCTTCTGAGCAGTCTTTTTCCCCTCTGTAGTAGGACATATCTCTGGTGAGTACTCATAACAGTCTGATTTTAGGCAGCTTACTGGAGTGTTGGGATTCTCCTGATGTGGATGTCTACTTCTTTCTTTAGCTGTTACACTATTATAAATAGTATTTAATTGTTATAAACTACCTTGGCTCCCAGTTTTATTCAGGCTGAATGATGCCTAAATTAACAAACCAGCTTGGGAGCCTGGGGGCAGGGAAATGTAACATGTTAATAAAGTTGCCAATCATTTTTCTCCTGAAGTCCATTAAAAACATGGCAGAAGCATACCCTGTTTCTGTCAAATGTGCTGTCTCTCAGCTGCCTGTGATAATGGACTGGAGGATGTACCCCATGGAACAGAGGAAAAGCATGGGCACTCAAGGTGCTAGGAGAATGGGTGTGGAGATTTAGGAATGGCTTGTGACTGCTGTCCTGACAGGGATAGAGTAGTCCAAGGAGCAGTGTAGAAATGTTGGTGTGATGCTGCATTTGACATCTTGTGGATCCATCTTGCTCTGCATGTTAGCCCAGGGGTCTGCTGGCCTAATTTGGAAGGGTTTGCTCTGTTTTGGGAAATAACCAACTGATATAATGAACAAAGAGTCATGTTAGCTGTTGGGGAATGCTTGCTTTCTGTGTCATTTAGACTTAAATACATTTTTAAAATACTTCGTAAATACTTTTAGAATACACTTAGTTCTTTGTTTTAGATACTGAAATGCTGGAAAACTATTTTCTTGGCAAAGTGTTGCAACTAAAAAAACATTGACTTGTTTGTAGAATCCAAATGAATTCAGTGCTGAAGGCCCTTGTAAACTGAAGGCTGAAAAAGGCCCTCAGTGATAAGACCTTGTGACAGAACACAAGTGAAGTGGCTCACCAGGTCTGCAATCAGGCAGTAGGATGACTTTTCAAGTTAGCTACGTGAAACCAGTCTGCAAAAATCCTGGATTTTCTAGCCTCAGTTAGTACTTTTTCAACAGCAATTAAATTTCCCTGATTGATATGGTTTGTATGTTGCCACTCATGCTCCTCTAGCTGTACAAACCCAGTGCCATAATATTGCTGCTGTCTCTGCAGTGTGCTGCTCTAGTTGCATCTCTGAAGTGAGGGATGTATCCAGCTGGCAGTGCTGACTGTCAGCTGTACTCAACACAAGCATGGCTTAGTTACTCTCCATTCAATTGCAAGGAATTCCTCTGCTGCAGTCAGGTGTCGGAGGCAATAACTGTCCTGTACTGCTGATGCACTGGCTTCTCCAGGTTATTTAGTGATCTGTCAAAAAAAATTATCATAACACTGATTTGAAAAGCAACACGCTGAACAGATCGTTCAAGGTAGGAGGCTGTTTCACATTTAGGGGAATAAATGTGCTTTCAACATCGCAGTTTTGAGGAAACTAAATATAAACATGTTTTCTTTTAGCTAGAAGGAATGTCACTCTCTATTTTCTTATAGTTGATAATAGGTTGGAAAATAATTTGGTTTCCTAACGTTCAAGGAATGCCAGAAATTTGGCAGGATTTTTCTGTGGCTTTTCATGCTCATTTCTAGTATAACTTGAATGTATTCTAAAATTGCACTTCAATGATATATTCAGGCCAACATTGATATGACTGGATTGTGTTGGTGGGTCTGTCTATAGGTTTTCCACATATCTACATGTAACTTTTTAAAGAAAGAAATTGTATTTTCTGTGACTCTATGCAGAAATTAATAGATTTGGAGATTCTGTAGGGTTTAAATGGCAGTCTGGGGAGCAGCCATTAATCCTTCTGGTGTCCATGTCTTAGAGCCATATCCTCTGCTGGCTGCAGGTTTGTCACAGCTCTTCATGGTCATGATGGCCTTCATGAGAGGAGCAATGCTGCATTGCTCATACCTCTGCTCAGAAACATTCAGTATTTACTAGTTCAACTGTTGTGCAGAAATCTATTAAATTGTAGTGCTTTCCTTTTCTGATGGGGTTAAATGGAACTGTGGCCTGATGGTACACTTACATTCTTACTGAACACTAATACCTGTAATCAATATATTAAATGTTAGTATTGTTTCTTGTATATTGGCTACTGGTTTTGTGGGTTTCCTGTTGTTTAAATGACTTCTGCTTTTCAGTATTATCAAGATTAAGCTTCAAAATCTGCTTAAGATTTTCAAAATCTGTTCCCCCATTCTTGTTTCTGTATCTTTGAAATATATATATGTACACATATATACATTAGTAAAACATTACATAGCTCCTTAAAAACGCAGCTGTTAATTTTCTATTTCCCCTTAGCAACTCTTAGGAGTTCCTGAATATATTTTTGAAGTCTACTTTATGTTAATATTTCTAATTATTCTTTTTCTTGCTGTATTTTCATTTTGACTTGTTTACTGTGTCACCTAATTTACAAGAGCATTCACATCCAACGTCCATAATTTTCATGCCAGTTTTGTGTTTATTAAATTGCACAGGTAACCTAAGAGAGAGAGACAAATATTGCATATATGCCTGGCAGACTAAATTTTTGTTGTATCCATGTCCTTGCCATAGTTCTTGCATTTACAATATTCTGTCTATGCATTTAAATATTATTTTAATTTTAGTTTAAAAGGACTAAATAGAAGAACTAAACTGAGATCACTACACAATTTTGATGCTGAAAAGAGTAGTTTTTAGTCTAAATAATATAAGTGTATAATATAAACTATGCTTTCTTAGAAAGTTGTGGAAAATAGCAGATAAATAATTCCTTTTAATAATGGAGTTGTTAAAAGCAGTATCTGAAATACTGCTTCCTGTGTGCTTTCCTTAAAATGTCTTTACATGAGGTAGCAGGACTAGACATCAAGAATCCAAGTTTCTGGAATGTAAATTTAATGAATATGTTTTGAAATATTTTATGAAATGGGTTTCTGTTGTCTTGCATGTATTTGGTAGCATACAAAAACTTGTACACACTTGCTAATAGAAGGTAAAAAAATAAAAGGTAGTTTTCTAGTGTCCCATCTCCATGATGTTGTCACATGGTACAGCAATCTCTGCTTTGGGGATATGCTGAGGAACAAAAGTGTTATATTTGAATGCACATAGTCATTTAAATGCTCTTCTCTCTGAATTATCAGCTCAGCTGGTTAAGGTTATGTTGGACACGGTTGGAAGATGTTATTTTCTTTGTTATACAGAACATTTTATAGATTATTTCTGTTACCAAAACCATGTCTAGCTGAAGGTATGTGTAGCTATGTTCCCCAGCAAGCAGGAAAAACAGGCATTCCCTTTTCTCTTGTGGGCAAAAAGAGTACATGAAAAGGCTGGTATTTATTTGGCTCAAGTTTCCTCAGTATGACATTAGGGGATACTTGCCAGCCCTGGGATCTATATATGAAATTTACTGCACTTAATTCGTTTTGTCCAAGACAAGAGTCGGCTTCAATTGAAAAGTTTTACATCTGAATACCAGTAGTTTTGCAGCTGATCTGATCCTAACATTAACTCTGGGGAGAAATGCAGTCTAGGAAAAGCATTTCTGTATTTGGACATTTGTTTTGAAAGTTTAGACATGTAATCTAGCAAAATAACAGAGGAAGAACATCAGAAAGTCTGCAGTGCACAAGGCATTTAAATGTACCCTTAAATGTCAGCTCAGTGGTGAAATTCTCTGCTCTGTTTGGTGTCTATCCCAGGCTACTTATGTCCTATGCTACCAAGTTGTACTGAAGGGGCTGCCTCACAACTACTTTGAGCAATCTTTGAATATTAGTGGTTTATATCCATTATGGTAATGGCTGGTGTGTTTTCCACATCAGCCACTGGAAGGTGTGAAAATTGCCAACTGACCAACAAAGAGAGGCTCTGACAGCTTCTCCTGCAGAAGGCACCAATGCATCTGTCCTCAAGCAAATGCTGCATAATCCATACAATTTATTAGTGAACTGGGCCTTGAGCTCCAGAATTTCACAGGAGCTGAGCTGTTCAGGGGTCTAACATGCCCAAACAGTGTTTGTGTAGAGTGTCTCTGCATCCTTGGCAGCCCCATCTGTCTTTGCCCAGCCTCATCCTTCCTCCAAAGCAGGGAAAAGAGCTCTGAGCCCTTTGCTGAAGGAATTTACCATGGGTTTGATTTATGATGGAAGCAAGCTCAGGTCTGTCAAAAGATAAACTTTCACACCTGAAATGTGAGAGTGAGGGAATTATGATTAGGAACATTACCAGCCCTCGGGCAAAACTAATTGTGTCTAATGTTTGCCAATACCTAATGACAACGTTCAGCAGTCAAACTTGAATGAGTTGATGATTGCTTAATGTACTTTGTGTTGGAAAGCTGTCAGTGGCCAGCAAAGGAGATGGAAATTACATGGTCAAGGACTTGTACAGTTGGAATAGAACAGACTTTCCAATTCTTAAATTCTTCTGAGTAGGAGCTGTGATGGTGTACTTTGACTAAATTGTGGTCGTCAGTTCCTACTCCTAATAGCTGACATCATCACATTCTGCTGACTGGTTTGGGGACATCTTTTAAAGAGTTTAAAAAGGAAAGCTTCTTTTAAGGATCCTGATCTTCCAGTGTGATGCATGGATGTCAGTCAACATGTAGACAAATGACAGGCATAGACACTATTATTGACAACTGCTTAGAAAACAAACAAAATATCGTGCAGTAGAGTAATTCTGTCAACAAGGAGAATAACAGTAACTTTTCCAAAGAGCAAATGACAGTATCACTTTCACTTACATGACAGGAAAAATGGTAAAAGAAATGGATGTGACCCAGAATTCCCACAGCCAAGACAATGTGTAAGTGTCCTTGGCTGAAATGATTGTTGCTTGTCATTCCCCAGTGAGAATTTTGAGAAGTCATTGCAGGCTTTTTGATGTATGAATATCAGTGTGTAGAAGTCAGGTGTAGGCATATGTATTTTCCATACTTTTTCTTTTCCCATTGTACAGCAAGTAATCTCAGAGCACGAATAGCTGTACTGAAGCAATATAAATAGTCATCTCTGAATTTTTTCCAAAAAATGTTTGATTGCCAGGTTATACCCTCAGCACCAGCAAAGTTAGTCAGACCCTCTCAGTCGTACTCCTTGTAGCTGCTGAGATTGTATAAGGCCTAACTGAAGCTGACAGAAGTAATTTTTATTGCCTTCAGTGACTTTTAAATCAGGCAGAAAATGCTGCTTGCTCTCAAAAAGGGTTAATACTTTATGATCTTCAATCTAATGAATGGAGACCAGTGGTAAATCAAAGTGGAAGGAAGAGCTTTGCAGGCAAGATGCAGTAAAGCTTCATTTTCTTTTTCAAAATCTAACTTACTTAAATTTTACATCAAAAGTTGTGGAGGTGTAAATCCCTATTACCACCCTAAGATATATTTGCCTCGTCACTGCTTGAGATGCTGACTGAATACACATAGTTTAATTTAAAGATGGCATTTAACAACAGAATTTTTTAAAGCCTTTAGTAATGTCATAATGATAGATAGCACTTAATTCAGTCAAGAATGACCCGATACAGTTATCTATAATTTGCATTAACAATGTTGAACTGACAGTAAATTCAATTAATTCTTCAATTTTATGCTCTTAACATTTAAAAGCCTACCCTCACTTTAAAATCAGTTGTCATTATTTCAAGGATGGGATTCTTAATGTTAAACCCCTATTAAGTCCATATTTTCTCCCCTATAAGGTTGCTATGAATTATTTTGTGATGTTTTTGTGGAATGCTGGTCAATAAGCAGTTTTTTGTGGATGTGTCTTTGACTTAAGGATCTCTCTGTTGGACATTGATTTATGCTGTTGAATAGAACACTGGAACAAGTGTTCTCATAGTGCAGACCAGGAGCTTGAGTTGATGTTTCCTCTTCCATGTTCACTGCTGTCAAGGAACACCCATGACTGTAGGCAATAATTTATAACAACAGTGTTGCATTGACTGGTTTTAGTTACTCTGGGGATTTTTTTAGGAATGTTAGGTATGTATTTATGCCATCTTTACAGAAATGCATAGCACATGAGGTTATTTGGATTAGTTAGCATGGTTTTACATCACAGTTGGTAGAAAGCTGGAAGACAAGGCCAAGAATAAAGGTTAAGGGAGGCAAACCAAATAACTGAGGGTTGACTGAGGTTCAAACCCCTTCTGAATTCTGAGTGCTCCAGCACAGGTTTTCTGTGATTCACTCTGTGAAGCTGTGTTATCATTTTGCTCTATATATTCCAATATACATAAGTCCTCTCAGACCCCAGAGAGAACACTTCCAATGGGTAATTTCAGGTCTGACTGCCACAACCAGCCCAGCCTTTGGTTTGGTGTTTCTGATGGTTTGAGCTGCAAGCTCTTTCAGCCAAGCTGCTTTGTGCTACATTTCCATTTCTTCAGTGAAGCTGCACTACCTGCTGCTTGGCAACTTAATTGGAAATCAAAGATGATGCAAACACAAGGTCTGTTCCCAAAGCTGGGTGAGACTCTGGTGGAAGGGCTTCTGCTGCTTGAATTTTAAACACTGTGTTGTTAAACCTCTTACATCATCTGTGTGTTAGTGGTTGTGTCAACCAGCTGGGATAGTCCATCCAGGCCCCGTTGACATCAACATGTTTTACATTGCTGCTCTTCCCTGTCATTTTGGATGATAGCTGAAAATAAGGTATGACCAGGTATTGAAAATTTTAATTTTTACCTACGTTTACCCCACTTGCCTGATATTTTAATTTTAAAGTAGGGTGTCAAACAGAAAAAGAAACCCTGGGTTGAATTCTAGTCTTTGTGAAGGAAGTGTCAAACCCTCTTGAGGGAACTTGACCCAGCTTTGTACCTGTTATTCATGTATCAGTGAAATTAACTTTAATTGTTAATGAATCCAAATACTGCATTTTAAAAATCTAAGCATGAACAAAGAGGGGAAAAAAACCTGTAAATACTGGGCAGTTTCACAGATTTTTCAGCTGCTGTAACTAAGTGCAGCTTCACAGAACAGAGAAGGGCACTTCACTTAACAGCACTGTAGAATTAAACCAGGGAAATGGCATAAAAATTGAAATGGATTTTAGAGTTATAATCTGAGGAAACAGAGTAAAGAAAAACATGCAAAGTTGGGCATTGCTTCTGTGAAAGGAGAAGTTAAGTTGTACATCCACGTACCTTACATTAAGGAAAAGCATTAGTATTCAAGCTGAACAGTGTCATGGAAAAACTAGTTTATTTTTTTAAGCATGCAAAACTTCTGTCAGTTGACAAGGGGTAAGCTCAGCATATTAATGTGTATCCCTTCTTACCTGTTGTTTGGTGAAATGCTTAAGATTGCTGGCATTTTCCATCTGGAATTTTATATGAATGGCAGATCCTGACTGTGATGGTCCAAATGCAACAGCTGGAATAGAGTTTCACTGTGAAACTGCCAAGTCTTTCAGACAGGTGCCTAATAATGCAATAGTTTGTTGTAACTATGAGTAAAGTGTAATTTAGCTGATATAATTACTTTATTAGATGTTTAGAGCCACTAATTTGAAATAGACTTCATTCTTCTGTTAACTGTTCACATAGGAAAGACTGTAATCATCTGGCAAACTAGCAGCTCTTGGATTAAAATTTAAACCTACCGTGGGCTTCAAACTGCTTTGCATTTACTCTTAGAAGAAAAGGGAAGTTAAATAATTTTGTCATGTTAATTTATCTTAGGAAACTGGATTGCAAGGCTCTGAATTGCAGTCATTATGTAAGCATGTAAAGTATTATCAACTACAAGATTAATCTGATGAGGTGTGGATGGATTAGTGCATGTGCAAAGACCATTTGAGAACATTTCAGTTTTTGCCGTGTTTGCTAGGGCTAGTTGCATCCAGTTATAAAAGAGACTCTAAAATGGCAGTGGTTTACATGTCCTAAATGTTAAGGCTTTGGTTAAAACAAAAGGAACAAAATTATTTTTATTTTAGCTGATCATGAGGTTTGTACTAAGGCTTTGAGTAGTACTTTATTGTAACAGCTCATTTTCCTTTTCATTTGATACCCTCATATACACCTTGTTTCTCTATTAAACTAGAAAGATTTAGTTTCTTAAAGAGCCTTCAAGGAAGCTGTTATAAAGCCTTTTCTCAAAACAAGAAGTAAAAAATGGAGCCTGAACACATGAGATTACATTAAATTTTAGTTTATGTTGCTTTTTTTAGGAAATAAAAATAGGAGAGAGCAAGAGTTTATTGCTTAATAAGTATCAGCTATTATCATAAAAAGGATCATAATTTTGAGTTTTATTTTTATTTCGACCAAAACACTTTTAGATAATAAATGTTGCAATGGAATCTTGTCTTTTATAGGTAGTTGTTAAAACAAGCTAAATGCTTTCCATTTGTGGATAACAAATTGATGCTTTAAGTTTAAGAATTACTGTGCCAAAAATCTAGTATTTCCTTGTAGTTTATAAAATGGACTGTTTCTGGTTATTTCTTTGACCTGTGAATTAAGGGCATTACCTCAGGTGGAATGCCAAAAAAAAAAAATATAGACTGTGATGCTGTGTTGTCTCCATTACTAGGAACAATTTTTGGGCTGGACAAGTTCTGATTCAGATAATTGCACTTTCTAGATTTCTACTTGAGATATTTTGTGGACTGTTTTAAGGGTATTTTCACTTTTTTCATTGTACATTTTTAGGATTTTCTAAGTGTGTGTTTATAAAAAGCAGCACCCAAATTAATTGCATCTTATATGTACAGAAGAACTACTTTATAGTATTTTAAACTGCAAATGCAATGTTAGTATGTGTGGAAATGAAATTTAACTCACTTTGTGGACTTGAAATATATCCCTAAGCAGTTATTGCAAAATCTTATCAAATTCTCGAGCAAGAAACAAAGCTTTTTCTAAATGGAATTTTTATGAACTGTTTTAAGGACTGTTTACTGGAAAGCTGCCTAATCACTTTATTCCCTGGGTAATGGCTGGGATATGTGTGCTGAATTAGTAGTAGGAATATGCTCAACTACACAGGCAGGGAACACTTGATACTGCTTTTGTTGATGCATGTAAATCACAGAACATGTAGAAAAATTTTGAAAGTAGCCTCATTTAATTGTATCAGCCCAGAAATGGGATGGATGTATGCAATGAGGTCAAACAATCCTGTAAATCAAGCAATTCCTGTGCCAGGCACTCAGCAGAGTTTTAGTGCTGTGTGTGGCTTTGGGGGCAAGTGAACTCTCTGTGAGGAAAGCCAGAAATCTTCCAGAGGCTCTTCTCCCTCAGGGCTGGGATTTGCACTTGGTGTAGTCCATGCCTGGTCTGTGCAGAACACCAACACTTAGTGAGCAGAGCAACCTGCAGAGTGGCATTTCAATAAATATTCCAGTGGTCATTACAGTCGTGATGAAATCAACTTGCACAGGCTTCTCCTCCATCTGAACAGTGCCTTGCTTCAGTGATTTTTAAGGAAATTGGTGAAACTTTTTTTTTTTTTAAGTGGTAGAAATAATAATTAAAATCTGTCAGTTAAAAAGATTTGGGAATACATTTAATTTATAGAAAGATTAGGTATATCAGGGAAAAAAATTCCACTTTGCTGGCATTCTTCTGTTTGGGCCATTGCCAAGGAACTAAAATGGGTGAAGAGGAAATTACTCTTAACACAGTGTGCTGTGTGTGGCTTCCTGGGGACTTTACCTTTATGGTGAGTGTGTCTCTGAACACAATGAAGCTGTGTCTGCTAAATCCAGTTAAGGAGATTTCCAGTTTAGTCTTTTGGCCGTGGAAGAGTCCCTAACGTGCACCTGGGACATAAGATTGTCCAAAAGCAGCGTTCCCATTGCACATTGTGAGGAATCTTGGCCTTCATTCTGCTGGTTTAGTTTGATGTTTCCATGCTCTTCTATAAAAGAATAATTTCCTTTCTGTTTGCTTTCTCTGTGCAGTGCCTGCATTCACAGCTGTCTAGTTTTACCTTTTCTTCAGCTGCCTCTTTTCCACACTGAAGTGCCCTTGTCTACTTAGTCCTTTCTTTTATGGAAGCTGTTCAATAGCTGGAGTTAAACTTCTTGCCCTGCTCTGAATTTCGTGTTTGAGGATGAGGCAGTCACCACTGACTGAAGGAGGGCACTCCTTTGCTTAGTTATGCAGCTCTTTTGAGGTTTGAAAGGGACAGAGAAATGGAAGGGAATGGATTTGGTTCATAAATACTTTTACATTAATAATAATTGCAATTTAAAGCAATGACTGTATTATAGTAGGCAACCATTACTGCTTTATATACTCTTCAAAAAGCAAGGTTATGTGAAATAATTCAAAATAGCCTCCCTAGAATGGTAATTCTGTGAGGAGCAGTAATTCTAAGACTAGTGTGGTACGAGGAAATTACTGGGCATGGGCAAAAATAATAGAAAAGTGAGTGACCTGAAGCTACTGCCATGTCCAAGTGCTTGCATTCTACATTCAGTCTTGCTTAAAATATTTGTGTGTCTTCCTTCATTTGGACATCATAAAGCCATGACTTCTTTAAGGGGAGGCTCTTAACCCTTTCCCAGTTTTGTGCCTTTGGTTCTCGTGGATGTAAATCCAAGCCAGTTGTAAAATCTTTTATTTCTTCTTGGAATTTAGCAGTGTTGTTACCAAGTGCTAAAAAGAATTCCACGTGTTTTATTGTTATCAAAAGCATTTCCAGGAGTGTGAGTGAGGAATGGGAATCCATGACCCAGGAATGGTGGGTCCCTGTCTATCTCTGCAGTGTTTCAGAGTGTGCATCAGTGCATCCCTGAATTTTTTGAGCAAATGTGTTAAAAAGGTAAATGTTCCCATTCCAATTAAGCCATGGAAAAAAAAAATCTGTTTTATCACAGTATGTTTTTTAGTTCTTAAAAAAAAATTCTTCTACCCAGTAAATAAAAGACTTATTTTACTTCTTAAAATTTTTAAATATGGAAGATGTATTGATCACAGCTGAAAGAGGTTTTTAGTTATGTATGGCACACTTGTGAATTCCTTAGCAAACCTATTATTTTCTTTTTTTATAAAATATGTCTGTGAAATGTTTTGGCGTTTTCTATTGGGAAATATTTTTCTGCAAAACACACTTTAATGGGAATAAAAAATACACTGGCTGGTATAAAGATGGAATCATATCTCTAGGCATTTATACCAGAATAATCTTGAATCTAGAGGAAACTTGGATGTGGGGAGGAGAGTGGAGGTTTTGAAAATGTGAGAGGGCTTTTGCTCCCACCAGTTGTGTTTTCATGCTTGTTTACTTGGGGTAACATAGTTCATGCTTCACTGTAAAACTTTTAAGTGCCTTCAGCATGTTGAATAAGAAGATGTAGTTTATAAAATAGCATTTATTTTGCTGTGGATGTAGTGCTTTATCATCTACATAGAAGGACTTGCAATTACATACGTTGTATCTCAAGTGAAACAAGAACTTAAGAGAACTCCATGGAGTTCAATGAGCCTATTTCTAGCTGTGTTCACAGCAGATTTCTACCCAGAAGCAAGATAAGCATATTTGGTGTTTTTAAAGGCTTTTCCAGACTCCAGCTCTTTTGAAGCAGGCATTTAATGAGTTTCTGTGTATTTAGCAACCTTCATCAGATGCCTTTATATCAACTTGTGCAGGCTGCCTTTGGGCTTATATGAAAAATCAGGCATAGATTATAAAATGTGAGAATACTTTTTCTCTGTGAATGCTTGAGAAATCTCATGCTCTTTTAACACAATTTAGTACTTCAAGCCTGAGCAGCTCTAGTCCCAGGGAAAATCGATAGAATTTTGTCATTACGGTCATGTCTGTCAATTATAGCTAGATTCATGTGGTCATGTAAGATTATAAATTTGTGCCAACCTCTCAGTCACAGATGTTCCAGCTGTGAAGACATGTGGCACTATTTATTCTACTCTTTTTTTCATAAAGACCACAGGGGGAAAACATTGTCCCTACCCAGAGACTGTAACAGTTATTCTGAAAGTACCTTTCAATCTTCCTCTCCATGCTGAGATGATGGCATTAGGTCTTTTTAGCCCTCACATGTTTGTTTCAAACTCCCACAGCTCACAAAATTAATTTCTGGTGGGAACACAATGTCATGATGAGGCAGGTTACTCTGACTGGGCTTTTCCTTTATCTGCTACACAAAGCATCTGATTCACTTTCTATTAATTGCCACCAGCTATGGGGACTGCCTGGTGCTTTTCCTTTGGAGCTTTTGGCCATTTGAGCTCATTCTCAGGTTTGCTGTTTGGAAAAGTAGAGATGACAGGAGGGGAAGGAAGGATGTAGTAGAAAGAGGCTGACTTAGCCCAAAACTTAAAGCACATCCCAGCTGTAGGGTGGCAGGGAATGGTTATTTTTTGTGGAGCACTGTATTTTACTTAAATGCAGCACAATATTACTTGTCTCAACTTCTTTTCTTTTTTTTTCCCAAAACCCTATGAGCAAAGGAAACTGCAAAAAATTGCTTTTTAACTAATTATAAAAAAATCCAATAACACTAGCAGCTTATTTCTTTCTGACTAAATATAATGAGATTGGAGCATTGCTTCATCAGGAGAATGACCTAATACAATAGCTTATTGAACCATGAAAGATTCATTAAAACTACCATGCAAGGTTTTTTTTGGGGCAATGTTTTATGCAGTAGACTTTTTTTCATTTAAAAACAACTCCAAAGTCTAAAGCAGTTGCTGCATGTAGTTGTAATCCATTTTCTAACACTAGGCAACAGAACTCATTTTTAATTACCTAGTATGTTATAAAGATGTTACAGAAAAAATCCTCCTAACTGAGCTGCACTTCATTTGTTGGAGGCTGAAGTTTGCAGCCATGTGACTTTGCAAAATACCTGGATGTTACACATTGGGATTTTGCACAAAAATTCAGGAGTTGGTGATAATTTTTGAATTGCCAGAAAATTCCCATTTCCTGCTGACCTAAATGAAGGAGCTATCCCTTCTCTGAGATGGGAGTTGCAGTGTGTCTGTACAGCTTTTGCAATACAGAGGCAGTGTCTCACAAAGGGCTTAAGGCCACCAGCTTGTGTCAGCTTCATTCTATCCACTCCCTTGCAAAGTTCCCAAAACCAAGTTTTTCTAGCCTTTGTAAATAAGGATATTCTGAACCCTGCAAACCGTAGTGACAAGGCAAATACTGCTCTTTCCATCAGTTGTTTTTTTTTTGTTCAATAAGCTTCCTAAACCTGACCATCATAACAAAAACTCGACAAAGATGGAATAAACTAGTGAGCCTCATTATTTCCTCTTGTATCTGTAGGATGGAGATGAGAATTACCTCGACTTATAGTCGAGTTCTGTCCCTGAAACAGCTCTGAGTGTTTAAGCCAGAACTTTTAAAGCCAGTCAAGTTTCCCCTTTTAAGACCAATCTTTCCCTGGCATGCAGCTCATCCTGGCAGCCTGATGAGAAATCACTCATAGCAAGGAGGAGTCAAAGGAGGATGAAGTGATGCTGCCTTCTATGTAAATTCTGTGTTAAGTGCCTCCCTTGTACACTCCTTCTGTTTTTAGGGCATGAGATGTTTTTTTCAGATGTATCTCAGGAGGAAAGAGGGTTTACCTCTCCCCTGTGAAGGCAGCCTGGGTTTGTGCACGTTGCCAGGACTAGTCAAACATGCACACAGGCTTTAGTGCCTGCTGCTTCAACACATGCTCTGGACATTTTCCTAGCTGGCAGAAGAAAGGGTGGTGAGGACAGTTCCATCAATTGAACTGAACTGTAGAATTTCATATCTAGTGTTTTAGTTCATTTTTAAAGCATTTGCAAAACATCATCTTTCCTTGTGGTTCTGTGTGCCTTCTCTTACTGTTATTGGGGTACTGTATCATTCTATGTAATGTTTGAGGGTAGCTCAAAAAAAAATTAACAGTTTGAGATTTCCTTACACCTTATTTATTGAGGTCATAAATTAGTCCTATTTTTTTTCTGACAAACAGATGCCTTATCTTTATACATCAAGCTTAGTGTATTAAAGTCTCTATTGTTTCAGAACCCTCAGTTATCATGAATACAAAGGACAGTTTAAAATGGGTCAGTTTAGTTGAAGACTAATGGATACAAAGCTGAGGGGACATAATGTACCCTTTAGGATCATACTTGTTTTTGATATGTAAGCTTGTTTAGAATTGCTTAAAAGACAAACAGATAAAACTCTTGTCTAATAATAAATGTATATTCATGCTTTTTCCATCACTAGAAAATGTGTATTTTTATTTATTTAAGCCTGAAGCATCTCACTGCTGATAATAGTTGGTCTGAGTGCAGATGTATATTTGATGTGGTACTTGTGCTATACAATATATGTGTATTATAGTGCTGGACAGGTGTGATGTTATGTTTTTATGTTGAGATATTCAATAAACATTTTAACTGGAGAGTATCCAAAGCTCCCCCAGATAGCTAGATTGACAGCAGTAATGGGAAAGCTGAATATGAGAGTCTGGCTGAAGATGTTAGATTAAAAACAAAAAAGAAATAAAAGTGAGTTTATCATTTGTTGCTAGTGAGTAATCTCCAGTGGAGATGGAATAATCACATAGGAACTGCACAAGAAAGTATTTACCTAAAATTAAAATCCATCCCTGAAAATGGACCATGGGTTGGAAGTGGTGCATTTATCTGTTCTTGTAATAAATCCACTCCTGCCAATGTCAGTTTGCCTGGATTCAGTGCTTTTCTCCATTTACTCCCTTTGTACAACATCTACAAGTATTAGGAGGAAAATATCTGGTTTGGATAAGCAATTATTCTGCAGCCATAGATAAGATGCTTTGGTACAGCTCTTTATTTTAATAATCGTTTCAGCCACTACAGTGCTTTACAGCTCAGTTCTGCCAGCTGATTTTCTCTCTTTAAGCCAGAGGTTTAATTTAAAATGCTTTCAGCTGAAATAGTAATAATAAACAAATCCCCTTTTGTTGTTTTTATGTGGTTTTACTGTTTGTATATTCAAAATTATGAGAAACAGGCCTAAAAAGGTAAAGTTTAAACGAATGGGATTTCAAAATGAGGTTGAACACAACTTTGTGCATTGTGTCTGACACTTGGATGTTGTCTCAGTCTTCTGAACTGACTTCATTAAAAAAACCAAAACACTGAGAGAAACTCCAAAAAACACCCTGACCCCCCCCCAAAAAAACCACCCTGTAATACTTCTCCAGAATCTGCCGATGTTCTGTTGGCTTTCTTCTTACTTTACTCCAAACTCTGAACAAATTTCAGAATAACTAAGTTTTCAAGCTTCACAAAATACTTCACCTATTTTTTAAGCTTTTTTTCTGATTTAAATCAAGCTTAAAACCCCCTCTTCTTTTACTAATTTGAACAAGAATTGCTAACTAGTTACTTGTTTATGCCATCAAAAATGGAAATACCTGCTTTACATTGTAAATTAATTCTGTTCTTATAGTCTTTATGTGTTTCATATTCCACTGCTGATTACTTTGCCTGACAAATACAATTTTAAATCTACTTTTTTGTTACTTGAAGCACCAAGACAGTATTTAATTCTACTTCAATTTTATGGCACTCTGAGTTACGATACATAGGAATTCTTTGTGAAATGTCCTGGCTAGCCTAGTGTAAAATTGATATTTTTTTGTGATTTTTGTTGTTTGTTTTTTTTTTTCCCAAACTGTATTATAGCACTTATTGTTACAACTGTCTTATAATGATGTTATGTCTGTCCAAAATTTTAACACTTTGGTAAGAAAAGTTTAGGAACTTTGCCAAAAGGCCTGTGGGATGGTTGGATTTTTTTCTTAAGCTTAAGATCTCCTTGAGTTGTCATTCTGGATAGATTTCTGAAGAGAATTAATTTCAAATGCTAAACTAGGTCAGATTAATCTAATAACAACTTGAGCAATACTCCACTTTGCAAGGAATCCTGGTGAAAGGAAAGTTGGAAACATGAGAGCACTCAAAATACACCAAGCCCAGTCGGATTTAGGGAAGTACAAATGTTTGTGAAATAATTGTAGCATGTTGAGGAACAGGAATTATTATTTTTTCTATTATATTTTTGTTTCTCCTCCTTTGCTCCATCTGTATTCAGAATTATTCCTACTTCTCACATGGAACTAAGGAAAACTTTCAAACAGCAGCTTCTGTGTCCAGCTATGACTACTAGATTCTGAACATGGCTATTTAGGACTGAGCAAGAATGGGGGATGCTTTATCACCATTGAAGTATAATTTTACAGAATCCTGAGTCATGGTGTCCCTCAAGTATAAAGCTGTCATACAGCTCTACCTATAGACACAATATAAATAGATCTATAAAATATGGTAATAAATAATAAAGAAAAAATGCTCTCTATATTTTTTGTATGTTTATGGTGACAAGTGTTAAAGGAAAACCTTGACAGCTAGAAAACTTGAAATGCTTTTCATTGATTTGGAAGTGACATTGAATTGTGTGCTCTTCCTGACTTCTGATACTACTGGCAATTTATTTCCTTCCATGCCAAAAATCAGACCGTGTCCATCACATCGTATTAAAAAGAAATTTCATCATCTTTTAAAAAAAGTCCTGATGAATGTAAGTGCACATGCCTTGCAGGGTTTTCCAGGGGCCTGCTGTGCAATGGTCCAGATTCAATATTTTTTGTTAGCTGCCTGAGCAGGCAAAAGCAGAAAGTCATGATTGTGATAATCACAACTCGGTTGTTGCCAAATATACTTCCTGCAACTAGCCTACTAACCCTTGGTGGATTAAATACATGAGAGAAATCCATCAAAAGGAAATCTAATAGCTGTCCTCAGTGTGAGCCTGACTTAGGGAAGAAAACTGTTTCTCCTGCTTAGGCTAGAAAAATGGTACTTCTAAGAGTTCTGGAAACAATTCCCAATATAAATGGGATGGAGTAGAATTAAATGTGAGAATCTGAGGGTTTGCCTCTCATGGTGACTTCAGTCAGCAGAAATGTCTATGTTGTAAAAGAGAAGGTAAATAAAATCCTCCACCCTTCCTTTCCTGGTTGTAGGAGGCTCTAGACCTCTTAGCTTCTGGCATTTACTTTAGTCTTCTCTGTTGAGTTCTCATTAGGGAGTTCTTCTCTTTGCCAGTTATTTTCACAAATTTGGTGTTGGTTGTATAAATTTATTATAAGTTTATTGCTAATTAATATGGACAAATCAGAAGACTGGTGTTTTCTTACAGCTGCAATCTCATTGCATTCTCCTGTGGCCTCTCATGAATTCTTCAGTAGTTAAATTTAGTAGCATCATTATGTCCTTAAGTTAATAAAAGAGACTGCAAAGTTAAATTGCTGTTAAATAATAAATTATATTGCATCAGTTGAAAGTCTAATACAGTAGTATAAAAGAATGGCTTGAATTGCCTGAATTTTCCCAGGGCATATGAGTGCAGTGACAGCTTGATTCAAGCTGTGAAGAATCATACAACTATTCCATGTAGGAATCATGGCTCCTTGACAGGAGCTTGCCTGGCATTTCAGCTGCTGGCCATCTGTAGGTCTGTGACATTCTTCCTGCATAACCATCCCTCTGACATCCCTTGACCCATCAATTCATATCATTGATACTCCCAGTCAGAATCCCATCATTGCATAATTCCAGAGTTCCACCTTTGGCAAATTCCTGCTTTCCTGCTCGTCCCTAGTGGGATCACTGCTGCAAGGGTGACTTTCCAAACCAGTCATTTTATCTATGTCAGCTGCAATTCAGATTCCTGTTTTTCAACTTCCAAACTTTGCTGGTTTCTGTTGTATAAGCCCATACCTGCTGTATGTATACCTTTGCATACCTGAGAGGTCATTGCTCTATTTAAATGTGCCAGTGATAACTCCCTTTCTCAGAAGGTGGAGGAGCTTTGCAAAGTATCTGAAAAGCTACTATTTTATTTCTTTAAAAAATGACTTTTAACTTAGGAATCGGAATGTCTTCCTGGTGTGTTGATACTGTCACCTAGGCCAAGAGATCTTCTTTTTTGGGTACTCCTCTGTTCTGGTTATGTCTGAATTCTTCTGTCTTTCACAACAAAGTTGTATGATCATGTGCAGGGACTTGCATATATGACAATTCTCTTTAGTTTAGTCTGCTTTTCTGCTTTTCATTGACCCCACTTACTGGGGTCAATATCTTTCAACTCTTCAGCATTGATCAAGGTTCAACACCTGTGCATTTGCTAAAGCATCTTGAGGTGCTTATGGGTGAAAGTCACTCCTGATTTTGATTGATTTCTGGCTGAAGCACTGAGCATTGTTCACAGAGTCGTGGGAAAATGAAAATTATTTTTATTTTTTTCTAAGTGTTCCTTATAATTTCCCAGTAGCAGGCTGAGCTCTCTATGCTATTAAATATTACTGTTATGTCCTTTAGGATCCAGACAGTTTTCCTAGATTTCGTTGGCCAGCTATTTTCTAATTAATTCTCTATCTCAGGCTTCTAAGGAGGGCTTTGCAGCTAAGCACAGATCCTGGTGTTGGTCACATGCAGACTTGAGCAGCAGTGAATGGCACTGATGATTTAAAGGACTTTATTCAGAGTACACAAAACAGAAGCTTATTAATCTTAGCGAAATAAACCAGGGAAGCTGGTTTACATTGCTGTAAGTCTGACTTTCACTGCTAAACCCCTTATATTTTGTTCATCACTTCAGATAAGAACCGAGTAACTGTAGCACTAATTGTTGTGGCTCTTTGCCTAAAAGTTGCACATAAGAAGCCTGGTTGATCTTAATGAATTGACTTATATGACTGATGAGAAAAAAACGAGCAAAACTGTGGGGTTTTTTGCATTTACGTTTTCAAATCAAGAAAAAAAATTGTGAATTTTGCATGTACCATTTTATTAGCAAAGCAAAGAATCAGCATTTTTTTGATGTTAATATCATACTATTTTGACAGAAAAAAGACAGATGATCCAAAAGTTGTTCCTCTTATATCCTGTCATGGCATGCAGCTGAGATGGGGAAACTTCATGCCACGTTAGTTGGTTTAAAAGTAAATGTAGAGTGTTTTGGGAAAGATGTTAACACACTCCTGCAAAGAGGCACAAAATGAAACGGGAACTTGCCAAATCCTAATGCTACTTGGGATTTAACTCTTTCAAAATAAAGTTTTTTAGGAAAAAAACACAGAATGATTTTTCTGAAGAGTACTCTGTTATGGCTGTTTTAGCTTTTTTCCAAAGTGGGAAGTTGCTGCAGTGATTAGGAATAAGTCAGTGTTATTCGTGTGTGTCCACTCTTTAGATTATTGGAAAAGTTTCCTTGATTTTTTATGTTTTTTTGCCATGCTTCTTTAATCTAAATTAACTTTTAAAACTACATGGCATCTTTATATAAATTTATAGAAAAATAAAATTCTGTTCTTGCATTTATAAAGTGAAAAGACTGACATTTTAAGGAGAGTCAGCTGACTTGTACCAATTCGATTCTCTCGTATTAGCAGAACATTTTTAACATCCTGTCAGGTGGAAGTGTTATCAGCTACCAGTGTATTTATCACCAGGCCAAGGTTGGGGTAGATTTGACCAGTCCCTGGGGAGTGAACCTTTAGTGTGAGCAGTGCAGCCTCAGAGGCTCAGGGGAAAGTGGCAGTCGTGGATTTACTCTGCATCTCGAGGGCACGTGGAGCTGCCAAAACAGGGAGCAGGGATGTTCCATCCCACTGAACAGCAGCCAGCCTCGGTACTGCTCCCACACACACTCATCCAGGACTTTGTCTCGCTATATATTTACTGCTCTGCGTGTGTTTGGCTTTTCAGGACCACTAAAAGGCAATGATGTGAGAAGTCCCTGTCAAGCCAGATGTTGTAATCAACACAGTTTTTTGCTCTGAAATACTCTGAAAGCGTGACTGTTTTTAAGGAAATGGGAGCATGCCTGTAACTGATACAAATTCTTTAAAATTACTACATTACTCTTAACTAACAACTGGTGACAGCTGAAACTTCTTACACTCATTCGAGATTAGAAGCTGAACTGTGTTTTAAGGTCAAACACGATGAAAGAATGACTTTGTAGGTCTATAGGTGGTGCTCTTGTCACTAGAGAAAGAATTCAGCCATGGGGAGCTGCTGCTGTTAGCACTGGTTTTTTATTGCTAATATTTTTGAACCAATCAGTCTCGTTGTCAAGATCAGATTGTTACTTCTCATCTATTTTTTTCCATGTGAGGAAAATGAGACAATATACGCTGTAGTTCTGAAATACGTTGTTTGGCTGCAGCATGTTTTCCAATTACTTTAGCAAGTCTGATTTTGGGACAGGTATTAGGTATGCAGAGATTTTAAGTGATATACATTGCACATAATGGAAAGCTTTCTGGAACATAAACATCCAGGCTGAAGCTTTTGTAGGGCTTAAGGATTACCATGGCAATTTTTAGACAGCCAGCCATGAACAAGGAGTAAAATCTGCTCCTGTACTGTGTGTTTGCAGATCAGTAGGAAGGATTGGCATTCAGAGAGGTGCAGATACATCCATTTCACACATTTCTATTTATTGTCTTGCAAACTTGCTGCTTCATTGGAGTGTAGTGTATGGACTAGATTTTACAGTGATCATGGAAGTGAGTTGGAAACTTTTGTATATGTACACAAGCAATATATACAATACATGAGCAAAAATGCATGGGAAATGCATTTGAAAGGAAACCTTGTGGGTATTAATCCTTCCACCAGCTCTTATCCCTGGGCTTTTGGAGGAGATGGGATGAAGATGAGAAAGATGTGGTGAATATGTAAATACAGGCATTTTTGGTATATTACGGATTTTAATTCACTGAATAGGCAGGTTTTCTGGTTTTGTGCCCTGAGCATGTGCCTAGGGTTTTTTGGGGGGTTGTTGTGGGTTTTTTTGCTATTTCCTTGTGTTTTATATAAATTGTTTTGGCTTTGATGACTATGGCGGAAAAAACTTAGAAACATCTATTTCTAGACAAGTGTGAGCCAATTTTACTGACTAAGAAGTGAATTTGGATTGTGGTAATCCCTGTTACTTTTTATGGAAGTACTATATGAATGTCTGCAACTCTGCAGTTAATGAACAATTCTAGAAAACTGGTGCTGAGCTAAAGGTGTGCTGACTGTTGGCTAAAAGTGTTCTGTATGTTCTGTAATGAATGCACAAAAATCCATTTGGTACCAATGCCCAGAGCAGCACTGTGTGACATGACTTGCAACTCCATTGCAATGTTGTGCCCTGATTCTGGATATTATTTTGGCTGTGAAACTTAGACAAGGGGAAAATATTGTACTTCTTCTGGGGGGTAAAGGCAAAATCTTGTATTCCTAAGCTGATTTTGAATCCAGTATTTCTTCAGTAATTAGTTTTGTGAAGAGCAAACAGAAACTATTTGTCCACCACTTAGAAACTATGGTAAATAATACGATTTTTATGAGGCTTCTCAAGATAGGTGCTAGGTTGAAGCATGAGATATTCCATCCTTAAAAAACATTAAAACAGGTTGTCTTTAAGAGAGGCTGAGTAATTATACCCATTAACTATTGCTTTATGGAGTATAAGGAAAACCAATATTCAAAGTGATATCAATTTTTTGGACAGTTGTATGATTTACCAACACAAGTATGAGAAAACTAAACTTTGGATTTTCATCACTGGAAATGTGACTAGAATCACTTTGGTCTTAAACCTGTGAACACAGGACCAGAATTTTGCAATAATATTCATGGCTCCCTATTTTCATAATTGCTTATCAAGGAATTATTAAAAAAAAAAAAAAACAACAAAAAAAACCCAAAAGGCCCAACCACCCCCCTCCCGAGAGAAGCAAGCCAAACAAACAAAAAAAACCAAAAAACCGCCCAAAAAATACCACCAAAAAAACCCCCCAAAAATTCCCCAAAACAACAATCTCAAAAAAAGAAAAAAATAACAACAAAAACCCCCTTCAAAACCTTAAAGAACGTAGAAACTAATTAAAGCCTCCCCAGAATCCCCTGAAACAACAAAAAACTCACAACCGAAAAAACCTCTGATGGCAAAAACCCCCAAAAAGCACAAGAAACAACCCGTCCCCCCCAAAAAATCCTAAAAGAAACAAAACCAAAGCATCAAAACAAAATTTAAAAAAATAAAAGATTCAAAAAGAAAAAAACAACAAAAAACTTCAAAGCAAAACAAAACCCCAAAAGAAACAAAACAAAGAAAGAAACCCCGAAAAATAGAGAAAAAAACCCCCACTAAAATTAACAAAAAACCAAAAAATACCCCACCCACAAACCCCTCAAATTAACAAAAAAGAAAAAATCAAAAATGAAAAAAGTTTAAATGCAACTGAGGATTAGCTGGAAAAAGGTAACCTACAATTCCATTTAAGCATAGTTTCATAATTATAAAAGAGTAGTGATAGCACTTTTACCTTCAACTGCTCCTTTAATACTCTCCTGGACACATTCTGCAATTTCACACTGGTATCTGAAAAATATTGCTGGGTCTGTGCACTTTGAGTTGATACAGTTTTAAAAGGGTTTTGGAAAGAAATCAATACAGATGAAAATAGTAGTAACTGCAGTTACTCCATCTGTGGAATGAGTCCTTGGTCCTTGTTAAGGCACCTGAAGATTGGCTTTTGTGCCTTCCCTGTTCCAGGGACAAAAGAAAAGAAAAAGAACCCGAAGATGAAAACCCTAAAATATTCAAGATTTTGCTGTATGAGACCGACTGATGCTTAGTAAAAAGCTGGTGGTGAGCAGGAATTGGTAAAGCAAAGAGAAGCACGATACAAATATGTTTATTTTTGTTTATTTCTTTAGCAGTTAGGCTTTTTTCTGTTCTAGTAAACCCTTGTTCTTGTGCAGTCCTGTTTTTCCCTCCGTGCTGTTTGGTGCAACCAGTTGGAAATGGCCCTTGCTGGAGCATCAGTGGAGTTCAGAGATGGGGTTTTAGGCTAAGTGTTCCTTCCATGTCCAATTCATATGGAATTCATAGTGATACACTTTTAACTTTTCCATGGGAAGTTTGCATTTTCTGTTGCAAAGAAATTGCAGTGTGGATTATCATCTAAAAAAAAACCCCAAAACAGGGAAGGGGAAGGGCAGAGGGAGAACATACAACTATTCTGCCAATTTCAGAAATTACTTCAACTTCCAAGATTTCCCAGGCTAGAGTAGTTGCTCCTAGGTCTGAAACAGAGTTCTGTAAGCTGAGCTTTCAAACTGAAGTTATCCTCCAGCACTGGGGGCTTCAAAATTCGTGGTTCTGAAAGGTTTGAGCCAATCAGGCTGCTCTGGAGCTTTCAATTCACATGATGCTCTCACTTCAATAATGTCTTGCCCTGAGGTAAAAGGGTTTTGCTTCGAATATATGGATAGGCAGGAACAGAAGAGAAGAAAACATCCCTGCAGAGAAAACTTAGTTTACTTTGGTTTTCATTTTTGCTTGTGACTTAGAATGTTTCTGGATGAGTAACATCCATTACCCATTTTACCCTTTTGGCAGCCAGCCATCTGGGGCTCTGTGCAACACAGCACACCAGTCCATCACACACCAAGGGATGGAAAATTTACACCAAAGCTGGTGACTTCAGGGACTTCTTCTAATGGGTTTTTAAGTTTGGTGGCTTCTGTATGCCAGTGTAATGAGTGGGCTAGGACTGAGAGGGGTGCCTTAATTCAAAGCTTTTGCTTTTATTGGTGAATTTTAACTTGCACTGAAACATGAGCTTGGCTCATCGTGTTATTGGCATTTTAGCTAGTACTTAATTCCAATTTCCATAATTGAAATAACCAAAATTTTCTAACTTGGCTAGAATTCTGAAGCAAAATTACAGAAGAATAGTGTAGTAAATAATTTAAGGACTAACTTAGGTTTTATGCTTCAAAGTAATCAATAATTAATCGAATGAATTAATTTCTAAAGTACCTTGATAAAGCATAAGTTGTGATGTTTCAACTGTCTGTCCTGGAGTAGCTGTTGTGTATTTTTTAACTTTAAACTGATTGCAAAAGCCTAATTTGAAAGGAAAATGCAGGATTGTACTTCCCTCTGTGATATTTATACAGGGTGGCAAAGAGTCAGCTCAGACATGCACATGTTTTATACTTTCAAATTATAAAAGGACCTGACCCAAGAAATGATTGAGCATGAAGGCAGTAAAGTGTCCAGAGAAGCAAAACATTATATTTAGGTATTTTCTCTTGGGAATGTGGAAGTAGAAGAAAGACAAACTCTTGCTACTCAAGCTTTTGTGTGCTGCCTGGAAGAAGCCACCAAGTGTCAGGCTCAGTAAGCAAAAGCCTGTGGTTGTGGAGGAGCTGGAGGCACTTGGAACCAGAAGGATATTACCTAAATCTTCATTAGAACTTTTAGAAAATGAAGACCACAAAGAGGCATCTGAATTAACGATTTAGAACACTTACTAAGTGATAAACTTGATAAATGTGACATCTTGCTTTATCTGTAAAAATGGCCTGAATCAGAGGGGTGGCCTATCCACAGAACTTGTAAAGAATATTTTCCCCATTTACAGCATTTCTTGATTAAGCTCTACCATAGATCATATCAAATCACTGAAAGCTAAGAGAAAAATTATACCTCTAGAACCTTTTGCCCTTAGTAACCTACTTTCTAATTAACCTTCAAGTTGAATATAACATAATAAGTCTTTGTGTAGTCGTAGAGGTGCCTCTGATGATTAGAAAAAGAAATTGGTTATTCTCTGTGTTCAATGTTTGAAATGATTCCTTGATATCTCCTTGGGGACTTCTCATTAGTGCTCTTACTAGTAGAACTAACTTACATAAGGAGTTTCATTTTCAGCAGAAATTTTGAAGTTTAACTTTTTAGAAATTGTTGTATGCTCAATATTAACGTTGGATAAAACAGTTCTCTTTCAGGTGAGATGGTTCTAGGGGTAAAATTGGATAACCACATACCTAAATTGCATTAATTTAGGTCATATAACAATAAAAAAAATTGAAGATCTTTTATGAAATTGCATTAATTTATTGGCAAAGAAAGCTGCTCAAAGGCATGCCAAGCTTCTTTGTATAAGGCAGGTTGAGGAAAGCAGCATGTTTTGGTTCTGGTTTTCTTTTCCTTATTTTGTGTCTTTATGCTATATAAGATATGAAAATCTATGATCCTGATGTACTGGAATCTGTTATGTCACTCCTGACTGAATAGCGTGTGTTTATGAAAGACTGGGTTACACCTCATTTTAAAACTGCAGAAGGTTTTTTTTCTAGGCTGTGTTTGCCTTTACTGATCATTTTGAAGGAGCAATAATATTTTACAGTTCAAACAGACCCAAGTAATGGGGGATTTATGCAAGTAAGATCCAGAGGTTTATTTGGCTTAAACAGAATATATAAGCAAATGATTCTTGGGACATTTTCATTTTTCTGCTGTATTTTGGGATAGATCTACACAGCTGTTTTGTCATGGTGCTGTATTAGCAACCCTGAGCACTGTGGGGATGGAGAGTTGAATATTTGTGCTCTGAATTGAACACACAGCTTCATGGAGTACTGAGATGTAAAAAGTGCTGTCACCCTCTGTGTCTACAATAAACATTTGCTTTAGCTGCTTCTTCAGACTTCCCCACCCTGATCCGTATGCATTTATAGAAAATAATTTGTCACCACGGTGCTCCTGAAGGGCTCTTGATAGAAATTGTGAAGAAGTTAATTCATGCATCTTTTACTGAATTCTGACATACCTAATTCCAAACTTCAGCATCACAGGCTTTCATTTCATTATTGTTAATTGCTCAGAATTAATGAATATTTAGATTCTCATAAGCAAGAGAGAATATTGCTAGTAATTAAGATGCAGTAGGTTATCTCATTTGATTTTATTTCTACATTTACTTGATAACTTGCCTAAAAGTAATTGGCTTGTATATTTTAGCTGTATTTGCAGGTTTCAATTTGAGGAGTCAACCATTACTCTCAGCTTGGAAACAGATTACATCCAAGCTGCCACTCACTGTTGGTTGGTAAAAATGCAGAAATTTCAGAAACCGTGTTTGAAACAGGTGGTCAAAACCACTGTTGTGTAGAAAGAAAGAATTTTAAATTTTGAAAAAAATTGAGGGCAAAAACAAAAAACTCAAAAAATGCTAAAATACAAACCAGCCCCCCCCCCCCCAAAAGACCCCATCGAAACAAAAGCAAACAAACAAAAAGTGAAGCAGCTTTTGCAAAGTGAAAAACAGAATTCTGGGAACACAGAGAAGTCAGTTTGTTAATGAATGACAAGAAAATAGGCATTTCCAGATCTATGTCTAAGCGCTGTTTTGTGTTCTCTAGTTTCACTTGGTCACAGAGGATGGTAGGATGCCTGGAATTTTATTCTGCTTGCCAATGGAAAACAATGTGATATGTTTGTGCTGACCTCCCTTTAAAGCTGTTTAATATGTTATTTCAAAAGGAGCTTATATCATTCCACTTTTTGCAGGCTAGATCTGCTTGTACGTTTAGAGCAAGATGGATAATGTGGAACCTGAGTGATGTGTGGGGATGCAGATAAAAGCTGAAACTTGTGCTTTAGAAGAAGAGACATATGTCACCCTGAAGACACTGAGCTTCATGATTAAACCAAGTATAAAAGCAAATAAAACCTGAGCTGGGTCTCACACATGCAACCAATCTCTTCTGGCTTTGTGTGTTTTTTTTTTTTATTTTTTTCCCAATGTGGTGCATTTATTTTAGGGATTTCCATACAGGTGTGTTTTTAGTCTTAGGCCTGTATGTGTACTAAGAAGGTCATTGAAAGTGCACTTGGGAGTTTGTGAAGCATTATAGTATTTTTGAAACCTTTTTAAAGCTTTCTAACTTAACTAATGTGTTGTTTCTAATGGATTTTCACAGTGCCAAGTCCAGAATTATTCTTCTGCACTGGGTGCTTTCTGATCCTGCTGGGAAAATACCTTCAAAATTAGCACAAGAAGCAAGTAGAATGAGCGTGGACTCTTTCATCATTCATTTACCAAATAAATATGTATATAAAATTACATAATTGATGGATTTTCAAATGATTAATTTTTTCTGCTGTACTGTATAATTATTGTAGGGAGTTAATAGTTGCAGTTGTTTTTGTAGGTATCATAGTTGGGCATTGATATGTTTGAGAACAGAAGAAAATGTGTGGTCAGGTTGAGAAAACAGCAAATTAATGCCCCAGCCTTCATCAGCAAAAAGTAGTCTAACTTCTGGCAGCAACTTTTAGTTCTTGAAAAACTCATTTTTTTTTTCCCTCAGACAAAAATTTCTGAGCTTCAGAGGAAGATCCAGCACTTGTGCCAGTCGTGAGTGCATGAAGTTTGTTTATCTGAGCATCTAGAAACATCTTGTCTATACCAGACACGTATAGACATTTAACATGGCTCATTTCATCCCTGAAGCATCAGATTAGAAATTACTGAAGAGAATCAATTCGGAGCAAAAATGTGAATGCATATTTTCTAATGTAATGATTTTGTTGATATTATGTAATATTAGAACAGACTAGAAGATGTGAGATGAAGTATCAGAAGTTCTGCTTATTGAAGCCAAACTTGTGTGTATTTCTAAATGATTAGTAACATGTTTTATATAACAGAGTACAGCAGATCCCAATTTGATAGGGAAGTGGGATGGTGGCATTACTGCTGTGGACACCCCCAGCCCACTCACTCCATATCCCCTGATGTTTTTTATGGCTCTCACAGAAAGCTTTACCCTCCTCTGATCCAGCAAAAGGGACCCAGAGGCCTCCCTACATCTGTGGTTGTGTTCTGAGCAATCCCAGAGAAGGGAATTTGGCTTCAGGGTGGCTAATGGGAGAGAACAGTATCTTTACATTAATATTTACAATATCTATCATTTACATCTCTGTCACTAATGCTCTGCAGCTTCTCAAGCTCTACTCTCCTTCCTCTTGGTTAATTGAATAGTGTGATTCTAACAAAGCTTTCTGAGCAAAGCTATAGACCCTTGCAATGAGATATAACATGAAATTTATGGGTCTAGATTTGCTTCCTATTGGTAGCATGTAGAAAAGGAACTCAGATTTGCCATAGGTAAATCTGTACTGCTCAAGCTTATTTTTTAAAATGTTTCCTAAGAATCACTGATGAAGTGTGAAAAATGAGTTGAAATTGAGGCATGCACAAGTAATAGGTTAGAGTTGTATCATGAAGTGTAAATAGACGGGGTGTGTCTCCTTTTCATTCCTATGCAGTGATTGTATTATTATGTATTAATGCATAATTAATTATACATATAATTAAAATCATTCAACTACAGCAATTTCCTCAGTCAGTAGAGAGCTGTTCCTGCCACACTTATTGTGTGTTTTCAGTAGTTCTCATGTGCATAGCATTTTATGGAAACTTGGAGAGCATTCATCAACATGAAAGGTTTACATCAAACAATTGTATTAGAGCTACCTTTTTTATATTGTCACATGCCAAATTTTTGGCATTTTTAAAGGCAGATACTTGCTGTACTCAAGTGAAATAGTCAACTTATGTGGCCACTTAGCCTTCTGGCCTCTCCCATCAACCATATCTTAAACCATATTTTGGGATAGGTTAGGGATTAAAGTTTTTAATTGAGTAAAATATTCAATATGATTTTTAAAAGTAATCAAATATTACACATGAAACACAACAAGAGTATGCAAACCTTTATCTTCCATTGCTAAACAGTATTTCTATATCTTTTCAAGTCAAATCCTCTGAAATGCCAGCTTTCCCTGCACCTTTTTTTCTCTGCCTTGCATGGTTTGTTAAGCCCTGGTCAGATTTTCCTTCCCTTGTTTCATTTGCTGCAGGTCTCTTAGCAGTCAGTATTTCCTCTGACTGCTGATGTTTTTCCCTCAGACTGATTTCTGGTGTTCAGCACAAGCTCCCATGTGGCTCCTTTAATTCTCTCTGCTTTGGGCATCTTTGCTTTGAGTTCCTAAAAAAGCCTGGGGAGTGACAAGCACTGAGAACAGCAGAAGATCTGTGAGAAATTACCTGCACTTGCCATTTGAGTCAGAAACTGGTGTGAGTACTTAAGGAGGGAGCTTTGTTGACAAATAAGAAATTTTCCCTCCTGTTTGGAAAACTCAGCAAGTCTATGCTAATATACAGCAATTTATCTTGAAGGAGAGTCAGCCAAGACCTAAAAGGCCTGGTGAAGTGCTTACTATTAATTTGTTTGGGGAGTAAGTAAATATGCATTATGCCTTTGTAGTGTGTATTCAGCAGGTGCTTTTACAATAAAAGGAAACATACAAATCACAGTAATGTTCCTTAGACACATGTGCCAAACAATTGGCTCTGTCTGTGGCTTTTTCCTTCCTTAGAGGGTCAATCAGTAATGGTAACATATCTCTGTGTTAACTGTAGAATAGTAAGATGCAGGAAAAATGCATCATATATCATCTCTACTGTTATGATTTGGATCTCCTACGTGCTGGAAGACAGGTAACAGCAGACAGCTTTGAAGGGTCCAAAACTCCCATAAGCAATTTATATTTCCTACCTGTTAACTTTTCCCAAACTGTTGTTGATAATTGTTTTGAAGGATTAATCAGTAGTAAGTCACTGTTGACTTCTGCACTGGGTCCCAAAGGGAGCTGAGGTTTCCTTTTGGGTGGGTTTATTAATTTCCATGCAGGATAGGATGGATTGGATGCACATAGCTATTGATCCTGTAATTTTTGTTACTCATTAAATGGTTGACTGGTTTTGTCTTACATCAGGCATGTCCATTCAGTAGCTTCTAAGGCAAAACAAGTGAAAAAAGGTGAGGCAACACCACAAACTGGGAACATGGAGTAAATTATTAGCTGGGATTTCCCACTGTACCAGAGACGTTCTTTACCTCTCAGTGCATTTCTGTTTGCCTTCACCCTGCTCAGTCACTTAATTTAAATGTGAAGGCTTGGGCTTCATCATGTTAAGGTGAAATTCCTTCAATACGGGGCTGTAAATGCAGTTGTTAGTGTCTTTTTTTTTTTTTTAAACTGGCTTAAGACTAGTTTAAACCTAGATTTTAGGTGACTGAAACCTGTCTTTTTAGCTAATTTGAGGTTTGTCTGTGGACAATTTTGTGGAAGTTTCTGCAGGTGTTGTATTGAAGGCTGTGGGCTTCTTATTAGAAAACTATAAATCTCAAACTTTCAGAAAATATTATGAATTTGACCGTTATATAAGTGTGCCATATATTAATTAAATGTTCTGTTTTCCCTGGTATTTCACTTTTCTTCCTAATGCATTCTTTGCCTTTAGTTTCATTATAAAATTGTCAAGTCTGGTTTATAGTCCACAATACTATTTGCTCTTGTCTGAAAGGTTTTGCTGCTGGTAAGGCACTGGCACACTAAAAAGCACAGGATGCTCACAGTAAATTGGCATTGCTGACACCACCTGCTTCTTTCCTATCAAAATGATTTCTTAAAACATGGTATATTCCTTCCTGAATTTGCTAATGCATCACTTCCCTGGAAAACCTTGTGTTTTCCAGGTTGTCAAATCTACATTCACTTCTCGCAATGTCATATCACTTTGCTCCTTTTCATCCATCAAGTTTGATTTTGGAGAGAGTTTCTGTGTGTTTCTTGGAAAAGATGTAATTTTTGAGAGAGAATAAAACAAAGGCAAAAATAAACAGTTGAGAGCAAAATAAGGCTGTATGGAACCAAGATAGATCAGTAATGGAAGAAATGTACAACAATGAGGATTTTGTTTGGGTTATTTTTGCATTAATATTGAACTCCTACCTCCTGTTACCTTCATTGCTGCTTTTTTTTTTTTACTTTTGCCTTTTCTGTTTCCCAGCTCTCTGCCTGATTTCAGGGTTGGTTTGAGCATGAGGGTTGTTTGATACATAATTACCTGAAGACTCTATAAAAGAAAAACACTCAAAAATGTGGGGTTTGGGAGATGATTTCTATATGAAATTAGAAATGTTTTTAGGACATAGGGTGTTTTTTAGTCAGGATTTATATGGTTTAGAGGAGGAGTTTGTGTGTATCTTATCTATGTGCTTTGTTACAATGCTCTTGGATTTTCTATGCCTAAAGTAAGTAAGAAACTATTAGTAATGTATGATCATAAAAAAAATTCTGGAGGTTGTGTCAATCTAAATCACGTTGGCAGAGAGCTTTCACCAGACACTTCTCATTTACTTGGTGGGTGCTCTCTGGAAACAGAGGAATTTTTTTGTTCTTCTTTATAATTTTTTTTTTTTTTACCTATGCTTTTCTCTGAACTGACCTTGTTTATGTGGTTCTGAGAGGCTTTGCCTTGCTCAGCACCGTGTAGCAGAACTAAGTTCAGAAACGCCTCACTGCCTTGTTTTGATTTCTTCTGGGGTTTCAGTGTGCACATCCATTGCCTGTGTCAAGGGTTTTCTGTTGGGCTAACAAAGCTGGAGTGAATTAGAAGAAGAAAAATAATCTACCAGCAGTCTTGCAGGTTTTCCCACTGACCTGAATTCATGAGGAAAGAAATTATTTTTTTCCTGGCTAAGCTCTGTACTTGTCTGCAGAGATAACTGAGAATCTGCCTTGGTCTTTCACTCCAAGTCTGTTGATGTAAACAGAAAGAGCTCCATTGACTTATGTGGGATTTGGATCAGGTGCTTAAAACTGGTGTTATGAGAAAAAAAGACAATCACCAGACACTTTGTGAACTTGTAGAAATGGCTGTAGGGAATTTATTTTACACAGAATTCAGTTACCTGAAGCTGTGGAGCCAGAGGTAAGGTTGTGTTCTCCTCTCTGTTGTGCATCTGAATTATTGCAATGACACTGCTTCAGAGGAGTTGGGTAGGGAAGCAAACCTTACATGATTTCACAAGTATTGATCTTCACAGTACTATTAATGATCTGGGTGAGTACCTGGAATATAAAACAGCCTCTGCTTGCTCCTGGGGATGGAAACTGAAAATTTATCTTTCCTTCTTGCTGAGGTGCACTTGCCAATTAAATTCAAGTTTTGAGGTGTTCATTACTTCATTTTTTTTTTAAACCTAGATATTATCTTTAGTTTAGCACTGGTTCCTTGACAATAATGGTATGATCCTTCTTCTGCTGAAAGTGAAAAAATTTGAATACTCACAGAATTGAATACAAAGACTTTGTATCTTTGTGAAGGGAGCAAGTTCCTCAAACTCTAACAAAAAATTAAGAGGTGAGTTGAAAAACAACCCCAAATAATTAAATTCCAAAAAAGAGAGACTAAGAAAAACAACTTTATAGTATACTATCTATAATTTTGCTGAAATACTTGTTATTTATATCCAAGAGCTTTTTGGATAGGATTTTTCTTTTTGATATGTTATGGCTCCTTTGGGTATAATTGAAGAAATAACTTCTCCATTTCAGTTATTGAGCTTCTCGGCTGGAAAACAGACAAGAGTTTGGAATTTATTTCTTTGTATTATGCAATGTGGTTACCTAATACCATTTGTGCTATTGATTGGTGGAAAGGTGCTGCTTTTCTGTGCCAGATCCCAGGTTGCTCTTGGGACAGGGGCTGTGCCCACTTCATTCAGGGACCAGATACAAACTTAGATTTTCAAGGAGAAGGAAGAGGCAAAGTCTCTTGCCAGATATAGAACTCTGATGTTACACGTTCCAGTCTTGAGAAATTAGAGTTTGTATCATGACTACAGCAGATTTCAACAAACCTCCGTGGCTGCTGTGGTTCAGAAAGTTCTTCTGCCTGCAAACTCCTGCTGCACCCACTGCCATCCATTTTTTTTGTCCTGAGGTAAGGAATTGGTACCTTGAGTGGGATGACCAAAGCCTCTGGCAGCTGGAGTGATTAGATGCTCATTTAATACATTTCTGCCTTGCCATGGAGATGATTGAATGGTGGAAATAGTGAAGCTGGCTTTTGAAAATAGCATATTCATTCAATAGTAGGTTAAAGGAAGAGAGTTTTTTTTGTTGTTGCTGTTTTTTGGGGGTTTTTTGGTTTTTTTTGGCATTTTACGATGCTTGACTTTAAATCCATAAATGTGAAAAAGAGAAAAAAAACCCCACAAATATCCCCCCAAAACAAGCAAACAAAACAGCACACACACACAAAAAAGCCCAACAAAAAAACTCCCCCATGCAAAAAACCCAACCCCAAAGCTGTTGTTTATAGAGAACCCTGTTCACATCTGTGTATTTTGGAGTCTGTGCTTGTCTTTAGTACCTAGATGGGAAGATGTGGAAAGCTCTGTACCTTTAAAGCAATGAAGCTCCAACTGCAGTCTAAGGTTTTTCCCTGCTCAGGTTGTTGCTGATAATGTTCAGGAAGGCACATGAAGCTGAAATATTTCCCATGCAGCTCTAGTACCAAACAGTGTCTCTGTTGTGGCCATATTTACTCATGCCAGGAGCTTTCCAAGATTCTGTGTTATAAGCAGAAGGAATTTCACTTCTTTTTTTTTTTTTTTCCACGAGTAATGAAAAATTAGAGTAGAAGGATATTAAAAAAAAAAAGTCAAATTTAACGGAAACAAAGATATTTATTTTAAAGTTTTAAACTCTACAGCAGAAGGCAGTGTGAAGTATTGGCCCTGAACTGGAGAAAG
This sequence comes from Sturnus vulgaris, assembly GCF_052056855.1. NCBI lineage: Eukaryota > Metazoa > Chordata > Aves > Passeriformes > Sturnidae > Sturnus > Sturnus vulgaris. Next base: position 9,562,163 of record NC_142249.1, on the reverse strand, counting down.
GGAGAAGCTCTGTTTCTGTTTGGTTTTTTTTTCCTGGCTGGGACAGGGATGCTGGGGCTTGGGTGCCCATTACAAAGATGCTGTGGGTACCAGGAGAGCAGTCACTGGCTGCTTTGTGACTCCACAGGCTTGGCTTGAACATGAGACACAAATTTTCCCTCTTGAGATGAGATTTCCCCAGAAGATTTCCTGTGCAGGAAGGAGCTGTGGCACAGCACAATGCTGAGTAGGGAAAGAGGCACAGCAGTAATGAAGACTTTAATTTTATATTAGATTCATTTGCTCATCAGCCAAGAAATAGTGAACACGCACAATCAAAATCCATCCTATAAACATGTTTGAATTCATTAATAAGCACTCAATTTTTTAGAAGATAAAATTTTAATTAAAAATATTAATTTGTTTGGCAGCATGCTTGGGTGATTTCTTCTCTCCTTGCCTGATAAAATGGTTGCTGAGAGAAGACTAAGCTTAAGGTTTTCACGATTAAGCTGTTGTTAGTTTTAAAAATATAAATTCTAATTTTGCTAACAAAATATATCATTTTTCTAGGCTAGGATGTTTTAAGACAGAATTTCTATGAATAAGTTTTTTGTAGAATTGAGTAAAAGAGAAGTGTTTTTCAAATCAAATATGCACGAGGGAGATTAAATGAGGAGCCTGTTTTTATTGGAATGTTTGTTTGCCAAGAAGCTTAATATTTAAAGCTAGGCAAAAATTAAAGAAATAAAATCCAGATGTTTGCAAGCCCTGTCCTCTCTGCTGTATTGCTTATTCTCTGTATTGAGTCCAGGTAATTTTCAAATTCCAAATTGTCTCCATAGGGAATGGTCACAACAGAATTGGGGTAAATTTCTGATAGTCTGGGGTGGCTGAAGGCATCAGTCTATACCTCTCTTTGTTTGTACCAAAACTTCCATTAAGCAGGGCACTTATTACTAAATGTAGTAATTTCTTACATAACTCTAATGTTTTTTTTTTCTTTGTGATGAGTGTGTTGTGGTTTGACAAGCTCCCAGCTGTATCCTTTCTCACTTCCACGACACATGGATTGTTCTGGAATGCCTGAATGTTGGTTACTTTGGGGTTGTGATGTGTGGGTGCTTTGTTGATGTCTGATTTTGGTTTAGTTTTCATGAGGTTTTCTGTTTGCTTTGTTTTGTTTTTTTCTCCTGGTTGTTCTTGTTTGTGCTTTTTGTTGTCTTCACTTTTTGACAGTCTATTAGAGAATAGGATACAAAAAAATCCCTGGAAAGAACAGCAGTTGTCTGCAGCAGGAAGAAAAGCCAATAGGTGCATGACTCTGCTTAGACAAAATAGGAAATTTGGATTTCCCTTTCTCTTCCTCACTCCAGCCTTCACAGTCCTCTTTTTAATTACATAGCTTTTGTTCAATACATTGTAGAGCTGCTTAATTGCCTAAACTTGATTCTGCTCTAAGACAAACCTCTGAGCCACTGCTGAGATACTTATCAGGACTAGAACCTCAGTGTTTTAGGGTCTGCATACCAAAGTATTTCTCAATAATGCATTTATGTATATATCTGTGTGCCTGCTCGAGCTTTCCCCTTCAGTCTAGAGAGAACTGTATCTGAGCATCTACAGGCAGAATGCCCATGTTGATATATTTCTGTAAGTGACTACAGATACATGAAATTTTAGATGTTCTCTTATTTATAAGCATTGTGGCTTATAAATGTGAGTTTCATAAGTAGACACACAGCCATTTTATCACATCTATTAGCGACTCAGTAAGAACACTACATCTTTATTTAATGCCAGCTCTGTTTTCTTCAGGCACCTTGGCACTCAGGTGATGAAGAAACCTGTCATGTAAACTGTGCACTGTTGTCTCGGGTTCACTGTGCTATTATTTTGGGCTTATACAATTCAGGATACATGCTGTGTACTTACTTTACAAATGTACTGCCTGCAAATGCATTTTCCTCTACTTGAGTAGGAGCCAAATCTGGGCATCTGTGCCTGTGCTGATTCACGCCCTACCAGACAGTTTAAATTCGTTAACCAGCCCATGAGATAGAGGTTGAGTTTCTTTTTCTGCTGACCTCTGGGTACTAATCTTTTAGTGGATTGTGGCCTGCTGTTCTGTGATTGACTCTGAGTCTTATGTGGCCATAAATCCAATTATGATGAATTCCATTGCAAAAAGGTGAAGCAATGTTCGGTTGATTTAAAGGTTGTTATTCCCAAAGTTGCTTTGTAATCTCTTCCCTTTGGCTGGCTGGATGTGAGTTCTTCATTAGAAGTTAGACTGCTACATGTAATTTTCTGTCACTTTTTAATGAGAGAAGATATGCATGTCTTCAGAGGGTAATGAGAAAGCTGGGGTGGATAGAGTAAGGAGCACAGAGAGAGTGCCCCTTGATGAATTCATGGTGTCTCGCTGCATCAACCTGGAGGGAAGATGCTCTTGTCTTTATATATAAATTAATTTTAACATTTCTAAGCTGCTAGTTTCATCAAAGTATATTTCATAGTCTAGCAAAGAAAAGCTGAGCTGCAAATCCATGCTTGATCAACAGGCTGTTTTTAGTCAGTGCCTCTCTGGAGAGTGAAGCTGTGTCCTAAAGAGTAAAACTCTGTGTTCTGGCATTATTTTCCATTGATGGTGAGAGATCAGAGACCATATTTAGTTACAGTACTCTGTGACACTAAAATGAAAAAAAAAAACCTAAATCATCTTTATTAATTGCATATTTATGTTTCAGAGTTTTCACTTTTGCTCCGTTTAAAAAATAGATGTTTTTCCTAGCAAAGCTTAACACTGTAAGATGAAATTTTAACCTTATTTGCTGATGTATCATCCCCAGTAGTGAAGGTGTTATAGGACAAAAAATACCAACAGCTTCACTCTTATTTTTTCCTAGCCTTCAAGTGGGGGCTGTCCATGCATGTCCTTCCTCTCTCTGACAATTCAGTTTTCTGTTGTTTTGTGCATGCTGATTACAAGCCTTTTGATAAAAAAATTTTAATATCTATGTTCAAGATGTATTTTTCAAAACAGATCTAAGAAAATATTTTAAAATAGAATTTGAGCTGAGGTTCTACCATGCCACTGTTAGACTAGAAAACCATCAGTATTCCTGCTGTTCACCTCATTATCCAATAGTGACCCGTTACTGCTTTAATAAATTCAGCTTCTGGATGTGGATGTTTAATTAGCATGACTGGTGCCTGATTTTGAAACCCATTTTTGCTGGAAGCATGTGCATTCTTTGTGTGAGAACCTGCCAGTGAAATTCTCTGCCACTGCGTGAATCTGGGGTTTCAAATGTGCAAAAAATCTTGGCATCGAGGATGCATCGTTTTCATGAAGTCATGGATATACACAGAAGTGGAATGTGCTGCTGCTTTTAGCCCAAGCTTGCCTGTCCTCTTGGTGACCACAAACTAACAGTGAGGAAATCCCCAAGTATGACCCTGGGGAAGCCAATGATTTCAGTAGTTTTTTTCAATAGGGTTTTTCAAAGAGGCATGCTTCTTTTGTCAGGAAACCAAGAGTTGTGGGTAGCTACAGAAATGGGACTTTTCTAGACAACACAGCTTTAAACAAAGTGAGGTGCATATTATTTCATTGACATTTCATCTTGTTCCATAACTGAAAATGTTAACTACTCTTTTGTGTGCACCATTTCCAAACCATAACATGTCCCTCTGCAGCTAAACTATTTTCGAAAGGCTTTGTTTCTCTTGCTTTCCGTGTGTTGAAGTTCTTGTGCTCCAAACAACTGATATTTTATTTCTCTGTTGGCTGGATTAATTGCTTTCAGAATGGACTATGCTCCTCTGATTGCCACAACATCAGTGAGTTCTTGCCAAATTAATTTTCTGTTTGTAGATGGTCCATTAACTACAATAGAAAGGCTCAGTCCCCCAGGCAGAAATGCAAGCAGCACATCAACTCCTGTTTTGCTGTGTTGGAACAAGCAAATAGAGAATAAATACATCTGCTATCAGGTTGAATCCAGGCAGTTTTCCAGTTTGTCTCAAAATGATCAACGGACTGAAAACACTTCACTTGCTTCTGTTGGCCTTTTAAATTCACCTACTTAAAGCAGATAACAGCAAATGCATTTTACATAGCATGGAATGAAACAACATTACTGCTATCCTTGACCCAAATAAAAAAAACCCCAAACTTTATTCCTAAGAATTAAGGAAGGCCAGGTGAAGGGATATAATTACTTATTAAAGGACCTTCTGTGAAAAATCTGCCCCTCCTTGGAGCTGAGCTCTTATTATCATCCAGCAGAGACAGTGGTGTTTGTTGAAATCATGTAAAGTGTTTTTAAGGCTTAAATACTTTTTACTTTCAGTGGCAGGTAATTTACATGACTTCCCCATCTTCTGCCTGCTTTTGGGCCAACACAATAGCTGGTGGTCTATGCTAATCTATTCAGATACTGGAATAAATTCATGAGCAGAAAAAGTAATATAGCCTCTTAATATTTCTAAACCTGTTCTACCACCTACTTTACTTTCTTTCACAGTCTTTAATCTCTGCCAAGGTTAGACATGGCAGCAGCTAATGCTAGAGCAGCTCAGCAGCTGCAGCATGTTTTAAGCCTTGCAAGATATCTTTTTTAGAGAGGCTGCTGCTGCTTTATTACATATGTTAGTGTAATTTCTTTGATTTGATTGTGTGAAGAAAGGTAGTCCCAAACAGCGTGGAACAGCATTTTCTTGCAGCCCAGGAAGTGCTGACAGTTTCCTAGGAATGTTTTTGTGTCGTGATGTAGCTCTAGCTGGAGAGGCTAAAACACAGGAAACCTGTGGCTGGCAACACCTTCATGGAAACTTGGAATATAGCTTCCCCCCCAGGCTAAAAACTCATTCACATCTTGCACTATATTAGAGGTGCTTTTGTTGAACAGGACCAAAACAACTGTGTGGGATAAACAAGAGAAGAGAGGACAGAATAGAGCCTGAACTGCTGCACAGATTTGCCAGGAAGTTGCTCCATTGCTGAGAAGCAGAGATTTGCTGGGCTTTATTTTCCTGACCATGCATGCACAAAATCCTAGGAAAGAGACTATGAAATTGCAAATGAAATTTTCCAGTTTCCACACCTGCAAAGTGCAAAAGAAATAGAACAGAAATCCGACTCCCCTGGCACTTCCTCAGCCGTGTGGTTTCCTCCAGGCACGTTAAGGGGTGAGATCAGTGGGTGGAGCACTCAGCCCAGCTGGTGTCACAGGCATGGGCAGGATGCACACAGCATCTGCTGGCAAGGGCAGCAGCTGGAAGGGACATTCACTCCCCTCGGAGGACATGCCAGACCTCTCCATTTCCATGCTGGCTTCTAGCATGCCCATTCCTGCCTGACTACAGCCATTCCCTTGGTCATCCATATGGGCTATTTCTCCTGCTAGAGCCTAGCTGAAAAGATCACTTGGAAGCAAAGTCGCAGTATTATCAATTACGGTTCTTATATTTAAATGCTAAATGAATTAAAATTACTTTGACGGTGGAGAGGAGAAACAGAAAATAATTGAGGTCTCAATTAGGTAGGGAGGCAAAGCCTTTCAAATACTGTAAGTGGTTTTTGAGTGTTTTTGATGCTGGCTCTTAGCATGTTCAAAATAGGGGCTAAATGGAGCAGTCAGGGTGAATTATCGCACTGCAGCTTGCTGTTTGCTTGGTCTGGAGTGCTGAGCTGGGCAGGACTGGGCTTGTGTGCTGGTACAATGATTCCCTAGTGCTTCCGAGAGAGTGCATAGGCCTGATACAGCCAATGGATGTGTGTAGCACACCTGGCCAGCTGTTCCAGGTGTGCACATTGCACCTCCTAGTGCAGCTGGGCCTCTGGATGCGTGGAAACTCCTCACAAGTTTCTAGAGCACTCATTTAATGAGTTGGCAAGTGGAAAAGGACAGTATAAAGGTAATTCTTGGTATAATTCTTTTGTACTCGCTGTTTATATTTGTAATATGGATTTTGGTTGATTTTGGAGTAGTGGAAAGGACATACTTCCCCTGTCCTGGCCTTGTTTGTGGTTGAGACTGTGATACAATAACTCTTTTTTTTTAATGCTTACTGGGATTGAAGCACCCTCTGGTAAGACTTCAAATCTAGGGCTGGAAGAGAGTGTGCATAGTAAGTCCACTGAGAACAATGTTCTCCTAGCAGGATGAATATTAATGCTAAATATTTGCAAGCAGGACAAGATGATCATTTGTTGTTTTGCCTCCTTAAACATCTACGATTGCAGGAAAATATTGCTGAAAAAAAGCAGACTTAGTGGTATAATTTGGTATAAGAATTTAATTCATTAGCTTTATGTTAATGAAAGTCTAATTGAACTTCTGTAAATTGTCCCATGAGGAAATAGTGGTCATTATTATTTTTGTGTATGATAGAGGCTCGAGACAGTGAAATCTGATTTAATGGAGTCATTTACAAAGTACAATTTGAACAGAAATTCAGTTTTTTAGTTGGCTGCCCGTGGCCTAGAGGAGAACACTGAGTCATTGTTATGGGGGAAGGTGCAATACAGAAGGGTTGGTGTAGTACAGAAGACTTATTTAATACAAAATAGTAAAGTGGATGAAGAGCATAGTAGAATTCTAAAATAGTGCCAGAAAGAAATATAAGAGAGAGTTGAGAATGCTGCTGCTGGATTACCTCAGTGAGCTCTTTTACAGCCAGTTTTATCTGGTTTTCATTACTGTCCTTAAACCATAAAACTAGTTTATGCTAATCAAAATGTCAATTTCAAGTCCAGAGGGAATAATCACTATAGAACAGGATTTGAATATTGTGTAGGGAAACTGAATGATCTGGATGGGAGGAGCATGAAGAAGAGAAATTCAGAAGTATGGAGTGTGAGATTATAAACCCAGTTAGGGATAACATGGGGCATCTCTAAGTTTCTCATCAGCTGGAGATGGCTGAGGAGGGCACAGTAAAGGTGACTTCTGTGGGAGCTGTGGCAAATCATAGCTGGAATGGGATATAAAAGTCCTTGTGCTTTCCAAGAAAGGGATCAGACTGCAATGAGTACAGAGAGAACCAGATTGTTGCCCTGTGACTATAGTGGTCTTTAAGAATCAATTTTTAAAACACAGAAGTATTCTGGTTAACTTTATTTATCAGTAAGTAACAAAGTTAATGCATCCAATACATTTATATAGTCCTAAAGTTTGTCTTCATTATTCATTAAAAGATTTTATGTTTTCTGAATATGTTTTTCCTGCAGGTGCAATGTTACTGTAATAAATTACCATTTGAATGAATATTTATAATACAACTGTGCCCTCAGTGCTGCAACATATTACATTAGTCATGCTGATTCTCAGAGCTTCTATGTGTATTTTACTAATATACAATGGTATTATACTTTGTCTTACATTAACAGTTCAAGATAAATGAAGCTGTTTATTCTTTGATGGGAAAACAGTCCTCCTCTCTTGTGATTCAGAGGTATTAAGGGTGCAGTCTTCTTGACTAATAAATGGAAATAACCCTTTTTTCTGCTATTCTGGATTGATAGTCAATATTTCAGTAGTTCACTTTATAATGCCTGTGCTGCTTGCACCAGGATCCAGTAGATTGTGGTGGTTCCAGGATTGCCCTCAGCTGCCTTCCAGCCTACTGCATGTGCTGGAAATTATCAGGTAGGGTTCTACCCCATTTTCTGTAGGCTTGAGGACTTAATTATCTGAGGAGCTGTAGAGACACAGCTTTTCTCTACGTGCCACAACTAATGCATGTACAATATTTGTAAATGTATGCACAGAAATTAACGTGATGGAGAGAGCCATTGTGAACAAAAACACCTGAGAGGATGAGAGCACTTGTAGTCAGGCAGAAATGTTTCTTTTTAAAATGTGTTCGTGTATTGTATCTCTACTTGCTTTATTTTTCTTGTGCTTTGTTATACCTGTTTTCAAGACTGAGCTGTGTAATTACAAAATTCTTTTCTGTGAAGGGCCTGTGAAATGCTGATGCCCTGGGTCATTTAGGAATTAATTTTTTTCCTTAATTCTGCATACAAGTTTCTTAGTTTCTAATGATAATAAGTAAAATAATGAGAAAATAATCTCACCAAGAAAAGAACTAAAAGCCTAATTGGTGTTCTGTTTACCTGTGTCATCTATAAGATTCCGTGTATTTGAAACACTTCATTGTCATAGGTAGGACCACAGATAAACCATTTCAGATGCTGGAATGATAATTTCCCAGCTGCCTTTGTACTCCTTAGAAAAAAAGTATCACAATGGCCATGTGGTCTGGGTAATGTGATGCCTCTAAAAATAAAAGCTCACATTCAAGACTTTCCTGTGAAATTTGAAACTAAAGATGAAAACGGAATAAGTACATTGCATGTAACTACCTGCTTGCTTCCAAAGGTAAATTATTAGAAAAGATAAAATAAAGCAATTAAATTTTATAAGAGCAGATGACTTGAGATTAGGGCACAAATTATAATTATGAGTCAAGGAAGATGTAATATTTAGCAATATTTAGAAAGATCATCTTTATATTTGGATTCTCAGCATTAAAGGTACCACGTACTTTTGGAATAAAACCATATTCCTATCAGTAGGCTGATACTAAAATGTTCATTTTTTTGTTCTGTCCTTGTAAGCAAAGAGAAAGTGGATGAGAAACACAAAGGTATCAGTGTCTGTCTGTCTGCATTTTGCCTCATTACTTGGTGATCCTGTGTAGCTGCACTGAATGATGCCTCTAAATGTTCACAATTAGCATCACAGGTGGAGGGAAATCTGCCATAAATAATCTCCTAACAATATCAGAGACTGTAATTTTCCAGCTATAAACAGAATTGCTCCCATTTGGTGTGTGCTGTGATGAAGAGGAGCAGGAGACAAGCATTTAGTAGTTCATATGTTCCCTCCCACTCACAGAGCACAGTGGGAATGATGGATCACCTCCGGTGCCATCAGCTCTGCCTGAAGTAGCAAGCTAATGCAAGGTAAATTAGAGGGCCTGGGTTTGATCCAGAAATGGACCAAAAGGCATAAGGTAGCACTTAGGAATCTCTGCTGAAGGCTGCACTCCACAGAATGTGGGGACGGAGTGCCACATCCCCAAACATACCTGTCAGACGTTCAGGTTTCTTTTCTTGGTAAGCCAGAAACACCCTTATGTAATTAACAAAGCACTCAGATGGAGGTGTAGCTTCCCAGAGAAGTGAAATCTTTATTGCTTCTTTTCTTCTTCCTGGCTTCCCAGTGCTTCTGGCGTGTGGTCAGTAATCAGTGTGTATTATATCTAAATGGGATCTTTAAGGCCATCAGCTATTAAGTCTGTAATGCTTTCTTATTTTCTCAGCCTTTTGTATGAACTTGGCACCAGGGACCCCAGGTTCTTCAAAGGCATCCAGTAAAATGCCTGCCTGCAATTGCTCCCCTGGAGCTGGGGGCACTGATTATTGAGTAAGGGTGAGCTCTTTTCCAGTGCTCAGGAGCCTTTAAGATTAAACATGTGACATGTAATAAAAGCGTGGACATTCAGATAAATTTCTAGTAGAAGCTCAAGTATCCAGCTCAGAAGCCTACCCTGGTCTAGGTGCTTTCAAAACACAAAAGAAACTCGATTCCTCATGAGATAGTTTTTTACATTGTGTCACTTTTTGATAAATCTGTGTCAAAACCACACCTTTTGAAATGGCTGTTTTCATGTTGTTCCTTGTTTCATGTCTCAGCTGCTTTGATTCATTGTGTTTTGTTTCCACTGTAATTAAACTGGAATATTTATGCTGTACATCTTTCCCATGCCATTTTTGACCAAATTATCGTTACATTCATTCCTTTTTTCATTTTTTTTCTTGACTACTGTTTTTTTCCTCTGCTTGTTTTTCTTATTCTTTGACACTGATCTTTTTATCTTGCCTTCTCCTCCTCCTTTCCCCACATTGATTTCTGTCTTCCTTCTTCTATTGCCTTTGTGCAATGTATCAGATACACACATATGCATGTGCTCCTGTTGCTTATTCCATTTTATCTGCTCATCAGAGAGTAATTAACAAGATGCCAAAGAGCCTGGCAATTCAAAGAACAAAAGCACGAACAGACTATTAAGCAAAACCTCTTGCAATAATTTGCAAGATAAATAAGATGTCTTGGTTTGAGTCTAAAATTTCAAAAAAAATATTAGTCAAAGAAGAGTATTTCTGGTAGCAAAATGTTTCTTAAATGAAACTTCTCCCCCATAACTTCTGCTACAGATATCTCCCAAGGAAAACCAGCAATTCCTTTAAGCACTGCCATCTAATTAATTTTGCTATTTTCCTGTGCTCAGTTTTGTCCTCTTCAGAGTGGCACTTCATCCTTCATAATGCTGCTCTAAGCATTTCTGAAAGATGGAGAAGAGTTATAAATAACAATCCATAAACCTTTCACCAGGGAGTCTAAGCATACATTATAAACAGCGTGGTAATTCAGCTTTCAGGAAAGATACTAAATTGTGTAATCACTATTAAAGACTGTGCACTCAATAAGTAAATGGCTTCAAGTTTATGGGAGGAAATATCTCATGAAGATGTGAGTAGAGCTCTCCTCTCAGTAGGGAGCTCAAGCATATGCACAAAGCACATGCTTTTATTTTTTTTTCTCTATATCTTTCATAACTAAATGTCAAATCACAGAGGTACTGCTTACTTTTAAGATTAGGACTAAAATAGGCTACAGTGTGTACTTTTATGCTATTATAACAAGCAGATTCAAAATCAGTTATAAAGTTAATTTTAATGCTGTAGTATTCAAACACAGCTGGTGTTCCTGTTCACTCAGAGTGAATGGATTTCACTCTTCTTCAGTAATAAGCCTTTTAATGTGCTGGGATTTTAGAGTTGGGAAGCATACAGAAAGAAAATCAATTGATATTAGCATTCCAGGCTTTTCTGAAGTCTCCTTTGGCACACCAAACAACTTCTGATCCTGTGGAATGGGATTTCCTGAGTCTCCCTCAAGGTCTCTGGGTCCCCAGCGTGGCTGGTGAGGAGGTGACCGGATGGATTTACACACAGTGAGGGGCTGCTGCTCTGCATTGCTCCTACCATTTGTGTAGCTGCAGTTGCTTCCTTTCTCTCCCTTTGTTTTCCAGCTTTTGGGCATGTTGATTTTGGTTTTCATGCTGCTGCTTTCTCCTCTTCATGTTGGCCCACATGGCTTGTGTGCCCAACCTTCTGAAGCCCATCTGAGCTGGTGTGAGGTTCACTGATATCCCACTGGAGTTTGTACCACCTCATAGAGCACTTCCTTTGCATGCTTCCTCTTTGAGAGGAAGGGAAAAGTTAAGTCCTGAGGAAAAGCAAAAGAGAATTAATGAGCAACTTAATCAGCAAAATTAATTAATTAATAGTGATCACATGTGACTATATTTCTCAAATAGTAAGAGAGAGGTGACAAAGATTAAACATATGATCCAAAATTTTACATCAGCATATTTAGATTATACCATCTGTTATGGTGCTTTTTGCTCACCAGTCATTCAAGGTGTTTTATCTGTTTTGTTGGGGTTTTCTTTGTGTGAGTTTGTTGTTTTGTTTTTGTTAGTTATTATTACGATGCATTTAAAATTATGACCTCCAGCAAAAGGGAACACACAGAGAAGTTAGAAGCTATAATTCTTGTAGGAAGGTGGGAGCAGTGGTTTGCATGATAGAGCATTTTTCTCCTTGCCCACCAGTTCAGTGATGCTCACTTATCACTGGAATCAGCCTTCCTCTTCCAGCCCTGTGCTCTCCCTTGCTGACACAACCAGCTGTCTGTAATTCCCATGCCAATAACATATACTGGGGTTTTTTGTGGTTAAATGTGCCCTAGAATTATGGTGATAAACTCCAACTCACTTTCTTGATAGCGATGGGCAGGTGCATTCTTGATTGAACATGCTCGACCACCTCAGTAAACAATACCACAGCACATTTCTACACATTGTTAAATTTTAGTGCTGCCAAAGTGAAACTACTGCCAGAGTCAAGTGAAATGAGCAGGAGTGGTTTGGGTTGGTAAAGACTGAGATGCCTCGAAAAAGTTGGGATGGAGTAAAAAATACTAGCTGCAAAAGGCATTAGAATAGAGTAGAATGAATATGAGCATCAAAACTTAAACTGGAAATGTGGCTGTAGTCAAGCATAAAGCGATCTTCTTCTGAAGACTGGTTGTGTTTAGTACAAAATATTGATAAAGACTTGGTTGCCTTTCTAATAAGAGAATGTATAATTATTGCAGAGTGTTCATTATACTTAAAATGTCTCAGACAATTCACTTTAAGAGTATAAGAGAATAATTTGCTGTAAACAGTATTATTTTTTGCTCAGTTTATCTGTCTTCAGGTAGTTGGTTTGCATGATCAGTTGTTCATTGCTTCACCAGACAGGCGTGTTTGTCAAGTGTTACTGCCAAAGAATATCTGTGCTTTAGATCATGTACCAGCTGTGGGTAACTGTGTGAAGTGGTGCACATCAAGTGCCAGCTTCTCTCCACGTGCTGTCATTTCACAGCTCTGGTGTTGTGTGTTCTGCCCTCCCAGTGACAGAACAGGTACAGTGCTGGCAGTCCTGGTGATTCAGGAGCTGACCTGTGCTTGCTGCAGCACTTCTGGCCTGTTGATCTGTTGAGTGTATCTCCATTTTTATGATAACATTGGCCTTGCTTGACAGAAAGGAGAGGGAATGCTGATTCTTGCTGTGTCTCCAGATTGTCTGCTCACACTGCAGTGCAGCACTTTGAGTGACTGATCCATGCAGAGCACTGCTGATATGCTCCAGCCAGTTCACTTGATGTTTCCTCATGGGTTTGATTGGCAAGGTAGGGGAGTCCTGCCTGCCCAGGGGCTAATAGAAGGAGGAAGCAACTCTATATGCAGATTAATAAATTCAAATGTCCCTTTTCCTATGCTCTGTTCCATTTTTCTCTTGCCTCCCCACCTTCGGAATCTCACTCTGTACATAAAAAAAACCCCAAACAAAATAAAACTGAGTCCCTGAAAGGCATTAGGTCTGTGTGTGTAAGTTATAGAACATATTCACGGATGTTTTCTTTCATAATGACTTCAGGAAGCTCTGTTTATCTTGCCCACCACCCGTGGAGTGGCAGAGCCGTGTGAGTGTGGGTGTCCCCAGCCCTCTGTGGACACGGGGCACACGAGCTGTGCTCAGGCACTGTTTCCACAGGGCATCCTGGGCTCATGGAAACAGATTAAGGGGAATACGACCCTTGCCACGACCAACACTATTTCATAAAACAAGTCTGTGTCCCCTGCTGGCGTTCAGGAGCAAAGTAACCAGTAGGACTGAAGGTGGACCCCTGTAGGAATAAGGAAATCTATTCATTGAGGGCAGAATTGTGATCCTATATATTTCGGGAAATGCAATCCATAAGCCTCATTTTGCAGTATTTTATCATAAACAGTCCTGTGTAAACTAATTAATCTCCACAAGGATGACTGGGGGGCTCCTAAGATATATATATTCTTTCTACATGCTGTTGCCTGGAGATAATATTCAGGGTCTGCCTTGCTGAACAGATACGGATGGGTATTTTGGGGCATCAGTGTATGTCTGGTTTGATTTTTTGAGAATTATTTATCATTGTAAGTAGAATACTGGTGCAAGAGATATAGGTCTGGCTTTTCCAGCTCTGCTTTGTTTTCAAAATAATAAAACAAGTAACTTGAGGGAAATATAGTGAATATGTCCTTTTTCAAAAGTTCACATTGAAAGATAATTCTACATTTTCTGAAGCTGCATTCAGTATATTGTTGTATCTTTATCAAGATGCAATTAAATCAACACTTAACCATCTATGGATTAATGAACTAAATGAGTAAAAGCTGTATGGACCGAATTGATTATTTACCTTTGAGATTTATTTCTGTGGTATTTATTAAAATCTACAACATAATGGCCTGCAGTGAAATGAGCAGTATTGCTGTAAAGCTTTTCATCTCTCTTCTGACTATTGAGAGTCTGAACCTTTTCATTACTGTGTGATGGGATGTGTGTTCACATCAAAGATTACAAATAATCATGATAGCTATAATTATCCTTTTTGGTTCCTTCTGGATTTTTGTTGTTTGGGGGTTTTTGTATCAATTTAAGGAGAAATTACTTCCCCTGTGTTGGATATATAGATTTGATGCTGAATATTGGTGAAAAAAATGAAAAATTCATCAAGAAGAACTTATTGTTGCTTGATATCTTTTATGTTTTGGTAACAGTAAGTGTCAGGTTCAAAGCTTCACCAGGGCACAGAGAAGGAAAAGGCAGTGAGGGTGCTTGATCCAAAAGCTGTAAAAAGGACAAACTTTGGATCAAACACAGCACGGCAATCTTAGCGTGTTTCTCTCATCTCAGGTAATAATCCTTGCTTGTCTGCATCATGTTTAACAAGTGCTTGTCTGGGAAGGATAAAAGCTGGAGTAGTCCTGGGTGGATGGGAGGGAAGCTCCCAGAGATTGAATATTGGGACACTCACACTGGAGACAGAGGGAAAGCTTATAGCTGAAAAAAAACCAGGAATTAATTCTAGCCAGTAAGAGCTGCTGCTTGCATTTTGGCCTTGAAAGATGTTCTGTATCCAATAATCTGTTGTTTTTAACTACTCTGTTGAGCCTAATAGATTTTAATGCTCCTTTTAAGCCTTGCGTCCTTAAACCTCCCAAGTTAAGCAACTGTAATGCTTTTCTATTAAAGGCAGTTTTACATAAAATATTTTGTACTTCTGTAATGCAGAATTAAGGAATGCCTTACAACCAAAAGGATTTGAAGATACGTGGGAAAGTATTTTGAAATGTAATAAATGTCTGAGATTTCTTGCACTTACAGTTTTTTACACAGCTGTAAGATGGGGGAGAAGTAGAAATGAGAGGTCATGAGTTTTCCATCATGTAAAGCTGGTGGCCATGAAAAAAATGCACAATAATAATAATAATTAGCTTGTCACCTAATATGCTGTCTTTGAATTGTTCAAGATGGTAAGATGATTCATATACTCATTAAAATACATTTTAAAAGAAGGTGAAAGGGCAAATGATTTCTGTAAATGGGAAATAATACATAGAAAAAAGACTGATGTAGAGGAGAATTTAACTGTCTCTTATTCCTTAGTAATTTATTCTATAACTTGTAAGAGTACCTTTAAATCACTGAACTTTTAAAGTAGTAGTAAAATATATTTCCATCTATTTTTACCTATTTTATTATGCATTGATATATCACCGTTTGTCTTTGGGTGTGAAAACCTTGAGTAGCTTTCACATAGCATCAGGTAGGGGCTGGTAAGGAGCCATAAATAGCTTTATATTCCTTTTCTCTAAAGGTTGACATTTATGTTAGTGAGAACATAACCTGCAATTCCATAGGCATTAATAGCTGTGGTGTTGGAAGACATGTGCCAGTCTGATATTATCCTGACTAACAGGATTTTCTCTACTTTGAATCTGCATAATGAGATACATGAGATCTACTCGGTAAGGTTAAGTGTAATGAGTTATCAATCATGTTAGCACCTATCACTGTTATTGTTAAAGGGTTTTTTGAGTGTTTTGTGGAATGAATAGATGTGGCTTTAGTTCCTGGAAAAGTTATTAAGACTTAAAAAAAAAAATCATCCAAGATCAGTGACTGCACTATTATTCTTTCTCCAGATACTGCACTTAACTTTAACCTGAGTTTCCAACACATGTAGTTTTGTCTCTGAAATTCAGTCTTTGTGTTATTTTTGTATATTGCAAATCTGGCGTGATCCACACACCCTTCTTCACAGATGTCTCCAGATGTCTCCAGATGCTTTTCAGTGCTTTGGAGAGACCATTGATCAACCCTGCACTGGTTTTTTTTTCAAATTGTCTTGTCCTACTCCATGGGGGTGCTCTAGAAGCTTATTTATGTGTGATGGAGCAAGAGGACCATAAACTCTGTGGTAAATGAAGGCAGGCTGACTGGGTAGGACTCAGCATGTGGAAAGTATTTGCTGCAGGTCATTTATCTCTGTGTCACCAAGTGATATGGAAGCTGACAGTCCACTGTTGTGAAATCTGTTGGTAAACACAGGATGGGCCAAGAGGAACAGAGCCTGAAGAGGAGAAAAAAAAGTCTTTAATGGGAGGGTTTGAAGCCTAGATCTGCTCAAAGTGTGTCACCCAGTCAATACACAGAATGGCATTTTGTGAGCTGGGAGAGGAGTGTGTCTTTTGCACTGAGAAAAGCCATGTGGCAAAATGTATTGTCAACTTAAGCCAGGAGGAATGGAAGGAAAACACTAGTGTACCACTTGATTATAGAAAGCAAGGCTCGTGGGAAGAGTTCAAGGAAGGGCACTGAAAGAGAAACAGTATGCATGCTCTCAAAAAATATAAATACCCAGAGAGGGTAGAAATAGCAGCCAGTTTTACTTCCTGTGGGAGAATGGCTTTATTGAAGAATATCTGTATTATTAGAGAAGATCATGTGGAGAATATTGATTAGATGATTCAGAAGTGAGTAGCCAAATGAACTATTGTCCCAGACCTTGAGGACAGAAACCATGTTTCTTTGGAATATAGCACAAGGTGATTTTAAAAAGGTAATGGACAGATTTTAGTTTCTGTGTTGCTGGAAAATAATAGAACAAGGTACAGTTATTTATACTGATGAAGCTTCCAAGACACAAGCAAAAATAACACCATAAATAAGATCTTGTAATTGATAAAACTGTAGCAATTTCTAGAACTGCAGCATGGAAAATCCACATCAGGTCAGGTGAAATGGATACATGACTTTACACCCAAAACCAAATCAACCCCAAAAGTTTCTGCTGTACCCACAGATATATCACAATCTGCTGTGGTGTGTTGAGAGAAATATAAAGATATATATTACATCCTGTAGTTCTCATTTCAGAAAAATCATCCTTTTCTGTATCCAGTAAAGAAGAAACGTGGCAATTGTGCAATCTCTTGAGAAACTGCTGTCGTGTTTGTAAGGGAAGCCTTCTATTATAGATACACTGCTAAAATATGAAGGTACTGTGAAGAAAAATAATTCAAAATGCATGAGGTTAAATTTGTTCTTGTCAAACATATGGCATGTAAGTAGAAACATGACAAGCAAAAGTACTGACGCTTCTGACTGTCCAGGAACATCCCCTTAGGGCACAAACACAGCACTGTGTCATATCTGCAGGGAATCCCTCCCAGATTCCTGTGGGGAGGAGTGATGCGTGCCAGATGGTAGAACCTGGCAATTTGTTTGCCTTCAGCCCTGTGTGTGCTGTGTTAACACCCTGTGCCAGGAGAAGGACCAAGGGGGCAACTGCTCCTCTGCCGTGGTCTGGCTGTGCCATGCCTGGGCTTCACTCAGCCTGGGGCTGGGAGAGGGGCAAGAAGCTGACTCGGAGTGGGAAGAGGATGGAGGCAGGAGAGGAGGAGATTCAGAGAGGGACAGGGGATGATGTTATGCTAGCCAGCCTCAGAAGTGAAGACGTTATGTCTTGTACATCCACAGAAATAATTTCTTGGTCTGCTAAGCTCAGGCAGTCTGAAAGTTACTGAAGTACAAAGGAAAATCTGAGAAAAAATGTCCTACCCTTTATAGGCACAGTGGGGGTAAGATCTTTGTTTTTGAACCATATTCTGTTTTCCCCTGAGAGAAATAAGTTTTCTCCATGTGCAGTTACACGCTGTAGTTGGCTATTTTCCTGCTCAATAAAAACCTTGCTGTAGCTCCTGCAAGCAAGGATTGCCTCAAAGAAACAGCTGGCAGGGAGCCACGTCCTTCCACAGCAATTGCATGGCCAAGGGTCAGCTACAGCCTTTCCCTCTGCTGCTGGACTTGCAGTTGGCAAACACCAGCTTGGAAACCAACAGGGTTTATTGCTTTGGTTATTGTTGCAATGTCTTGGCTTTGGGAAGCCAAAACTTTACAAAATGGCAGCTTGAGGGTTATGTGCATGTAGTTTCAGAAGATGGAAGAGTTTAATATACATATAATTTCCATCTAGGATCTCAGCAAAAAGTCAAAAACCTGACAAGAGAAATGAAGATCTTGAATTTACTCATAATCTTTCTAATATTTGATGTCTTATTTACTTTGTGAACCAAGATCATCAGAACCCTCAAAGTTGTCCAAGATGTGCTTCTCCTCGGACAAATGGTCCTGTTGCTCCTATCATTAGCAGGCAGATGGCAGGTGATCAAGATTTCATTATCAAAACACCAATTTTCTTTTGAGGTGAATAGATGACCATCTGTTCCTAACACTGTACCTAAGGGAGCCTATGACTCTGGCTTGGTTGATTACAAAATAGAATAAGAACCTTGTCTTAATTAATATACATATTGCATTCAATATATGTTAATAAAATTTTGCTGGCATTTTCAAAGAGTTGAGGAAAAACTAAATATGAAGTGAATTTTATCTTAAAGGTGATAATTTTGGGAAGTCTGAAGAAAACGCTGTTGTTTCTGAGCTTTTCCTGTTAAGCTTAGAGGATTCCTCTTTTCTACAACAGAGGTAGGATACAAAACATGAAAAGGTTGATGAATTTTTTATTTATAAGAGTACTGAGAATTTCAGATCTGAATTTTGAAATCCTTCCTTTGGAAGAAACTTTAATTTCCTTGTCACAAAGTTCTGTCTGATAGTGAAATGAGTGCATCTAATTTAAATACTCAAAGTACAAATTTCTGTAGCTTACAGGTGTGTGGCAGAGTTTGGTCTTTGCAAGTTTGGGATAAGGAAACGTGTTTCTTATTTAATTTATTTTTTAAAAACTGAAGTATATGTAATAAAATCCACCTGTATTAATTATCCTTTTTAAACAAACTGTCAATAAATCTAACTAGGGAGGAAAAGAAGTCTGTGGTATTGCTCCCCATGAGTTTTGTGACCTGGAGCAGCTGTACAGAGGAAATGAGCATTCCCACTGCTGACCAGAC
Source organism: Sturnus vulgaris (assembly GCF_052056855.1). Taxonomy (NCBI): domain Eukaryota; kingdom Metazoa; phylum Chordata; class Aves; order Passeriformes; family Sturnidae; genus Sturnus; species Sturnus vulgaris. Next base: position 9,543,254 of record NC_142249.1, on the reverse strand, counting down.
AAGCAAGTCTCAGCTATTATAAATTCTGTTAAGCAGCAGCCACTTAGATAATCAATATGCATATGCACATGGGTCATAATTTTGGCATCTCTGGAATGGTAGGAGTGTCCCTGTCCCTGGGAGCATGGCAGGGAGTTGGAGTTAAGGAATTAAGACAAAAAACCTCTGTAGAAACTCCCTTAACTCCCATTCTCTCATATTAATGAAGTGAAGTTACAAGGAAATAATTGCTCAACAGAAGAAAATGGAAAGAAATTTCAATGGCATTTGTATTTTAAAACTGAAAATATTACTGGGTTGATTAAAAGTTGTGTTTGGTTTCCCTTATCTAATCCTTTCAATTTGTATAAAATGTTCTCAGTGCTGTGGTTTTGTGTTCCTCAATATTTTTATTACTTCCAGTTAAAATTTTTATCTCTTTTAGTATATGTAAATTAGTTTCAAAAAAACCTCCAAATACTAAAGCAAATAACCAAATCCCCGTGATAATTCTGAAATAGTGACCAAATGTCTATGCACAAAAGCAGTGCAATTTGTGCTATCCATCTATAAGCTGGACTAGTGAAAAGGTAGTAATAATAACTTACATAGCTTAGCACAAAATTCATCTGCAGCTGGCTTTACAAATCACTGTAAGATGGAAACCTTAAGTCAGGAATTACTTAGAAACCTGAAATAAAATAATGTGTCTGTATTCAGACACTTAACTGACATAATAATGATTTCCATATGTGCAGGTGGTTAGGACTTGACAGCAAGTAGTAGGTATATGATTGTCTTGGTGATGGAACCAGGGTTTGTGTATCAAAATTCATTAAAGCTATGGTATTTTAAAAACTTGAGGGTATGAAAAAGTTATTTCCTACAGAACATTTGAAATTGCTTTCTAAAAAAAATAACTTTATGGGTCAAATAAATATTAGTGGCAAAATAACAAGTTCTTAATTTTGATCAAAGTTCCCTTGATGTGAATCCTAAATCACTGGGTCAGAACAATATGAGGAAGTCATGTAAGTCAGCTTTGCTAAGTCAACTTGCTTAGTCAGTCTGTGTGATGTCGATAAAGTGGATGTGAGCATTAATTTTCGTTTGTGATTTTCTCCTTTTCCGTGTTGTCACAGAACTTTGTTGGTGATTGTTGCCTCAGGCAGTGCCTGGGAAAATGGTTCTTCAGTGGGATGCAGGAAACATATGCCAGACTGGTTTTGCCTTTCTTCTGCAGAGTTATTCTCTTGGCATGTGACACACATAGAACAACTGGGTTCATTTTATGATGTGCACAGCAATTAGAATCTAAACACGGTGTGCTTTCAGTAAGGGAAGAATAATATTTATTAATTTTATACTAAGGTTGGGTGTTGCTTGCAAACAGAGAACCATGAATGGCTTCTAATGTACCTTGTAGGTAGCTATTTTGCAGTGTTTAGCAGTGAATCCTTGCTCACCAAAATTGGTGTAGGCTGTCACCCCTCCAGTGCTGCCATCAGCAGAAGCTGTCTGTGTGTCCTCCAGGCTGACTTCAATTAACTCATGCCTCTGACACAGGGCATGTGTTGGTTTAAAGCAGTGTTTGCAGCCATGTGTCATGTCAATCCAGAATGCATCCCCAGCTGCTGGAGGTGCTCCTGGCTCTCCCCACAGGGGCTCCTTGTGCTCTCTGCTCCCATATTCTCTGTGCTCTAAAAGGAGCAGAACTCGCTGAGCTCAGCAGAGAGGGAGAAACAAGAAACAATTTTCTTTTCAAATGATTCATTAGTAATTGTTTCCCTGTGTAAGCATCTCAGAGTGTCTTGGCAATAGAACTGAAAAGCAGCTTACCTGCAAAAGAGAGATTGTCATCGGCTTTGCCAGGTGGAGTGAGCTAAAAATGACAGTTCCCTCAGCTGCCAGCTCCAGATATTGTTATTCAGTGGAAAATGAGTTTAAAAATGCAGATGAAATTCTGCCTTTGCTACCTTCAAAATAAATCATATACAATATTAACTCACAAGGGACAGAAATAATTCATTTGAGATCTATTTTGCATTTCTGTATTGAACTTAATACATTTTCTTATCAAAGGTTGCCTTGCTGTCTAATAAGTCAGCTAATTTTGGAAGAAAGGCTGAGCTTCAGGAAAATTACAATGATCAAGGGCTTTAGAGTGCTTTAAGGCTTTAGTGAGAAATAAGATTGTAAGAGTAGGCTTGGGTAATACTCTAAAATTCAGGAAGTTCACAATTTCAGTGACACATTATATAGTGCTAGCACAGTATGTGAAGTACATGATGTGTGTTAGGAACACTGTCCTCATACTTGAGGCCATGGCAATCTGAGGGCACTTCTCTTTAGGTTTCTGACAATAAAAATCTTATTATATTTCCATCTGAAAAGCATAGTCATTTTTTGATGACAGTCCTAGTTGGCTAGTTATTCTAGATTAAATCTAAATTTTATTCTGATCATTTTTACCCAAGCCGTAAAGCTCTAAATATCTTTCACAGGTCTTATTTTTATAAAAGGTTCAAATTTTCTGTTTTTTTTTCTAAATATTTGAAATAGAAGCATGAAGCAATTGCATTGAGGCAACCTGGCTTAGAGATTGTAATAATTACTCAAAGGACTAATGAACTAGAAAAGCCAAATGCTCCCTGTGAGTGGAGCCACAGGTGTCACTGGGAATTTGACACAGAGCAACAGGAAGTGCCAGAGAGAATGGAGACAGACTTTTTTCTGTTTACTGGAACAATAGTCTAATTATTTGGAAATCACACAGGAAAAGCTCTTGTTCAGGTTTCCCTGAAATTTTTGGAGCAAGAGATAGGGATCAAGCTAAGTTTAAGTTCCTTAAACCCGACACAAAACGACAAAAGAAATCTAACAAATCACAGACACCTGGTTCATATCTGTTTGTCAAGATTCCTTTGCATCCTTTCAGTCAGGCATTTAACATACAGATTTCTCAGTATTTCTTCACTTACTAGGCAAAATATGGTTTGCTTCTTTTCAAAAAATCCCTTAATTTCAGGCAGACTTCTGTACTTTCAAATATGAAGTTTTAAATTCCTTTAAATCTGATTCTATTGATAAACTGCACTGCCAAGTGCTTCTTTTCTTCTGGTACCTCACAGTTTGGCCAGGAACTTCACCTGGGAATCTGTATATTCTGGATTTTTTTTAAATGCAATTTGGCATTTCCTGTATAAAAATGGAAAATATTTAGATTAAAACTCATGCTCTCTTTTTTACTGCAATGCTGTTGTATAATTTGATTTTTAGATTGTCATATTCTGTATATTAGGGATACTTCTAAATATTATTTTATAACTAAGGAGTAGATTGAAGCTGGGATACAGCCACTTACAAAACTACTAGAGATGTGAATATTATACACTGGAAGAGTTTGCAACTTTGCTTTATTGAATAAGTGCCCATCACTTATGCATGGGCTAGAATTAAGAGATAATGCTCCCTACAGGAATTACTCAAATGGGAGACTTAGCACAATTTGAAATTATCCTAGAACTGAAGAACTTAGGGAGTAATACCCTAGATGTAATTAGTATGATCATAAATTAAAATATTCCAGCTCTTCAGATATAAAAAGTCAGGCAAAAGCATTAGTGGAAATGCATAGTCAAGGGATGCAATAATCCTTATCCTTGTGTACAGCTTGGATGTAACAAGACCTAAAGAAATGAATGGAAATCACTCCTTAAGGTTTCTTTGTGATTTGTAATTTTATGGTCTAGGGACTTGAGGGAAAAAATGGAAAATGATTTTTAGTGGACTATCGGAGAAATTTTTAAATTATATTTTACTCTTTCAAGTTTCTTTTGGCAAAGATATTTTCAAATCCTCTGTTAAATATTTGAAGCAAGTAAATAATTTAAGTGATGAGCAACTCAGAAGAAACTTTTTTTAAGTTTTCTTGCAGAATTTGGTTGTGTTTTTTTTGTAGAGAATCTTTATTCTTGGAAACTGAACTATTTAAAAGAGGCTTAAGTGTTTTGATTATTACAGTATCATTGACAGTTTTTAAATAAGTAATTTTTCTTATTAATAGTACTGATTTTTTTCTTTTTGCTGCAAAATCAACAACATAAATCTGAAATGCATTAATAGTATAAATTTAATGATGAAATTAATAAAACATTCTAAATTTAAATGCAAATATGTAAAATCTAAAGGAAATAATTTTTTGTGGTCTTGGTAAAAAAACCCAAAAACATTGTTGGGTTGGAAGGGGTGCTTGGCTGCATCCATGGATTTTAAACTGCAAAATTGCTGAAAACTGACCAAATAGCTTTGAATTCTTTATTAATATTGAGCTTCTTATTTCAGCTGGATTTTTCTGCTCACTGAAATGTATGTTTTCTTTGTGTTTTCCATGGCTTTAATTTGGTGCATTTTATGAAAATGATCTTAAATACACTGGCTACCTTCTCTGTGAATAAGATAAAATTGCTATAGGTAGGAGTGGTTTTTTTGTTGCTAGTGTCCATTAACACCTCCAAAAATATCATGTAATGGATTCTGCAACAGCCAAGAATCAACAAGGAAAATAAAACCCAGTGCAATGTTTATAATCTAATTTCTGAAAAGCAACCATAAACTTTTCAATCCACGTATTGGAGTTTTCCTTGTATTATATATAATGTGCTAAAATCTGCTTTCTAGGGTTTCCCAGCTGATGATTGTTATACACACACACCCCTTTCATTCCTTTTACTCAAAACAGACACTGATCAGATATGGAAATGTTGGAAATAAGACATTTTACGTAATACTTCAGGATGAAGGGTTTAATTGTACCTAAGCAAAGATTCCTGACGTGTAATACAACCTCTCATGTCTCTTTTGCAGCCATTTTTTAGTCTCTCAAAAGTCTTATGTATCTCTGATTTTATTTTATTTTTTTTGTTTGTTTTTCATTTTCAAGAAATCTTTGCTGCTATGAAGGAAACGACAGCTGCTTCTGCACATGTCCTGCAGAAAATTGGGATGAGATGTACTCCAAGTGCTTGATGCAAACTATTTGTGTCTTAAGTTGCAGGGCACTCCAGTGCCATGGCTTAGTGACTGCAAAGGGGCACCTTTCCATGGCCATGGGGACACCTGGGATGTGGAGGTGCATTCACCTGAGCGTGGCTCACATTCCCACCGTGGTAGTGCCTGGTGCCAAGGACAGGGCTGGAACCCTCTCCAGGGGAAGCTGCCGTGGCTGGGCTCCTCCTGCTCTGCTGCAGCTTCAAGGCAGAAGGGTTGTGAAAGCAAACCCCAGCAGGGAAAGAGGCAGCAGAGCTGCTGATGTGCAGCTGATTCCTTCCTTCTGTCTCTTGTTTTGTTCATTCTCTATTGCTTTATTTGGCATGTGCAGCACTGAAGCACATGGAGTACATTATCAGGCCAGGCATGATTGCACCAGGTACTGGGATGGGAATAGCAGTTGCTGTTGCAAACCTCAAACATCTGTTCCTGGCCCTTCCAGGGATGGAGTATCCCAGATGTGTATGCTAATTTACTGTATTGTTTCTTACCATCTGAACACCAGGATAGGGTTCTATTTTCCTTTCACGATTTCAAAGCCAATCAATATTTTAAAACATTACTGGGAGCTATCTTGATCTTTTTGCAAGTGGCAATATTTTTTCCATTAGCATTTCTGAGAATCAGCTGGCATAGTTGTAACAGAATGCAGCACTACTTTCTCAGGCCAAAGGATAGTGCAAGTGATTTAAAATCCACCTTCCATTGCTAACTTTTGGATGAACTGAAGCAGTGTAATCAATAGCTTCTTCTCACTATGAACCATTGAGGGCAAATTTTCCAAGCCAAGTGTGAGATTTGGGTGCATGTATATAATAATTCCAGGTACAGGTGGTGCTGTGGCAGAAATTGTGCTCGAGAGTGCTTTGCCTACTGCTTGATGTAAAAATAGTGTAAACGGGAACATCATTTAAAGCTGATACTCTCTCCTCTAGCTATGCTCTCACACCCAAGGTCATTACCTCAAAAAATTACTAAGTGAAGCCTTTAGGTGCTAGCATACCAGCTGGAGTCAGTCAAACTACTACCCAAGTGTGGAATTTGATCCTAAACATGAAAGTGGACACGTCTTCCTCCTTGTGTTTTGTGTCCTCTTGCTCCCCAGAGCGTTGCTGTCAGGTGCTCACAGCGACAGTACCAGCACCAGGTAGCAGCACCTACACTGAATTTGGAAGAACAGGTTTTAGCAGTGACTCTTGTGGCCATGAACCAGTGTTTCAGGACAGTCCATGTGGGAATTTGGCCTGGGCTGATGGGGAACCCAGTGCATGCAGTGTCCAGCCTGAGTTTTGGAGTCTCTTGGTGATTTCTTTCAGAGACTCTGTGTGTCTCTGATAGTGGCACTGGAATTTGCTGGGGAATTGGGTGCCCTTCCCCCACTTCCAGGGTGATCTCCAGTGCAAGCAGTGTAGTCCAAATCCAGTGTTTTATGCTAATACAGGTGGAATAAATCTATTCTTCTGTAAGTGAATGAGGACAATAACCTGTTTTATGATTCTAAGTTTTGTTTCCATCTCATTCTTATGGGATCCATGTGTCTACCTGGAACAAACCTTAATAATGTGAGGTCATCTTCTCCTGTTCTCAGTTTGGACTGTCAAAGGTCCTCTATAGTGATAAACAAAAAAATCTTGCTGAGCATGAAGTAAAAACTGAATATCTAGGGAAAGAATTTTGGATTCATACATTTGTTAATACTGCATTAGAAAGTTGTATTTAGTTTTCATTTTTTTCTGTTTGTTTTGTTTTTTATAAGGTGTTTTAAAAGTATTATCCATGATAAATAAAATATTAGCATTCTCTTTTTATCCTCTTTGTTGAAATATTTATAGGTAATCTTACTCATAGTGAATTTCAATTAAAATTTAATTATCTTTGTGCAACCAAGGCAACCATATTGATTAACATAGCAGGCTGGCATCTCAGGATTTCACTGTAATAAAATCCGTATCTTTACAGCAATCCACTTAGTATTGTATGTATTTTGTTATTTATTAAATTGTAAATGTGAGACTTAAGTGACATTGCAGAGCAGTTAAAGTGAGCAGCAAACTGACAGTAACACTGGTGCTCTCTGACAGTTCCAGAAGAAATCTGAGGCAATTTAGCCACTGTAATTCCCTTGGCTTCAGAGCCCTGGACCCTGGGGTTCTGTGTGGTGCATCTGTAGATTGTGCAGTATGAGACATTAAAATAATTGTGGTGGTTGTTAAAACCAGTTCTAAATTGGATCCAAGCAATGTGTAGTAAGCCTGTTCCACGTGAAGCCATGCTGGCTTTTGGTTCTGTAGCTGGTAACTGTGGCCACCAGTCCCTGGGAATGTGGGAAACTCTGGAGTCTAAGGATTCCAATAACTAATCCAGATCTTGTGTGCAGAAATGGTTTAATTAACTCACTGCATTTATTGACTGCAAATTATTTCCCTTCTTCATGACGACAGAGATGCATACAGACACATATTATAACCTTTTTTTATTTCAGATGTACCCTGGCATAGGGTTACCTTTGGACAAAGCACTTTAGTACATGCCTAGCTAACCACAGGAGTTATTCCCATTAACATCAGTGCCTCTGCTAATAAAAATAAAGTTAGACAAGGGGCTATGTGCTTCTCCAGGCTGCCTTAGCTTTTTGTAGTGTTACCTAGTCTGAGTCCTATAGTGTGCTGTAACTTCATTCATGGCAGATAATGTGCTGAAAGAATTACAAGAGCTGTTGTATTTGCTAGTGGTGCCAGGGACATAATTCCTAGAGCACAGGAAGATGTTGCATTGTTCCATGCCAACAGTAAATATTTCTGTCTGTTTTAAATGGAGAAATGTCCCTACTCTGTGACTACTTGCATATGCATAATTGCTTCTAATTTCTAGTCGGTCAAATGGCATTTAATGAATACTTTAACAACAGAAATCGAAGATAATCCGTTTTAATTTGAAAGTATTACTGGAATGCTAATTTACCATCTACTCACGTGAACAAATAATAATATCTTATGAAACCTTTATGAGAAAGTACTGGAGGATTTAAACAAGAGGAAAAAATTTCTTGTGCCTCACTGAGAGTGTTTTTTCTTGAGCCCTTAAAACTTCAGTTTCAGAGCTTTGTGCACAGCTGGGTTGGTGCAGTGGATTGGTTGGCTTAGTATAACAGAAGCCAGAGCTTTTCACATTAGTGGGACACAAGTTTTTAGAGCCAAATTTTGCTAAGCACTAACATTCTTTAATAAAGAACTTCTCCCCTACATTGGCTGTTAGAGTAGTTGTGAACAGTGAGCACAGTGTAAATTTTGGGATCCAGACCCAGTTTTAGGCATTCAGTTTTTGAGGATGAGGGGAAAGTGAGAGATTTCTAAAGTCTCCTCTTTTCTTTGGACTTCATGAACTGGGCTGGGAGGCAGGTGGTGCAAAGAGCTGGATCAAGCCCTGCTGCACTCCATGAGATCCAGAGGTGAGTTCAGTTCCAGGGCTCTGGCACTTGGAGATGCTTGATTTTCCTCACTGGGGCAAGCAGTGAGACACAATCATCAATGATCTTTAATTTCTGATACAAACCCATTAACAATGGAAAACCCTGTCAGCAAAAATAAGACTGAATTCTTGAATAAGGTGGTAACTGTAAGGAAGTGCAACAGTAATGTTGGCTGGAGAACTTTCTTCTCTTTAATCTCTACCACACTAATTATTAATCACTGTGCTCTATTTTAGATCTCATTCTGCAGTCCTGATTTAGGTAAGAATCCCATCAGAACCAAAGCACAACCTAAAATAACATTTGAAGGACAAGTCTGAGGCTTAGTTGGCTTAATCTTGAATTTTCCTGCCCAACTTTCTGGTGTTTTTCAGTCATGTAGGAGAGGTAAGAAATGTTGATGTATAGTGGCATGAGAAAGAATAAAGTGATTATGGTTTTGTGATGTTCAATGTAAATGGAATTTAATTTTTTTGAAAGGGTGTTTTTAGCATCTTTTTAAAATCAGTGCTGGTTCATGCTTTGTGTTTCTACTTGACAGTAACCTTTAAATCAGCAGGCTTTGAACTTGAAGAGCTTCTGTATCCTGTTATAAAAAAACCCCACATTTTTAAAAATTTGAGACAGACTTTTCAAAGAGAATGGGGTAGACTCTAAGACAAGTCATGGTGTGGACTCTTGTTTTCCTGCCCACAGTTTCCCTCATAGGAAGAGGATGGAGTCTGCAGTGGTCAGGGGATGAGTGATCACAGTGTGACACTAACTCTGAGGGCCATTACAGATGGGGTTTTTTTGTTCTCCAGCATCCTCTGATGTTGATTCTCTCTGAACCCACAGTGTAGCTGCAAAAACAGAAGCAGTAATAGGGGCCATAAGCTTTGGAGCAGGTGGAGGGAAAAACAAGACAGAAATGATAGACAATCCTATTGTGTCAGGCATGTCTGTAAGTTTCTGTTGTGACTAACTCAGAAAAAGGTGGCCAGACTGTTGGAAGGATTTGAGATCCAAGACGAACAGGTTTACCAGCTGTGTGTACAAACCCTTTGGCTGAAGGAGACACTGAAATAAGACTGAGTCTGAATCCATGTGTAATGGCTGTGGAAAATGATGCTCTGGGATGGGCACTCTGTGTTCAGCACTGTCCTCAATGAGCTCCAGACACAAAGGGGAGCTTTGGATACACTGAGACATAATTTAGTACCTAGAAGACATTCTTAATAGAGAGCAAGTAAACAGCATCTTCTTTCATGTTGCCTGCAAGATGTGGAGTTGAATTATTTTCCATTGCTCAGAAAATCTTAACCAGAACTCAAGACAGACAAAATCCATCCATCCTTTCTCACAAAAAACCCCCAACCAACAACAACAACAACAAAAAGCCAACCCAATGAAACAAAATGTAACTTTTTTATAGAATTGGATATAATTGTAATTTCTTTTCCTCAGAGAAAAAGCCAAATAAATTTAAATTTATTTTTTTTCATCATCTATCATCAAAACCCCTATTTCATCTTTCAAGTAGGCCTGGTTTATTTCATTGATGCCCATGAGAGCACATATAACTGAGGGATGTTCCCACACCTGGCTTACTTGAAAGCTTGTTCTAGAAACCAAATGTTAGATGGGTTTGTATTGATTGTAGGCCAAATACACTAACATTGAAAACTACAGCATCATCTAGTAACTTGGAAAGGAACCTTTGGAAATAGCAGTTGGAGCAGGAGAAAAAGAAAGGAGTTAAAATCAAGCCTCTCACCATAATATGCCCATCATTCATCAGCTTTGGAGTGGCTGGAATCCAGTGTAATTGGGAACAGGATTCTCTGGAGTAAATAAACAATAATTTGATTGCAGTAACTGCTATAATGCTGAGTGAAGTGCAAGTCAAACCCAGTAAATTGTATGTATGTCTTGGACTTGATTTCCTTGCTGTTTTATTCATACATATTTAATACCTTAAAATTAATCTTAATTTAATATCACTTCAGCTCAAACATTTACACAGAATTTTAAATTCCTGCCTGTGTAGGACAATGATCATGGTAAAGGTCTTTTAGGTGTCTGTTCAATAGCTGCTTTTCTCAGCAGGGAGATACTTGGATGATTTGAGATTTGTCAGATGTGCTTTGGAGGAGTGTCATGTTTTATTTTAAGATATGACCATTAATTATTCTTGAGTTCCACTCAGAAAATGAATGTAGGAGAGGGAAGCAGAGGTTTGCTATTTATCCAGGAACAGACCTGTGCCAGGTTTGGATGGAAGCCTGGAGTTCCTGCAGCAGGGTCTGCTGAGCCTTACCAATTCCAGGGTATGTCTTTTCAGGGAGATTTTGCTCTAGGAGCATGAGAGGGGGCAAAAAGACCATTATTTCTTGAAAAACTGCTCTTCATTTCATGTAGTGTTTCTCAATATTGTGTCTCCTAATGCCTTGCTCCTCCTGTCTCCATTGGGCCACCCTCTTAAAGCATTTCCAAAAGAGCCAGCTGAGTGAGTAACTGTATGTTTAATTTCCCAGTTCAAATGTTTAATTTGCAATCAGCGTTTAGTTTCTCAGATCAAATGCAGGATGTAATGAAGCAGGAGCTCTGTAACTGTAATGCTGCTTGCTCAGAGAAGGGGGACTCACAAATTCTGGATAACCATGGAATTCTGAATATGCTTTCTGTAGCAGTCCTAGTACTGTGTTGAGCTGAAGTAGCTGCTTCTATGGAAAAGAAAAAAAAAACAGGGAAACTTTTCAGCCACACTAATGGCAAGTCTCTGATTCTTCTACAGCTGCCACTTTTAGCAGCAGAGGGGATGATGTTCCTGGCAGAAACCTGCCTTCTTCTACATCACTGAGTTAAGTGGTTTGGCCTTTGTGTCTGCCACAACTTCTGTGGGAACAAATAATTGTTACAGGATTTGGCTCAGTATTAATAATATTGTAACGATGTGCTTATGTCTCCTTGTGGAATGCATTGTGCTTAAAGAATGGAAAACTGAGGAAATATTTTCAATCTTCAGCTTGTGGCTATAGAGGATGGATCCAGCAGTTCCTCCTTGAAAGAAATGTGCAAAAAGAATTTCATTTTGCCTTGTAGTGGATGGCAGGTCTGCACAGAATGAGCTGTCAAGGGCAGCAACTTCATAAAGTGCTCTGAACTGCTTGCAATTACCTGACCATATTCTACCATTAATTACGTCCTCGGGTCACTGTAGCACAGAATGAAATGAAAATTTACAAAAAGCAGAATGAAATATTAAGCTTTCTTTATGTAACTTTTTTTTTTTTCTGGTGAAATCTATACTTCTGCAGAAATAATATTGGACTTAAACAAGTTATTGGGAGCTCCACTTACTTCCTAGAAATAAACACACAGCTTGTGTTGCAGCTCTACAGAGGCTCAAGCTGTAAAATGTAAAACATGGAGATTTAGCAAAAACTCCCCCAAATTTTTTTTTTATGTACCTTGCCCTGGCCTTTTGCAAGATAATTGCCATGGTATGCACTGAGCATGTGGCATGAGTTGTGTGACCAGATCAGTGGGGTGAATCAGAGCTGTGTTTCATTTCAGCAGTGCTTCACTTGCTTTTCCACTGACTCCCTACATCAAACAACTAAACACTTAAAGTTGCAGTGTTTATAACAGCTGAGCAAACCGTTTTGGAGAGATTTAAAATAGAAATAAAGAGAAAATAAGTGGGTTTACTGGAAAATAAAAGTTCAAAAATGTACTCTAGGTGTTGATTTCCCATTCCTTAAGCAGAACCTGAAATCACCCAGAGCCTTCACAGTTCTTTCCATCTCGATGGACAACTTCAGGTAAATTCCACTGACTTCTCTTTCATGCTGTCCTCTGAAATCATAAGATTGAAGGAGCACTAAACAGTGGACTTGGTGGAATGCCTATTTATTTGCTTCAGAATTAAAATTATCCTGAGACCCTTTTTGAAGTCTTGGAAAGTTAACTGAATGTATCACAAAGAATAATATTTCCATTCTGTTTATTTTTTTTTTTTTAATTTATCAAAAAAGTCAAGTGGAATATACCTGAAGGAGCTTGTAGCAGAAACATGAATAAAATGCTGTGACCTCTTTGACTTCACTCCAGATGTTTGGGTCTCTAGATATTTTGCCACTTTTTAAGAAAGATCAAAGGAGATTCAGAGAATGAGGAGATCATCCCCTGCTGATTTTAATTAACAATCCTTTTGCTCTTCTTTATTCTTGAAAGCCTCTTGAAATTTTCATAACATTTGCTTTGTATCGAACAGATGGTGGAATAAATAATTTGGTGTTTTGATTTGGTTTTTTTAATGGTGTGTAAGTCCAGTTCAACATTTCTGTGTATTTCCTTAGCAACTGCTGTAACAAATACATGCAATATTGGAATATTTGCTGCCATTCTTGTTGGTTTAGATTACTTCTCCACTGCCTAATGCATGAAATCATATTTCTGCCCACTTATATCTAAAAACAGATTTAATAAAACACATCAGGTTTACTGATCTGACCTCCTCATTTGCACATTTGTATTTATTTTTCTGAGGGTGTTAATCCTTCAGTGCCATCTTTCCTGATCCATTTGCAATACCTCTGAAGTTTAGCCTTTAGCATAAAAAATCAAAACAAAACATTTTTTTTAAAGTTTAGTTCCTTTTGCCATCAATAACATGTCTTTATCTATCCTTTTTTTCCCCTAGGAAATCTACAATATATAGTCTTGTTTGCTCTTGTGTGCCAAATGCAAACCTTTATTTTAGGTTTGTATCTTCTCCTATGGCATTGTTTGGTTTTGGTTTCCCCACCTTAACACTAAAGGTATGCACGACTTGTTTTTGAATATTGTTTGTGATGTTTTTCATTGGTTCCACAATTTTTCTTTATTGTATTACTTCATCATATTCACAAACTAGTACTTTGTTTCAGTAATTGGCTTTTTTGCACCCTGGTCCTTGCATTTCTCCAATTCTGAAGGGGGAGCATGGATATAATTCCAGTTGTAAGCAGTTTCTCCTTAATTTACAGTTGTAGACACCACTTCGAAGGAACAAATCAGTTTTTGCTTTTCACCTCAAATGTGTTCTCCGTGCCTTTTGATGTAATTTTTCTCTCACTTCCCCCCCCCCAAAATTATTTAAGATAGCCCACCTTTGAGCATCATCTACATAGTCATTATTTTTTCAGCTGTCCTGCTGTTTTCTTCATTTCTTAAATAGACACTTTCTTTCATTGTACAGGTTCAACTCTGATTGCCTTACCAAAAAACCTATTAGTAGGTCTGTGGTTCTCTCTGCAAATTATTTTGGCCATTTTATCCTGGAGATTAAGTTTGTTTCCTACTTGATCATTTATAGGCATATTTTTGATATGAACACATAATAGAAAAATAAATAGGAAATAACTGCCTCCTCCACCAAGGTTGACTACTGCTTATTATTCCTTTGAGAGCCTTTATATTGCCTTGTTCAATTTCCTTTGAAAATAAATCCCCATAATAAAATTACTGTATATAAAAAAGAGATGAGAGTATATGTTGCTTTCAGGTAAACACAGAGTTTGAGCTTTGTAGGCAACGTGAAAGTGATTTAGGTTTTCAAGTGATGGAAGGTTTAAGAAAACAACTCGGATTTATTTTCTGTAGGAGGTGTCTTGATATCAAACTTGCACTTCTCAGTGCAAAGGAATTTTGATGTGCTTCTCTTTAGGCCAAATGGCAAGAAAGGTATTTTAATATTCGGAGCATTCTTCTATAAATGACATCATATTTCATATTAAAAAAAAAATGGATACATAAGTCCTTGAATAATATTTTCTAGTGGGAAAGAGTTTGGCACTATGTTCTGCACTGTGCATCAAGTCAAGCTATTTTAGTTATTATTAAAGAAATATTTATATTTATTTTGTGACTAATCTTATATAAAGGCAGTTACCCACAAAACCCCAAAACGTGAGCAAATACCTGAAAGGGAACAGTGGCAGAAGGACTTGCATGAGTTCAGATAGATTTTTATATTCTCCAAATAATTGCACTCTGATAAGGAGCTGTCAATCTGAGCATAGGATGAACATAGGGCTCTTCAGTTAGAAATGTGTACTTCTTTCCTCCCTGCTAAAGGTGCCCATTTTCTTGATTTTTGTGCTCGGACTGAAGAACAATCATTCTGTTTGGAAGGACAAAGCTTTGTAGCACAAAGATTACTGCTTGACTGTGAAGCTGTGGAAGCCATGGCTCATTAGGGGAATCACCTTGCTTGGGCTCATCTGCTTGTAAACCATCCTGCTGATGGATTTGGGGAAAGACTAAAGACAAGTCAGGCCAAAGTCTGGTGGGAAAAGAAGGGACTTTTAATCTAAATATGTATTAAGGTAAAATTTTAATTAACAATAAAGGATTCTGGTAAAGGTGTTTAAATTCTCAGCCCTTGTTAGACTGTTGATTTTGCAGCCAAAAAGCCAGGGGGAAGACAGGAATATGGCTAAGACAGAATGGTTGTTGGGGAAAGGTGAGTTTTTAAGATGGGTTTTATTTTTAGAAATCATTCTTGGCTTTGAGATTCAATATTATTTCTTCTGAAAATGGTTTTCCCTTCATCTTCTGTCTGGGGAGATCCTGGACCCAGCCACGAAGATCAATAGGCAAACAAATCTAAATGGCTCTAAAGAAGTCAAGTGATAAGCTGCAAGTTTACTTTGGAAGTGATCCTGCAATCTTTATTTAAATCCCACACTGTAAACACCAGACTGCATCAGTGTGCATTTGTCCAAAGCCCTGTGTTTGTGCAGAACACTCAAAAGGTGCATAAACAAGCACTAACACACTTTGTGTCCTCATTTAGTATGAGGGGATGGTCCATCACAGCTTCAAGGATCTAATATCTAATTAGATATTTATATTAGATACATGTGCAGTTTCTGCAGGTGTAGTGGTGTTAACCCTTCGTGTCAGCTAGGCAAGTTTTAAATTAACTAAAGGACATTTCAGTGACTTGAAGAAAATGCAGAGGATTAAGTGCTGGCCGAAAGAGTGAAAAAAATATCTCTTTTCCCTCTGAAGGCAGAATTACTGCATGTTTGGAAACTGCCAGCTGAAAACAAAGCTGGAGCTCTCCGTTGCCCTTTCTGGTCATATCCAGCAAAGAAGCACATGGAACTCTTTCCCCTTGTGTTAAAAAATATTACTCTGTATCACTGCTAAATCAAATCGCATTCTGAATTTGAGAGCATATAAAAGGACTTGAGAAAACTTAAAAAAACTCCAAAAACAAAAAAGAAAAATATAATCCAACAGTTCGTTTGAAGGGATTTTTTTCTCTGTAATATTCCAGGTACTGCAAGATCTCCAGTTTCCCCTGTCTTCCCTCTTTTTAAAAATATAGTTTTGGAATGCAGCTTTCTATCCAGTAAAAGGAGCTTTATTGTATTTAAATCCTTCAGTGCCATCAGCAGTTTCCCATCATGCCATCTGTCCATTACCTGGAATTAGAGGACAAATACAGCATTGCTTTTTGTAATAGCTTTTCTCTGCTATATTTGGTCACTGAAAAGTGTTGAACAATGATCAATAACCTATTTCATGTTTAGAAAATTTACATGGCAGCATCAAATCTTTTAATAGAAATGTCCCCAATCTTATAAATCATTTAAAAAGAGTAGCAGTCTAGGGAAAGTAATCACAATTTAAACTTGAATTGAGCTACCTCTGACTGATGAAAATGGTGATTAATTATTCGAGAAAGGTAGCTGTATCTAATGCACGCTTCAGAAGTAAGTGCCAATAAATGTACACACTGCATAAAGAAAATATAGTGAATTATTTCATTATGTATTTGTCAAGAGCATTCAGGTCTCAAAAAATACTTCAGAAATCAAGAAAAATATATGGTTTCTCCAGTTCTAGCAAATTCTAGTTCTCCTGCTAATCTATAAATTGCTTTTATTTTTTTTTTTCTGGTTTTGACAACAGATTATTTATTGAAGCTTGTGAACATTTTCAATGTTAGACAGTATAACTGTGTAAGATTGCCAAGTGGATGCTACACCATATGTCTCAGGCTGGGAGGACCTCTGTGCCTGTTCAGTAATCCCTCAGACATTCCAGCTGGTCACTGTCACATGCTCCAATAGAGGCAGATCCAGACATTGTCCTTCCCAAGGGAAGGTGAGGATAAACTAGCAGTATGAAGAAAAGACATTTATTGCAGTGCTTCACACCACCTCAGTCCCAGGGGAGCGCTGGGAGCTACCAGAGCTGCTGGGCAACACTTGATTTTAGACTTGGAGTCACTCACATGAATTCCTACTCACATTTCTTATTCAGATTCCCGCTGAACATCTGTGCCAGCAGCAGTTCCAGGATGCTGTTTCACTTTGATGCATTGAGAATGTTTTCAATTGAAAACAAAAAAAATTACAGACCCTTTACACCATGTGGGGACAGCTGTGTTGACAATGCCCTTCTTATGATGACCAACTAAAAATGATTTTATGCTAGAAAGTAGTGAAATGCATTTTCAGAAATCAATTAAATCTGCACCTCGTGATTTGTTGTAGTCCTGTGATAGCCATAAAATTCACACAGTGGAAAAAGCAAATTTAAGTTTGTTGTTGCTTCTGTTTGCACTTTATATTTGCATGTTTTGTCCAAATAGTTGGTTTTGCTTAGCAACCTTCAGTGAGGTTGGGAGCATTTCCCGAGTGACAGGAAACAAGGAATGAGATGTTCTTGCCCACCACTGTAATGAGATGCCCGTTTTGGGGTGTTTTGATTTTTTTTTTAGTCAAGAATTTTTAATATTTCCCCATGAAATTGAAGCAGATTAATGCACAGACATCCTGTCTTTCAGTGGACACTTGAGAAGTGGATTGAGGATTTCCATCTTGCCAAAGATAACCTGGATACCCCCACACCTGTGCCCATGGAAATGAAACTGGCTGAGCAGTTGTGTCAGAAGTTGCAGGTGTTGCTGGGATACACAGAGAGGTGATATTTGTTACTATCAAGTTAATATCTCTGGGATGTTCTGTGCTCGATTTTTAGATCAATTATTGGCACTGTCAAGGGGCAGAAAAGTCTGCTATCAATTCAAGTTGAAGAATGACTTTAAAAGTGTGAGTTTGAATCCTGAATCACTGTCGT
Source organism: Sturnus vulgaris (assembly GCF_052056855.1). Lineage (NCBI taxonomy): Eukaryota > Metazoa > Chordata > Aves > Passeriformes > Sturnidae > Sturnus > Sturnus vulgaris. Next base: position 9,525,634 of record NC_142249.1, on the reverse strand, counting down.
GGTGTTTAATTATGGTGATTGAGTGAAGGAATTCCTAGTGTAGTCAGATGATATAGTAGACACACATTTCATGTGTATCCTATATTTTTAATGCAACTTTGTGCATTAAATTGCAATAGAAGTATATAACCTTTTCTACATTTTTGTGTTCTGTCTCAGTGACAGGGATTATTGGGTGGAAAGCCTCTTTTAAAAAAGAGGGAATACATATTTTTTAGAAAGTGCAGTGCATCTAATCAGAAAGTCTCATAATCCCTTTCAGGCTCAGGGATCTTCATGCTCCATTGTCTCTTCCATATGGCTCAGTGGGAGATGGATGTGCCAGGGCTGAGGGACAGCACAGGGAGTGCTGCTCACAGCCTTGCTAGCAAGTGCTAACAACGAGCTGCAGATGATGCTCACCCAACTCTGAAATCAGAGATCCTCTCTTCCCTGCTGATGATGCTTGGAAGGATGTTTGCCTCAAGGTTTTTTCAAGCACAGAGGCCTGATCTTCAATTGCTCCTTATGTCAATTTTTGCCCCTTATTGCAAGCAGAAGATGCAGTGGCTCCATTAGTCATACTGAGTGGAGTAGTGAATTTTTTTTATGAGTTTTATGGTGCAGCAGTACTAAAAGGTCCTTGTTGGTGGTTATTTCAGCTTTAGTGGCAATTTTGAGGCAAATATGAACTCGGAATTGAGTAGCAGACTGCAATCAGAGAGTTATATTAGAGCTCCCTTCTGCTGAGTTTGCTTCGCTTCATGTCTCTAGGAGCTGCTTGTTTCAAATTTGCTGATTCTGTTGCCTCATAAAACCACCATGTGAAATCCAGTGGTTCCTTGTTTGGCCTTGCAGGAGGATTATGTGCCATATGGGACTAGAGCAGCAATTTATAACCTGACACCCATTCACATTCTTCCTGCAATCCCAGCAGTGCACCATGTCCAGGATCCTGGTTCCAGCTTGAAAAATTGCTGCCAGGCAGCTGACAGGGCAAATAAGTAGGAGTGATGGATAGCTCTGATATTTATAGCCAAGATTATATATTCTTGTATAAATTCAGGGTATCATATTCCTCCTTATCCTTGCTTGTGAGGGAATGCAAATATATTGATTACATGTCACCTTTAGGTAAGGTTTGGATTCTGGATTTGTCACTGTAATTTCCATTAATCAGTGATGATGACAAGCCGTGTGTGCTCTCAGGAGCAGCCAGCACATGGCATGTGTAGTTATGGGGCAGATTGAGGGCAAAGAAATTTGGCAGTGACTCTTTCTATAAATATGTGATCAATTCTTTTGTGTTACATGATGTACTTCTCTATTTAGTATTATTTCTTATGATATGCTTTTAATTGATGTGTTTTATTCATGCCCTGAAAATATACACAAGCCAGAACAATCTGTGTTATTCTGTACATTTCTTTTATAACCATCCGCATTTTTTCACTGTGCAATCCTTCTCCAGTTCAGAATACTTTACTGTTCAAGAATTCTCATTTTCTGGTCCTGTAAGTCAGTATCTTCTTGCAACACATTAGTTCACGTTTTCCTAGATATTTCAAGTTTATAAAGGGTGCCTTACATTATATTGATACATTAAATTACTCATTCTTTCTCTATTCTGACATGAACTAGTGCCTGGTTTGCCTTTTTTTTTTTTTTTTTGTTACTCTACACTAAAGTGATCATTTCAGTATTTACACATTTACCCCCAAATCAATTTCCTGATGATTATATTTAATTTGAAATGACTATCAGAGGCTTGCTTCATCTCAAAGAGAGGCTTTTCCTCCTCCTCCAACTCAAACTCTGACCACACTGAAGTCACTCTGGACTGCATCGAGATCAACGCAGCACAGATTTCATATTTCACTCTGGTTGTTATTTTCTTCTTTCATTTTGCCAGTTTTCTCATCCAGCTTCTCTTGCTTTCATCTAAGAAAACATATTCGTGTAGCACTCTTTCTGGCAGAAGAGTTATAGCTGTATGCTTTTTGTGTTGGGATAAACATTTTTCTGCAAATTGTTAAGAAACAGTATTGTTTCTTGACAAGTCAAACTGCAGTTCCTTCACAGTGCTTCAAATCAAAGGAGGCAGTCTTTAAAAGAAATTGTTATGTATGTCTTTAAAGGCGTCTGAAAGGCATTAACCTGGTAAAAAAATAAAAAATGAACACAGGTGAAATGTGCTGGATGATAGTTGATATTACAAAAGGAACAGTAATGACATTTGAAGCAGAGCAGGTAAATCACTCACTACTTTACTGAAGCAGCTCTGCTTGAAGTGTCCTTTTTTATAAGTGTGTATATATATATTTAGAAACTAGTGTTTTGAGAGGAAGAAAAGATAAAAGCAATGCTAGTATTTATCCTTCTGGAAGATGATAGTTCAATAAATGTGTGAATGAGTATTTAGGAAAAAATGTACAATTGGAGTTAGGCAATGTAGTATATATGCAGATTCCTATATCTGGCCCAACAGGTACACTTCTTTGTCCTTTAGAAGAAAAGTACATTTTCTCCAGCATGGTTACAGTTTTATTGATAGTAGGAAGGGGTGTCTCTGTCCTGCTTTAGACAAGGAGTTTGGTTTGTGAAATTAAACTTCCATTATCTCACATTTATACGGGTTCTGCTGCTTCTTCACAGAAACAAAAGAGAAACAAGGGGTTGTCCCTTTCTTACATAATCCAGTTCATCTCTCCTGGCATGTTGGCATATTTCCTCCTTACAGCTCATCTATTTCTTTAGCATTTTAGTTGTGTTCAACAGCTTATTGAATGTGTCAAAATGTTTTGATGTATGTCTTCTCAAGTAGCGAAGCCACATCCTCCTGTGTTATTTATGCTGTATAGCAGGGATTGAAAGCTTGACATACATTTAAATGTCCACATTTCTATTTCTCTAGCATTTATCACTTTGTTCAAACATTTGTTCTTGCTTTGTGCTCTCTCATCATTGAATTTCATTTTTTGTCAATTTGAAACATGGTGTAAGACTGAAGTGGAAGATGTGAAAGGGCATGGGATAAGCAAACAAGGGCTTATCTTCCTTCAGAATTTGCAAATATCTCATTATTCAAAGAAAGATGAGATAATTTTTTTTTTTTTTTTTTTTGCTCAGCCTGGTTTTTTGGTAGGAGGGGGGGCCACAGAGGTGGATTCTGTGAGAAGCTGCTGGAAGCTTCCACCATATCCAGCAGAGCCAATCCCTGATGGCTCTGAAGATGGACCTGCTGCTGGCCAAGGCTGGGCCAGTTAGAGAGCTTGGTGACCCCTCTGTGATAACTGATTTCAGAAGAATATCAAAACAAAGTGGGGTACAGTTTTTCTTCTATCCAGAGAAGAGGAGGAGGTGAAAAGGTGAGGGAAACAACATGGCAACACCAGGGGCAGCGTTGAAGGAGGGGCAGGAGGCTCTGCAGGTGCTGGAGCTGAGATTCCTCTGCAGCCTGTGGTGAGACCATGGTGAAGCAGCTGTGTCCTCAGCCCGTGGGGATCCATGGGGGATGCAGAGATCCACCCACAGCCCGTGGGGATCCATGGGGATGCAGAGATCCACCCACAGCCCATGGGGATCCATGGGGATGCAGAGATCCACCCACAGCCCGTGGGGATCCATGGGGATGCAGAGATCCATGCACAGCCCACTTTGTACCTGCAAGCTGAACCTGTTTTGCCCTTGAAGTGTTTTCTCCCAGTCCTTATCTCAAGTCATGAACCTTTCATTATTTTTTTTTTGTCTCTTCTGCCCTGCTGTGGCAGGAGAGGGTGAGTGAGGGGCTTTTGTGGGTGCCTGGTGTTGGGCCACTGTTAATCCATGACACTATGAAATTCAAAAAAAAAAAAAAAAAGAAAAAAAAGAAAAAAAGAAAAAGAAAATAAATCTTCTGTTGACCAGGCTAATAGATGAGAGTTTTGGTTTAGCTCACAAGCTCTGTGGTGGGAGCCATAAGCATTTTCTCAGTGCCTTTTATAAGAGTAGGGGTTTTCTGTATTTACTTCCCAGGCCAGATTCTGAGCTGCTTTCATCTCTCCTTGCTCTCCTGCCTTCAAATGAAACATGACAGTTTAACAAGTTAGAATTCAGCAAGTGCTATGCATTAATTGGATGCTCATGCTGTTGTTTCCTGTCACAAGGTTGCTGTGTCCCATTCACATTTACAAAGGATTTTTCGTTTGTATGAAAGGAATTTTGAAAATGTTAGCTCTCAGCTCCAAATGAATACGTCAGGTTAATTTATTATGTATACACTAGCATTATATTTATAAATCAAAACTTAATTTTCTTGTGGTCTAAGCAATGGGAGACTGGTAGGAAAAAGGCCACAAAGCTTCTATGACCATGTGTGTTACCTATTTGGTTTACATGCTTTTTTCCACTGGGTACATTTTTTAATTGAACAAATATTAATATAAGTTAAAACATACTATAATGGTGAACTTAGACGATAGCAATAGCATATATTTCTATTATATAGGAAGCATCATTAAATAGCTCTATACTTCTCTAAAGATTTTTCACATAACTTACCAGGAGGAAAAGCCCAAGGGCTGTGAAAGGTAAGTCTGAAGGCAGTAAAGTGCCATGTAACTCACAGGATTGACTGAGACTAGCACCATAGATTTTATTTTAAAAATAGAGAAAATAATACATAACTAATAAAAATCAAACAAGAAACCCTAATAAGTTTAGCCATTCATGATAAATAAAACAGCTTAGACCTGCTAGCTCTCCACTTAGAAACACTGATTCAGCATTTTTCTTCATCATGAAAATGATGGAACTGTGAATCTGGCAGGAGTAGTTACATCTGGGAGCAGCAGCATGTCTTTAAAAAGTGAGTTGTTTGGTACAAGGGCTCTTGAGTAGAGCCATCTGTGTACATCTGCAGAACAGAACCCATTTGGGCTGGAGCCTGAGGTCACATTCCCTCCTGGATGACAGGAGTGCTAAACCACTGCAATTCTCAGCCAAGGAACCTGGGGCAACATGCCACAGGTGGCAGTTTAATTTAGGATCAACTGAGAAAATGAAATCCTAGGAAGTTTATAAAACCCACTTTGTGGGTGTCCTTGCTTCCTGCTTTTTCCCTGCTTTTATTCATTCAGACTGAGAACTGTGCATGCTCAAATACAGCACCTACATTTTCACTTGTATCTGCAGTGGTTTTTGAAAGGAAAAAAGCTCAAAATAAAAATAAGACATTTTATCACTCTGCCAATGCCAGTTCAATTTGCAATGCTTTCTTCCCTTGAGGCTTAGCTTAATTGTGTATATTTGCTAAAGATCTCCATGTATATAATAATGTGACAAAGGTCAGAAAGCCTCCACTTTCTGTATGCACACACTTCATATATGCACATATGTATAATTTAAAAGGCATTTAATAGTATGTGTAAATTCTTCTTGAGTTATATCTAAGCTGATAAATTCAATACCTGTATACCTTTAAAATTTGACATCCCAAAGTTCTCCTAGTGATATTTTACTCTCTTCTGAATGAAGGCCTCATGAAAATGCTTTAAAGCTCTGTCTCGGTGTGATTTTATGATGATTAGTCTATTCCCTGATCATCTGTTCTATGCCCCAAAATGGTTTCTGTAGTTTTAAGGTGGCTCTGGGGGAGGGAGGAGCCTGGGGGCTCTGTGCCAGGTTTTCCAAAGCCTCACCACCCCAGGTGTCTGCGTGTTGTGCCATCTGGGCTTTTGCTTGGCTAGTTTGGTTTTTTGTTAGCTTAGGCAAGAAGGTTTTTTCCCCCCTTCCCTGGCCTTGGAGAGGCTGCAGCAGCAATCCTTTGGTGGGGTTCTGAAATGAGCTGGGCAGTTGGGTTTTGGTCTGAGATCAGAGACCAGGTGGGAAAGGCGAGGGGCTGCTTCATTTCAGCCCCATGTCACCCAAAAAAGCTGAGCTGGGGAGAGAAATCCCAACTGCTCCGTGTGCTGAAAAGAGGGGACAGCTCTGGAGATTGACCAGGGTCACATCTGTTTGCCCAAACTGCTGCTTGAAACTACTGGAGGGGTTTTTTTTGTTTGTTTCTTTTTTCTTGTGTGTTTGTTTTCCCTGAACACCCACGCCATTTTATCCCCTCCACATGCAAACCACTGTTGTGGTTTTTTTTTAATCCCCTGTCATTTTGGGTTTTTGTTCTGCTGTGTGTATGCATGGGGCAGTAAGGACAGACAGTTCCTTACACAGCATTTATTTACCTTTTTCTGTGCCACGTGGGCACTCTGTTGGTCAATAAACACTTGGTTTTTTTTCACTCTCATCCACTAGTATTCATTTCTTATTGGTGGAAAGGGATGGTTGGAACTTTTTTTTTATTTTTAATAGGAAACATTCATTCCAGAATGTTCTTCTCCTAAACTTGTCTCTAAACTGAGACAAGCTCTGCTTTCTCTACATCCCTATTTTTTCCTCAAATAATAGGAAATAAGAATTTGTATATATTTCTAAAATGCTTCGGTCTGGATTGCTTGTTTTATATGGCACTACTTGAGTGTACTTCTGTCAGTTTAGGAACAGCAAACATTCATGAATTAATTTCTCCATTCAGAGGGAATGTTTTTGAAATATTGTAGTGGTTTTGATTTGCTAATTTGAGATTTTTTTTGACTAATGTACTACTTGTGTTGTGGATTTGGCATTGGCCAAATTGCTAGTGTACTTACTAGAATTATTTACTTATTTCTTGAGCATTATTTACTTATTTCTTGCTGTGAGATAGGATTAGGAGGAAGGCAAAACAGGCTTAAATTCTGAAGGATACAAAGAAAAACTTTATTACTAGAAACTACCAGAAAAAATAATAAAAATCAGAATAAAACTTTCAGAACACTTTTCTTCTCATAACTTCTTTTTTTTTAACACTGATAACGTACAGAAACAAATTAGTCAGTTTACCATCTTTAAAAATAGTCTTGTTAATTTACTGGGGAGAGGAGGCTATTTTTAGTCCATGGAGATTTCTCCACAAGGAACAGTTTTCTTGTGGCCTTGATGTTACAGTGAATTAATTGTTTGGCAGAATGGAAATCTGATTATTGTGTAAAAATTCTTTTCTCAACTAATAGTCTGCTCAGAATTGTTACTGAGGGCTATGTTAACTTATGGGGCACACTGTAAGGATTATAATAGTTCAGATAAAACCTTTTTTTTTGTTTTTAAAGATAGAGGTCTTTTTTGGGGGGGAGGTAGGGGTCTTCTCTCCTTTTTTTGTTTAAACTTCTTGTAGGATCATAGCTGCTTGAACATTTGTCTGCTTTAGTACAAATGCTTTCATGTCTGCAGTTAGAACTTTTTATCTATCTCATAATGCATTTATATGAGTTATAAGGAAATAAGAGCCTCTTCTTTATAGCTTAAAAAATTAGTTTAAGAGTGAGGCATTTCCATTAATTTTTTTCATTTGGGACTTGACTTCTTTTTGTCTGATTTTAGTGTTTTTATGCTGTTCTTAAAATATACAAATATACAAAATTAAGCTTAAAAAACTGTAAGAAAATATTATTGTATATCATACCAGCATAAACATTTTAAAGAATGATTTAGACCACGAGGAAAAATTAATAATTTAAATGCATAATAAATTGGTGTAGTATTTAAATATATTATCACACAAATAGCAATATATTTACAAAACCTTTAAAATGTAGACTATTAAAAATGCTTCAAAAATTATAATGCAATAAATGACAATTACGAAAATACCTTAAAAAGTAACTGCATTTTGAACTTAGTAATAAGACTAAGGTTTTCTTCTCAGCTGAATTAAATTCTAAGCTAACTCATTGAACCCCATTTGCACCATTAAATGATATATTTTCTTGGTATGTCAGCCATGCTTTAGAATGTGTGAAAAATCATAATTCTTTATACCTAGCACCTAGAGGTTAACCACTTTGAGGATTTTGGCTTGTTGTTTTTTTTTAAATGTGAAAAGAAAGGGGAAGTCACCTTTAATGCTAACAATATCATTGCCTTATTAAAAATGAATCCATTACTGAATTCTAATAGAAGAATTTATCATGAGAAAGTGTCTGCTCCTGGTGAACATTTATAAATTGTGCTATTAAGATGACTAGTACTTATTCAAATGACTCTTAAATATTTAAAATATTATATCATTAACTTCTTGTCTAAGTTTCTCTGGCATGTTTTTTTTAGGGTTCAGGTCTGGTGTTGTAGCAGATGAGGTGAGAATTTGGGAGTTAAAGTCCAGTGAAATGATGGAAAGTCACTTTCTGAGTGAGTCCAAACTTCAGAAAGTCCTTACAGTTGTATATCACGTCAGATTAAGAGATAATTTGGTTTCTTTTTCATAATCTAAATAATAATTGATGGAACTTACCACGTAGAAGTATATTAAAAATGCATTGTGAGTGGCAGAAATAATTATAGGCTCATTTTCTTATCATTATTGTTGAAGATTTATTAGCATTTTAATTTTTATTCCTGTATTTTGAGATGTTTGTAAGTTGGGTGTAAAATGTTACTTGATGGTAACTTTTACAGCAGATTTCTCACAGCTGTCCTTGTGTTGTTTCTCTGTAGAGAGCTGAGTGTCAGTTACACAGGGATTCACTCAGCTGATCCTGGAATTTTGGGTTAGATTAGAATATTTGTATAGCTCTTTCAAAAAAAAAAAACTGAATGGAGGAAGAGGAGGAGGAGATGTAAAAGATAATTTCTTATTTTCAAGACTTCAGCTTAATTTTACTGCTGTACTTTGCTCAGGGCTCTTTTATTCTTATTTAGGACGGTCTCTCTAAGGATATTTTCATATCTCTTGTCTAATAAAGGATGTGTGTAATAGAAGTAAAATAATTCTGATAGTGTTAACTGACTTTTGGAGAACTTTGGAGAAGTAAAAACTAATAAAAGTATGGATTGAGTAAATAAAAGGTCTGCCAAGAAAACTTCAGCAGAAGTACCAGGTGTGTTCTAACAGTGCTGTGAAGAGATGTTAGGGAGGTGGATGGAAAAAATGACTTTGTAGGGATTTGTATGGAAAAATAACTGTAGACAAGCAGCTCCTTGAGGGGAACTGGAGAAAAGTGACAACCTAAAAATTAGCAAAATATTTCTTCCTTCCTTGTAATCTATACTTCCTATTATTGTACATTCTTATTTAAATATGTTTTATTCATGTCTTCACGACACAGTAGATCTAATTTATTCTGGTTTTTAGATCAGTGTGCATTTTTTTTGTTTCACTTCACTAGATAAACACTTTGGATGAGTTATTTACTGACGAAAAAAATTCCATACTGATCTAATTGAACAGAAATATTTTTGAAAAATTTCAGAATTGTTATTTGAGCAGCCTCAGTTGTCCCAAAGATTTGTGGCTCTTCACTTTGTTCCAGTTTATTCTTACTCTTATTCTTATTCTTATTCTTATTCTTATTCTTATTCTTATTCTTATTCTTATTCTTATTCTTATTCTTATTCTTACTCTTATTCTTACTCTTATCCTTATCCTTATCCTTATTCATTTATTTTCAGGTGTGCTTATGATGGGCTTGTGCCAGATGGCAGATGTTACATAACTTGTGGTTTCACAGATATAAGTTTCTATTAAAATGCAATGAAAATTTTTTCTTTCATTTGAACACAGATGAGTAATTGATATGAACAAGTCAAGTATCAAGATAATTTCAAATTCATTTTTTTATAGGAATATAAGCTTTACATTGCAGCAGATTTTGGTTTATGTACTCTTACATAAACTACATATGTAGTTTGTCCAGTGTCAGACAACTCATGGAGAAAGCTCTATAAAGCTGTATAATGGATAGAATCCACTTACTGCCTCCTGAGTCTACTTTCTAACCACAGCAATTAGTAAAAGTCTTAGGTTCGTGAACCATGAAAATTTAAATTCCTTATATTTTATTTTCAACCTAGAATTTCTTTGGATACTTCAAACACACAATGCTGTATGTACGTGTAAATGTAGGGCAAGTTTTAAAATTATTGTATGCTTGGCCTTCTCACTGTCTATCAAACTCCAGGGATTGTATAGCATACTTAGAATTGGCAATTATTTTTTGTTCATATTTGCATTTTTACTTTCTTTGTACTTCTGTAAGAAAAGGTAAAGGACATGGAGATGATCTCTGGGTACGGTGGAATCATTTGGTTTACTGTAAAGATCGACCCATCAGAACAGATAAACTATTTCCTTTTTCATGTCTCTTTTCTAAGCATTTTTCCCTTTTAATCCCCATTTCCATTCTGGTCAGAGAGAGAAAAACAAGAAATCATATGTTTACATTTCCAGCTCTCTTTACCTACATGAATTTCTGTGTTTTACTGTACACCAAATAATTTTCTCTACAAAGTGTATTGTAATTGCTGTTGTGGTGCTAATAGTGAGGACATTGTTTTCTAAATGTTTATTGAATTGAAAATATCCAAGGATCTAACTCAGTTGTGCCACATTTATCAATAGTGTCCTCTGTTTCATATCACACAGATTTCTCTTGGACCTCCCAGTTGTATAGACTTAGACTTTGTTTGATGTTTCTACTGGGGGGAAAAGAAAATATGAGACAGTACCAATTTTTTTCTTTTGGTATGGAATACGTAAATATTTTGTACTGCCCATTCTTCTCAAAAGAGTTGCTATACTGAGAGATTTACATTTAGTTTGTGGTCTGAAATTTGACAGCAGGTTGAAAGAAGGGGAATATTGATGCTCAAATGCACAGTGCTTATTTCTGAGACAGCCAAGTCTGTTGTTTGCCTGCCTGGGAATGGGGAGACTCACAGCAAATGGAGAGGAAAGAATTCCACTGATTCCAATTGGCTGATTGTGTAGAAAACATTACTGTACTTCAAATTATATTTTTTTAGAAGGAGGGTTTTGTGTTTGTGTTTCTGTTTTGGATTCAATATGGGAGAGCGTTTGCTCTTCCTAATTAATCTCTAGATACCTGACTGTCAAAGAACTCCAGACTAGCTAGGCACTGGAGGAGTAAAATGAAGAGTGAAAAGTTAATTTTCCTGCCAGACTTGAAATATGAATCTGAATGAGAGCACAAAAATTAACTTTCAAAGAGCACATGCAGACGGAATTGTCTGTATTATCATGGCTGAAGACATGCAGACTTTTTCTATATCTCAACTGAGAGCTGACCAATCTGTGTCTTGCATGTCTTCATGTGAAGCCTACAGAATTTTCAGGCTTCAAAATGAAAAAAAAAAAAAAATTAATGGAAATGCCTCACTCTTAAACTAATTTTTTTTAAGCTATAAAGAAGAGACTCTTATTTCCCTATAACTCATAAATATGCATTATGAGGTAGATAAAAAGTTCTAACTGTAGACATAAGGAAAAACATTTGTACTAAAGTAAACAAATGTTAAAGTAGCTATGATCCTTTAAGAAGTTTAAACAAAAAAGAGAGAAGACCCCTACTACTCCCCCCCCAAAAAAGAAAAAATGACCTCTATCTTCAAAAACAAAAAAAGCTTTTAATGGAACTATTATAATTCTTAAAGTGTGTAGAGATATTGTATATTCGGGTTAGAAGACAGCAATAAAGCAGCATTTGCTTGATTCATATTGAACTGTGCAGTTTCCAGTTCTTTATCTTCTTAGGTCGGTGCTGTGGTGATTGGCTCTCACAAATGAGGAATGGATATTATGTGTATTAAAATAAGTTTTGTTAAGGTTTAAAGTTCTTCTGACGTGTGACTGTTGTTGTAGGTTGTTTTTGACCCCCTTTTTGTCCTGCCTTTTATCCTCTCTTCTCCCATCTGCATTGTTGCCACCAGACGGCCCTGGTTGTCAGAGACATTTGGGGGAAGGATGTTCCCATCCCACTGCAGGGGGAAGCTTGTCCCTGGGGGGACCTGGCATGACAACACCTTAACACTCCAGTCACGCTGTGAGAAGGTCTCCACCAGTGGACAGCAAAGATATATAAGGAAAAATATATTTGGAATATGTATGACTGCTTATAAACATGTATTTGGCTGATGCAACACCAAGGGTATAAAAGGCAGAGCCACCATGGTGTGGACAAGCCTCTGGCCTCACTCCCAGCACTGTTCTTTTTGCTTTGTGGGTTCTTTATTAATTCTCTATAAAACTTTTATAACTCATCCCCACTTGGGGTCTGAGTTGTTTGTAACACAACCAAGTAGCACTTCTGAGGTCTGGCATGGGATTTCTGGAGAGAAGTAAAACAGCAGCCTCAACAATTAAGGCAGCTTTAAACGGCCTCTTCCCAAAAATGCATCCTAGAGCCCCACTCCTTACAGCACTGCCAGACCTCTCTAAAAGCTAAAATTGTGCTAAACTGCTGGGTACTGAACCAGCCTCAGGCAGATTCTTCCAGCCTGAGCATCTGTGCACACACTCCAAGGCCCAGGCTGCTTAGTGAAGTGGTCATCACAAATACTTGTACGGTTTAATGAAGTTTTAATAATAAAAGTTCCCCAGAACTTGCCCGTCCGTTCTTCAGAGGGCACATGGGAAAAGGAGTGTGTAGGAAAAGATAAGGTTTGTCCAAAATTACTAAAGCTGTCAGTGCTTTCAATACAATGACAGAGGACAAGAGATAAGAGTGCTTTCTAAAATAATTTTAGAGCATTCTGTGTTTCACTTGGGAGTTCTGTCTGTGTCTGGGAAAGTAAATATTCCACTCTGCCTATGCCTTCTGTCCCCACTTTTCACTGTTTATCACTGAGAGCAGGCAATGAAAAAATGCCATATTCCTTGTTTTTGTGCAATGTGTGAGCCCAGGGGGAGTGGACTGCAAATCTTTCTCAAATCATTTGGGCAGTGCTAGTTAATATTTTCCTGGAAGAGAAAAAAAAAAAAAAAAGAAAAAAATTACATTAGTAGCACTAGTATACTCCCCCCATTGATTTAGTTTTGAACATGTCCATCCCCTGCTGGTAGGTGTGTTAGATTTCCAGCAGCACCTGGAAGTGACAAGACAGGATTAAGGAGCAAGTGGTACATCTGAAATATAGATGATTTCTCAGTTCACAAAAGCTGCATAAAGCCCCTGCATGGATGAGGAGTGTGTGAAGGCACCATAGAGGGGTGGTGAAGTTTATAACACTGAGCAGTGACCCACTAACTGTGGGGGACCAGCACAGAGAGCAGAGAAAGCGGAGCAAAAATGATCCTGCTGGACTGAGTGGGTGTGCAAGAGAGGGGAAATGCTCTTTTCCACCCAACACATTTTGGAATTCCCTTAACCCTTCTCAACCCTCACTGTCTCCTAGGAGCCTGATGATCCAGGTATTCTATTATTCTGTAGGATCAGTTCTGCAATTTCTGCAAAAATGAATTTTTGTCTCCCTCAAAGCATGGACAATATCCCAACTAAAAAAAACAAAAACAATGTGTTTACATTGCTGAGCAACCGTGAGTTTAAGTCTACAAAGAGCCCTTCCTCAGATAAGAGGAGCAAAAAAACAGGCTTTTACTAGATCAGCCATGGTCCTTTCAGTGTTTCCCTGGTTTATTGAGGGAAACAAACAACCCACTGAAGCAAAGCCTCTAAGGTGGCTTTAAGCTTTGTTTTAATGGGAAACAGGATCCTCCCTAAAATCTCACTACAGGTTTGTGTGGTTACAGTGTCAGTGCAAGCTGAAAAGAGGGATATCTGTTTTCCTATTGATGCATAGGGATCTCCTTTTTAGGTTAAGAAATGTACTTGCTGAAGGTTTTGTTGGTTTTCTTGCTAGCCATCATTAAAGTACTTTACTCATTCCGTTAAATCCCATTTGAACTTCTGCTGACTGGACTTTTCACATGGGGAAAAATCAAACCGTGCTTGACATAAAATTTATCTGGATGAAGTATTTTAAATTATGTCAGCGAGTCTAATGAACAAAATTTAATGGTTCACTTGAGGCTCTGTTGAGTACATCCAAATAAATTTGATTTTCAGGGTTCAGATGCCTTTTATAAAAACTGTGGACTTATATTCACTAGAAAGTTTGGCAAATCCTGTAAAAGAGCTTTTCAACTGAAGTATAAAACCTTGGCAGGTCTATTCAAAACAAAGTGCATTTTCAGAAGAACAACATTAATTTGCAACACTTTGTATTCACACAAAGGACATATTGGTATCTCTACTTTTTTGACAGATCCTATCTCCTTGTTACATCATCTTGCAGGTGGTAAACCTGAAAAATTATGGAAATTTAATGCTTAATAATTTGTATCAGTCTTAAAAATTCAGGAAGCATGTTGCTAAGTCATTATGTCACCAACATTTTGTTTTGGTTTTAGTGAAAAGACGTGGTAGGTGAGCTGTTCATCTTGGGCTGAGTTTTTGTGCTAGTGCTGCTCATTGAGTTTTCATGCTGTATTTCAAGACTTATAAGCTCTTTTTGTTTCTGCTCTGAGTTATGGAAGCCTGTCTTTCTGAACAGATCTTTATTTCTATCAAAAATAGTAAAAAGCTGTGGGCCAGCTATAATGTCATTGTCATTTAGATTGCATCCCAGTTTCTTATCATCATTTTATTGTGGCAGTGTGACATCTGTCATAGCGTGAGGAGTGAGAAGATAATGAGATTTTTTTGTTCATAATAATAATGAAAAAGTTGAATTCCATGGCAATATATTATTTGATTTTTACACGATACTGTGTGACTGCCATATAAAGCCACAGAGATGGGGTTACTGCAGCTTCTGTCCCTGCTTGACCAGGACACCACCAGCTGTCACAGCCAGGTTCTGCTGAGCCTAACCCACTTAGGCTAACACTCCCCTTCAGTCAGTGTGAGGTGTGCCAGTGCTGCACACTGAACCTTGGACACAGGGATGCTTATCTGACTCCAAGGACAGATAAAAATCAGACCAAATCCCCCACCCCAGCACAGAGGATGGCCAGTGCCATCAGCCAATACCTCAGCCCAGTGCTTGTGCTGTCTCTAGCCTGACTTGCCACAAACTGTGGCCCTGGCTGACTTTGAAGGAGGTTTACCTCACCAAGTAAAATAGTTTACATAGGTATCATATAGCTATGTGTGTTATAGTGAAGAATAATATTTTAAAAAGCCACAAACAAAAAAAAAACCCAAAAAATCCAAACAAACCCAACAAATATCACAGTGAATCAGTCTCTTTACTATGGCATAGCTTTCAGCCAGGGCGTGGCAGCCAGTAACCACTCCATAGAAAAGAAATGGGAATGACTGATTCCTACAGTCTTTCTACAAGGAATAACTTGAAACATCAAGTATGTGGCACTTTCAAGTGTATCCCAGGCTGTTGTAAAGTAGCCAGGTGCAATGTCTTTCCCATGGCTGTGGAGTAAAGAAAGGTTTATTGAGAATTAGGAAAAATGTTTTAATTGCATGCCTACCAGGCAAACTGATCAGAGAAGTGTGAAATATTTCTCCTGAGAGCCACTGAGCAGTGTCAGGACTGACTAGAATATCTGCCAGGAAAGGCAGAAGCAGAGAAGCATTTCCCCTGGGGCAGGGAGACACAACTTCTTCCTTTCTATTCCTATGATCCACACTATTCTCTATCTAATTATTAATAATTAGCATTTATAAAACATATAAATGAATGCCAGAAACCCTCAGAAACTCAAATTACTAACAAATATCAGGCAATGAAAGCAAGAATCAATGCTTTATTCTTGAGGTACTGTGTCATTAGGCATAATTGCCAATTAACTTACAACAAGAACAATTACCCAGTGCAAAAGTGATGAAAAGGGTGGATGCATAAGGTTGCTCAAAGGTAATGTGAAGTGGTTAATTTCCAAGAACTACTGTCAGTGCTGTGATTAAAGCAAATAATTTTAGAAGTTGTCTTCTCCGAGTTGGGATATTGGGAATTTGTTCTAAAGTATAGCCTGTTGTGAAAATAACTGTGTAGAGACACTCTTAGTTAATGTGTTGGACAATTCATCCACACATCTGATGTTATGAAATGCACCAAATTGTAGCCAAATCACTGATTGTGAGGGAGGGAGAGGCCAGCTGCTCAAAAAGCAGTATATTTTCATGTCACATGCAAGATGGGATTCTTTTCAAAACTCAGATATGAATCCACTTTGAGATGAGTAAAAAAAATGTGTGAACTATTACAGAGGAAGAAGGTTAAGGGACACTAAAGTAGTCTGCAAGGTGCCTATATTTTTCCCCCCTTACACCAGCTGTACAGTGTTATACAAAGTGTAGTATTTATGTTGTACTCTGTGCAACATGCAAAACATAATTTTGTAATAAATGGTGATTATATAATATCACAGTCTTAATATTATTTCCAATCTGAGTGTGATCTTTAAAAATTTTAAATATATTTGAATGCAAGTTCATTTTTGAAATATGAAAGTTTTTATGATTAGTGGGTTTTATCAAGACTTGAAAAGATTAGAGAGTAGACTGATGCAGAGTAATGGATGAGAGACTGCCCTCAGGAAGGAATTGTATCAAGGAACTGCATCATTACAAACTCATTTGTTTCCTTTTGCTTTTAAAGAGGGATAGTTTTTCAAGTTTTCCTTCTGTAGCATGTAAAAGATGAATACTATAAAATAAATATTCTTCTTCCTTGCAGTAGACACATTAAGAGGAAAAGCTAATGGAATGCATTGATTCATATGTTTGGGCTTTGTCCAGTAAATAAATCCCACTGAATATGTGCCAGTTTGCAGATTTTTCAGGTTAGCAATTTGAGACAAGTGCTTGATGAGGCTGTTGTGTTCTGCTCCCCCCATCATCCCTTGTCCAGCTTGCTATCAGAACACAGAGCTGCAGTGCCATTTATCTGGGTCCTGATGTTCTCATCTCTGTGTCTTCTGGTCCTGTGGATCTACATGATCTTGGTGAGTTTGACCCCGCTGGGCTTCTACCAAATGAGGCTCCTGTCTCCTGTGGTGCATTAAAGCTGAGGTCTGCCTTTCATCTGGCAGTTACAGAGGACAGCAAAGCAGACTTTGTTCTGCTCCTTGTCAGACACAATCTGTGTCTAGAAGAGTCTTACTTCTATGCAGTGAGTAATGGAATATTTCATCATTTTATTGTTTCCTGTGTTTTGCTTGCATACGGTTTGAACATTGCATGGAATAAGTGAGTTTGGATAAACAACCTCTCACCATCTATCTCTTGGCAGCATCAAGCTCTTACAAATACAGAATTACTGTAAATCACTGACTTTTTGAAAACAAAATGAACAAAAACCATCTCCCATAAAACTGTACATGCTGAACATCTCTAAAACTTTCTGGTTTGTTTTTTTTTTTTCCTTTCACTTGGGCAAATAAAGTTCTTGCTATCAGCCAACTCTTTCTCTCTATCTGCCTCTCTGAAAATTATTCTCTGGAGGAAAATCACACTTTCCATGTGAACATGCACTTAAAATAAGTTTAAAAAAGTAAATCAGCATTTTTTGCTAAGAGATATCATTACCATTCCTCAAAGGTAGTTATAGTAATTTTTTTAAAGTTATTCTTAAAGCAAGGAGGAATAAAACCATGCCTGGTCTGGTATCACAGTTTTGACCTGGTTTCATTTAATCCTGTGCAATTCTAGAATATTATTCTGGTGTATTCTAGATACTTTGATCAACAGTACAGCTGATCCAATAGTTACAGCTAGTTATCAATACGAAAATAGACTACTTTGAAAAGGAGGTGGCAAATAGAAACAGTTTTCACATACCCTGGGGAAGTACTGTCAAAGACCTGTATTTTTTCATTTAGTAGGTATTGATTTAAATTATTTTTACTGTATAATAATGCTGCTTTCTAGAATCATTAGGATGTATGCTGAGTTTACTGTAGGCTAGTCATGGATAAGTAGGATTTTAGATGATAATACTACTGAGGAAAGGAATTATCATTTTCTGAAGTAATTGCTTTCTGTAGTAATTATAACTTCTTAGATTTTTATTTCTTGTGTATGTTTCTAGTACTTCAGTGACTTTTACTGGCAAAATATGTGGAACATAACTTCTTCACACAGCAAATTGTTCATGCAACATATGCACCCCAAGTGTGGTTTTTTTTTTTTGGATGGTACGTGTACAGCATGGTGTTTGTGATGAATTTTATTTTCTCTTTCATTTTGATCAAAGTAGAAGGGAAAGCTCACCCATGAAGTGATGCAGTGCCAGATGGTAAGGCACTGAAAGTGAGCCTAATCTGCTGTCTCTAAAGGTGGGTGCTAACAGTTCTGGAAGGCTGGAAACTCATGCAATTGGACATTGAAGCGTTTTCCTTTTCGGTCACTGCCCGCAGCTGATGCAGATGAGCAGGATCTGAAAGGTATCTCGGTGTTGTGGGAGGCTTCTGCCTGAATCTCACCCTGTGCCACTGCTGCACCAGCCAACATCACAACCAGATCACAACCTAGACCCCAGGTACCGGTACCAACATCCCCAGTGCAAGGCTGGGCTCAGCAGGGCACACGGTGACCTGGGCTGCTCTCAGGGTCTCTGAACTAGAAAGGTGAAATGCTGGGAGCAAAGCAGCTGGAGGCAAAGATCTGTTCGAGGAAATAAACTGACTCATCTGTAGGCTCGAATACAAATCAAGAGGTTTTTCCTTCTCCTGAGAACACTTATTTTCCCACGAGGTCTGAATGGTTTCCGTTTACCTTGAATCACAATTAAGCAACTTCATTTACAAAGAGTTGCCAATGAAATATTTGTAAAATAGCTAAAACCAAAAGGAGCCAAGTATAGTCATGCTGCAAGCATTTATTGAAAGTCCTCATTCCAGGTGACAGATAGACAGGAACCATTAATCCAAGTGCCAGCCCTGTAACTTCACAAAACTCATCATTGTGCCCTTGACAGAAATCTATATTTAGGGTGGCAAGAGGGGATTATTAACCCAACTATTCTACAGCTTTGTATGGAAAACGTGACTTTAATATTAAAAAAACCCAAACACAAACATAAAAAAAACCAAAAAACAAAACCCCCCAATTATGTTCTACATATTTTAGTACTTGAAGAAAGATCTCACATAAATGAAACAAGGATGGCCTGAGCAGCTTTTGAGTTTTCTTATGATTTTGATTCCTGTACTTTTCCTGTGGTGTGACAGTCCTGGGAAGACTCTTGATCAAAGAAAATGTCTTCACGTGGGTTTTGGTTTTAGGTTTTGGTTGTTTAACCTTTGTGTACTTACCATGTCCTATTGGTATTGTTAGGAATGACTGCATGTTTATTCTTTATCTTTAGCAGTTCTTTGGTAGATGCTATCTAGACAATGATAAAAAATTACATGATGGAGTCAGGAAACATGGTTTATGGTGAGAATAAACTATTCAGAATGAAAGCCAAAAGAGAAATATCTTTGTTTCCCAAACATTTTATTTTTTTTTTAGGAGATACATAATTTTTGTTATCTTTTCTTTCGTTCCTAGGAAGTATTGAGAGTTTCTGTTCTGCCTGGGAAGAATAAATGACATTGAATATCTTGCATGTTTACACTAGAATTAGATAATTGGCTTTAAGACTCAGATTAAATTGCATAGCTAAACTATAGAGATAAACTAAATCTACTACTGGAATTGAGAGTGAAATATTCTAATTCCAGGAGAAATGAGGCTCCAAGATTTTTTTGCATAATAAAGAAAATAGGTTCCTGCTCTGAATACAAATACTTTACAAACATATTTAGTTGGGGATTTAAAAATTATTATTTATTTGAAAATTTACATTTAAAATTACTGTTAAGGCAAAAATTGATCTGTCTCTGGACAGTGCTATGGGATAGCACTGAAATAACTTAGAGTAGAAGCTGAGTAGCAGCCATAGAGAACAGAAGGAAAACACATGTAAAAATGAAGGCTTTGATTGACTTGTGCCAGCCAAAAGCATTAAAAATCCTGCACAAATAATAGAACCCTGCCAGCTGGGTCTAACCCCTTACATACTTTATGAGTTGGTAGAGTCAACCTCCCTGACATTGATATCTAACAGTGAACAGCACTGAACTCCAAGTAGTTCCAAAGCTTGAAAAAAATCTTCATCTTAAAAAAAAATCTAATTATTAATGTTCACGGCAGTGCTGCTAAGCCTGAATTACCAACATATTTTACCAAGTTAAGGTAGAACACAGAAAAATGGATAGTGGGACCACTCCTCAAAATTCTTGAGCTGTTCTGTTTCTTTGGTTTTGTTTTTTACTGCTGATAGTTACATATGGAGCCTTCAATGTGCATTCCAAATGAAATTAAAACTTAGTTCTGAATTTTTATGGAAGACACTGCACCAATCAATAGAACCGAATATTTTATATTTGAAAATAGTTTTAAATGTCAGGTATTTGGCCTTATAAAGAATCTGCTACTAAATATTGCTCACAAGTGGGAGTAAGGATTATTTATAAAATATGAATTACAAACAAGAATTAACAGGCTAAGTAGTACTTGCTGAAAAAATTAACTATTAAAATGATTAATTAAAAATTAAACATTAAATGAAGAATTAAAAATGATAATTAAAAAGACATCTTCTAAGCTGGAAGTACTTGGATATAAGGAGCACACAAAAGGAAAGCAGACAAATATGGTTTTCCTGGTTTTATTTTCCCTAAGTACATTTGAACTGTTCTGAAAGCAGAGCAGTGGGGCAGATGGAGTATTTACTAGGATCACTATTCTAGTTCATGTGCTGTAAGATAGGAGGAATATTTTTGCCTCTTTTTAAATTATTTTCTCCTCAGGATGCCCACATACTCCCAAACCTCTCTCTGAATCTGTATCTTCCAGATACAGAATCTGAGATTCTACAGGAGATGGAAAGCCCTGGCACTCCCTACAAGTTCAGAGCTGAGGTACAGCAAAGTGAATTACTTTGTGTTTTGGCAAGAAGAGAACTGAACACAGGTCTCTTGCTGTACTTAGTGGCCCAAGCAGCTTTGTCACCTTGTTTTGTTTACTCTGGCTGGTTTTGTGATACACTTGTTGCAGCAGACCTCTCGTTAGGGGTAGAAATGAGCCATTCAACAACATGAAAGGGTCCTGATTTTTTATTCTTTACAAATTAGCAATCCTGACTCTAACTACAGCAAGCTCCTACTGCAGGGTCCCACTGCAGACTCTGACTGCTGGCAATTTCCTGCTGGACCATTACTGCAAGTAGTGGTTTGCATTCTCTGAATGCAGGCTTTGAGCTGGCTCAGCTATGGCTGCAGGCTCTGACTCCATCGGACCCAGACTGACCTCACAGCAAATCTTTTACAGCAGCAGCTCTCTTCCTTGGCTCTCTCTGCATCCATCCATCCATCATCCATCCATCCATCCATCCATCCATCCATCCATCCATCATCCATCCATCCATCCATCCATCCATCCATCATCCATCCATCCATCCATCCATCATCCATCATCCATCATCCATCCATCATCCATCATCCATCCATCCATCCATCCATCCATCCATCCATCCATCCATCATCCATCATCCATCCATCCATCCATCCATCCATCCATCCATCCATCATCCATCCATCATCCATCCATCCATCATCCATCCATCCATCATCCATCCATCCATCATCCATCCATCATCCATCCATCCATCATCCATCATCCATCCATCATCCATCCATCCATCCATCCATCATCCATCATCCATCCATCCATCCATCCATCCATCCATCCATCATCCATCATCCATCCATCCATCCATCCATCCATCCATCATCCATCATCCATCATCCATCCATCATCCATCATCCATCCATCCATCCATCCATCCATCCATCCATCCATCCATCATCCATCATCCATCCATCCATCCATCATCCATCCATCCATCCATCCATCCATCCATCCATCCATCCATCATCCATCCATCATCCATCCATCATCCATCCATCCATCATCCATCCATCCATCCATCCATCCATCCATCATCCATCCATCATCCATCCATCCATCATCCATCCATCCATCCATCCATCCATCATCCGTCCATCATCCATCCATCCATCATCCATCCATCCATCATCCATCCATCCATCATCCATCCATCCATCCATCCATCATCCATCCATCCATCATCCATCCATCCATCATCCATCCATCATCCATCATCCATCATCCATCCATCCATCCATCCATCATCCATCATCCATCATCCATCCATCCATCCATCCATCATCCATCCATCCATCATCCATCCATCCATCCATCCATCCATCCATCCATCCATCATCCATCCATCATCCATCCATCCATCATCCATCCATCCATCCATCCATCCATCCATCCATCATCCATCCATCCATCCATCCATCCATCCATCCATCCATCCATCATCCATCCATCATCCATCCATCATCCATCCATCCATCATCCATCCATCCATCCATCCATCCATCCATCCATCCATCCATCCATCATCCATCCATCATCCATCCATCCATCCATCATCCATCCATCCATCCATCCATCCATCCATCCATCCATCCATCCATCATCCATCCATCCATTCCTCGTTCTTCCTCAAGCTCCTCTTCCTCAAGGATCCCCCTGACTAGCCAACCCACCCCTTTTATCACACTTTATTTATTACAACTGTGACTTACCAGGGGCAAGGTCACTTGTAATCCCTTCTTCTGCCCTTACAACACTGTGGTTATGTCAAACACCCACTGAGTGCTGCCTTGAGGCGTGCCTGGGATGATGACCTGTGCTGGCAGAGAGGACAGCAAAAGCCTGGTGTGTGATGCTCTTGTTTTGAGCTTTGTGCCATTGGATGACTGTGACACAAGGGAGATGATCCAGTGAAGTAAAAACAAAGAGATGCTAGACTTGTATAGCACGAGACTCTCTTTTCCTATGTTTTGAATCATGTTTATTTGCATTCTGCTGCTTTAATATCAATAATCAGGAAAGATGGCTGGGAGGCATGCATCAGAAAGGGAGGGAAGATCATTCAAATGAGATGGGAACTGTAGTCAAACAGCCAAATGATGTATATGTACCAGAAAATATCGTACTGTATATCAACATTTGACTCTAAAGGTTCATTTTAGTCAAATGCACTTTGATTTGACAGCTTAAAAATGAAAAAAAGATGCTCAGATTAACTGATGGATAATAAGTGACAAAGAAAATTGCTTTTTTTCCAATGGATTTGTAAGAATTTGATGAATTTGCCTTTACTTTTTCATCTTTTCTTTTTGTACATCATTAGAAGAGTAAATGTAACAAAATCAAATTCTTGATTCGTAATGTCTGTGGGGACACGTCCCACTGAAGAGCTGCCATCAGTTTGAATTGCTGTGTGAAAAACAAACCATAGGATTCTCTAGCCTTTAGCATCTAGTGAGCAAAATAAGCACTAACTGGTTAGAAAGCAATCTTTTTAATACCAAAAATGTCACAATTTTCTTCAAAGCAGATAAATAAATTATTACTCTTTCTCTAGTGACTGAAACTTATTTCTGAGTTCCTTTAACACATGAACAATTTGAGATTTAACTGGAAAGAGATGAGTACAGTCTGTTTCCTCCATGCTCTAGAACTAAACCCAAAATGCATACTTTGAAGCATCTTTTCAGAATGGTGTCAGGGGGAAGGACTTGGGACTTAGGATTTTGTAGCTTGCTACAGGGAAAGCTACCCCATACTCCTCTTACAGATTTTTCAAACTCAGGAACAGTAAGGATAAAAAGGATGCTTGTTTTGAAATGTTCTTGGTCTACCTCTGTATAGATGATACACAGAAACAAAAAGATTTTATTGCTTTTACCTTTAGACAGCTGTGCTGACTCCCACTTCTCTCCACCAGCTATCAAGTGTTCCCACACAATTAGCTGATCTCCATACAATAGAAAAATAAAGCCTATCCAGGGAGCCCTAAGTTCCTTTTCTGCAGAAAAAAAAAAAAAAGACAACCAAACAAAAATACTGCCTTTGGCAGCGATTTACCTATTCTGTGATTTCTCATGTGAACTTCCAGGTGCTGAGGTCCTCTCAGCAAAGCTGAGAACATTGGTGCAGTCTGTGCAGCCCTTGCCATTGTTCCTGTTGCAGTGTGATCCTTGGGTTCCATGTGCTGCCTTGCTGGCTCCATCTGCCTGCACCTCCCTGCTCTGGAATGCTTTGGTTAACCTTCAGTCTGCACCCAAACTGGGAAATGCCCAATGGAGTATTTACTCTTGTGACTAACTGGGATAAAAGGTACATTTCTGATAGACGTGGCTACAGGGCTATTGAAGTGTGACTGGCCATTTTCCACTTGAATATAAAAATTTTCTGTTTATATAAGTTACATTTATAGACCACTAAAAACTTGGAATTACTTTAAAAAGTAATTTTGTTGTTGCTAACTTGGAATATTTCCAGCTGTTGTAGAGCTATATGTAATGAAATTATTTTTTACTAATTAATACTCTTAAGTAGTTAGGCATGCAAACCTACTACAAAATTCTCAGTTTTAAGTAAGAATACTGTTATTTCTAGTTTGTGCAAATCCATTCTTCCTTCACTCTCTTGCTGCCCACCACACATTTCCATGTGGTTTTATAGAAGTTTTATAAAAAATGTCTTAAAACAGGCAGTTATTCCTTGATCTCCTTGTCATAATTGCTCTTGTAGAAATCTAAGAGCCACGTTAGGCAGCTGGCTTAACATGGCTCTTACAGATTGCTACATTTGCCTTTCTGGAGTCAGTGAAATGAGGAGTCTTGCCAAGTGTGCTGCATTAATGAGATTAGAAAATGTCTAAGTTGGTGGGAGTTCTGGACTCTGGTATTTCATTAGCAGAACTTTCATTCATGAGTTTGAGTGAAATCCTTGAATATGTTACTATGAATGCAAGTTTTTCTAGAAACTCCCGATACTGAGACAAACTTTCCCTAAAAAACTAAATCTAAAAATCTAAAAACTAAATCAAAATCTAACTGGCCTACTTGATACATTTGTTTTGCCTGCTGCTTAGACCACAACATTTGGGCAGAGCCCAATAATCAGAGCCTCCTTCTGTATATCACAGTGTCCACTGTCACTCTGCATGGCTGTAGCTTTTGCTGGAGAAGGCACGAATGAGGGAATAAAGAAGGACAGGAGATCTTAGTGACAGCAGTGGCAGCCTGACACTGGAGAAGTTAAGTAAAAATAACCTGTTCCCAGTCTCAGTCTGGCTCTTCTGAGGGCATTATAAATATTTCATATGGGTTCAGTTGGTGTTTGGTGTATTTTCAATATGTGTGCATTTTGCCTCATGTTCTTTAATCATCAGGGTACTGAAACTTTAGATGATGATTCAAAAAATATATCTTCCTGTGGCAGGGAGAGAAGTTGATGTGAACTGAGGTACAACTCTTCATTTGTTTGAAGCAGCAGTAAAAAATATGATAGCAATTGTGGCAACAGTGATGGAAAAATTGCAAGAACTGTTTTTATTGCTTTTCTATTTTATTACTCTGGGGGGTAATTAAGTATTCTCTCCTGCTTCCTACCCCTCCAGCCCATCACGAATTCTGTGGTAATTTGTGAGATTTCTATTGCCTGGTAGCATGGAGCAGCAGCCCCTGCAACCAGGGTATGGTCTGTGCAGGCGTTGAGACATCCTGCCCCCCTGTAGCATCGTTCTTCTGTTTGTTTTCAAAACAAAAGTATTATGATATTCGTGTCAAGGATGTGACAGGAATTTTATTTCTCTGTAAATTGTAAGTATTTTAATTTTTCCTCGTGTCTTAAGATACCTTCTTCTTTTCAGAGTTACCTGAATAAGATGTTGATAAATGAGGAGTTGGACTTATCTAATGATTGTGCTATTATCTGCCTAGAAAATACAATCAGTTTAAAATGATAGTATAATTCACTAGTGAACTGCTGCAATTCAGTGAAATAAATCCAATGACTCTTGCTGTCAGAAAATTGGAATGAAGGCAGATTAACATGTGCACCGAGGCTGAAGGTTTTTCAGGGGAAAAAAACCTTTTCTGCTCCAATTAAATGGGCTTGTCTCAGTAATGTTTCAATGAGGAGAGACAGAACAGAATGCTTTCTGTGCTATTATGAGCTTTAGGTGAAGAAGAGAGTCAAATTGGTCTTACATTTTCTGCTCATTTTATGGAGCTCTGTATTTGCCAATGAATTGTCTTTCCATGGGAAAGATAATACTGCATTCATTTTCTCTTCAGACCTCAAATGCTAAAATGGTGTCTCCATTAAAACAAATTTATTTGAATGCATCTATCTAATAGCAATCATCCAGCAGAAAACAAAGCCAAATGTCACATATATTTTATGCAGTGATGTTGTTGGAGCTATGATGGTTTGAGGACAATAAGCTGGCCAGAGCAGTTTGAAAAGTTATGGCTTTCAAAATATATAGACTGGCAGCAATGAGTAAATGCTGAAATACCAAATGTGGCACAGAGTTTTCAATACTCTGAGGGTGAGGACTTTGCAGGATGGCCACTGTGGGTTTCCCAGTCAATTCACACAGTCTGTTCAAAGTAATGTCAACCCCAAGTGTGTGAGAGCTGTCATCCACTGCAAGAATTACAGAGCTTGTTGGTTCTCAAGGATCCAAACAAATAGGGAATTAAACATTGAAACAATTCTTGTACACTGAGTTTTTGCTATATGGTTGTGTTCAATACTGCTGATTTCCCCCCTTCAAACTTGTTTGGGTTTCACTATACAGAGTCTGTAAATAGGCACCAGTAATTAATCATGAAGAAGGAAACAGTCATCATGGAAAAGTAACTTTGTTCAGGCTCTGGTGAATCTTCTCTTTCCAGTCAGATTTCCTTAAATTGCTATATTGTGTTGTAAGGGGAAGAGCTTTGTTAGTCCTGCATGGCATGGTCCAAAACGATCCAGGAAAACAAGTTTTAAATATAACAAACTATTTTCTTGTCTGTTGAAATAGAACTTCCTGTGCAATGGCTCTGTTGGAATAAGGAATTGCTAGAAGCAGATAAAAAAGATAGGCGTTAATTGAATTTTGTGGTGAATAAACGATCCCTTTCTCTTTCCTAGATGCAGCAAAATTTTGTTGTATGTTAGCATGTTAAGGATTTAGAAACTATAATAATGTAGATGATACAGGAATGTGAAAGGAAAAAGCAATGGTATTGTATGAATAAGCTCTATAAATACTGTTTTATGAGAAAGCTGGAGGACATAAAATATTTCCATTACAACCAGAATTCTCATTGAATGTAATGATGAAAGGTAATAGTTCTGATTTCACCTAAAGTTCTTGCAAGAATTTGGACCGAAAAAATGTTTTCAATAAAATACTTCTTCTAAAAAAGGAAAAAAAGAAAAGGAGTTTTAAGAATAGTTTCTGAGAGGTAGGTGCAAAACAAGTGTTTTGAAAAGTTAATTGCCTACTCAAATCTTGGCCTTATGTGCTGCTGTGCTAAATAGGATAATCAGTCAAGGAAGGTTTGGAAACCATCACGTTGAGTGGGTGTCAAAAGAGTAGGGTGATGTCAAGGACCTAGAAAATGCAAATGGAGTCTGAGGTTTCAAAGGCTTTCTTAACAATCCCTTTTCTTTATTTGTAATTATTTTTGGACTATTTTCTTGGGTCTTTTCTTTCTTGTGGAGAAGTGCCTAAATTCATCCTTTTGTCGCTTTTTATGGTGGAATCTCCAATTAACAATCAGTCAAGGCCACTTCTGACAACAGAGCCCAGGAGTCCCAAGAAAAGAATTCTGCATGTTAAATAAAATGCAGAAAATAGCACTCAAAAAGAGGTATGCAGACTACATTTTTCAAAGAGTATTAGGGAAGCTGAGCTCTTGGGAAAAAGTGACTGTTTGTGTGACATTGGAGCTGCTGGCTGCATGGAAAATAGAACCTTTTTTGGTGCATCTGAGTAATTGTAGGCAAAGCCTGAGGTACTTTAAATCTGTAAGGACTAGCGAATAATTTGTCTTCATTAATTTCTAGTAAAAACCACATTTTGTCTATGTCCTTTATTTGTAATACAACAGGGATTTTACTGCCACAGTGGGTCAATGTACCAATGGCTTGCAAGATGAAGTCTAAATGGGGATGGATTCTTAAAAATAGTTTGAAAGAGGTTTTTGAGGTATCACACATACAGAGCTGCTGATGTGTCAAACAGCTTAGAAAGAACAGTGGTATAACTGATGCCTTGGGGTTTAACTTTTATATTTTTCAGAATCTCTGCTACCTAGTGTGTAACTCTGAAACTTCATATTAGTGTTAGTAAGGTCTCTTCACAGGGACAAAACAATTCCATCCTAGCTAGAGAATCAAGGACAATGGTAGCCAAAAAGCAGAAACAACAGCAAGGGAAGGTGGCAACCCAGGGGGCTGAGACTTCATAGCCTGGGGCTGTGTTTGGATAATTGACCCCAATATGTAAATGAACCAAAACTTATCAAAGTGTAAAAACTCATGACCAGGATCCATCTTGGATTTGATTTGGCTCTTGCACTGCCCAAGGTGTATCCTTTCAATAAATTCCTATTTTATCCCTTTTACTCTGGTCTCTGTTCCAGGTCTGCCTTTCCAGGCAACACAACCAGCTCTGTCTCTTCCCTCTTTTCTTTGATTCAGTCTCACTGACTGCACAGCCACTGCTCGTGTTTGAGCTCAGTGTGAGCTGGGGCTGAGGGAGGTGTGGTAATGGAATGTTGTCCCTTTGGGATTGCCAGGAAAACTGGCAGCCTGCCCTGCTTTTGATCACCTTAAAGCCTCCTGTTAAGGAGGGGTCGGCTCCTGATTGCTCTTCACTGCTGTGTCAGTCAGGAGCCCCTTTGGGACCCAGAGAGGATCACTGATGCTTTTCATGAAATACAGACATGGTAAAAATGTAAAAAGCTATTTTCTTCGATTGCGGTGTTTGGCTTGTTATAGTGTTTCAGCTAACTGATGTTGAGCTGAAATATGAAGAATGAAATTGCTAACTTGTTGAAAATTGATTCTAGTTATTGTTGCTGCCCTTGACCGTGTTTGATGTGCATCATCTTCTTGCTAAAGCATGCTAGGTTAAAAAAGAGCAGGGACTTTTAAAAACTGTAAGTTTATAATTCTTTTATGAGTGTTTTATATGCACTTTTATTTTCATAAATGTAAGATTTTAAAAGTCCCAAGAGAAGAAAATTTAAAAGCCTAAAAGTGAATTCCAGGCCACTAGGGAATCTAGCATCTTTTTCAGATGCTGTCGAGCTCTCTATGTTCCCAAGCAAAGGCATTTTAAATTAATTAATTGTTTATTTATGGCACATTTGTTAGTGATACAAGATGGAATCCTTTCTCCTAACTCAGCAGCTTCAGGTTCTCTTCAATTTCTTTAATTACTTTTTTTTCCAATTTGGAAGAGAGCAACCAATGTTCAACTATGGTGAAAGGAAGATGTAAAATTTATGTCTGGATTTCTGATTTTTGAAAATGGGCACTGTTTGAAGTTGCATCTGGTGTGTTACAATGACTGGGGCCCTTGTGTTAACAGGTGTTGGAGAAAAACGAGAATGATAAATTTTTTCTAGAGAGCACTGTGCAATTTATGGCTTGGCCATAGGCTTTAAAAGAAGCACATTTCTGCATGACAGAGCATAAACTGGTCACCAGTACAAACTGCATTAATATTGAACATATAAAATGCTGTATTTGGAATTATCATTTAAAATCCATTTGGATGCTGTGAAGCACTAAAGCAGTGCATTTGGAATTCTTGGCTGGCTTCTTGTTCTATTTCTCCCCTAAAATCACTAATTGTTGAAGATAAGTGTTCCGCAAATATTATCAGAATATAGAAGAGGCACTTCCAAGAGGTCAGAAAATAGTTTCAGTCAGTTGGAACTGAAAAAAAAATCAGTTTTACAGGCTAGAATGCAGTAGAAAAAAATACTGAACAGACTGGTAATGCACTTATAATTACTGTAGTACAGTGTGCTGAACTCTACAGTAGAATGTAAAGTTTGCTGTCCATCATTGCCTTATACAGTTTCCAAATAGGCTTTTTTTTTTTTTTTTCCAATTGCATAATCTTCATGGCTTTTTTTCTGTTTTAGCTAATCCCTAGGAAATTGGGTTGTTGATCTGTTCTAATACCTCTGACTTTAGTGGGATACAGTGGGTACATAAAGGTTTCGGGTTGGTGTGGGGTTTTTGTTTGCATGACAATACAGATGTACGTTCACACACCCCACCCCCACTTATTAGGGACAAAAACAATTGTGAGTTCTGCTCACACAACAGAATAGAGAAGAGACTCATCATATATTTGAGCTACAGACATAATGGCAAATTTTGTGAAGGTTTCTTTGCAAAGGAAATGTTTGGGGGGAAAATAAAAATCTTAGGACTGATTTTAAATTTTTTTTTCAACGGAGACAATAGATTAATATCATGTTCCCTTCACTGCTAGTTTACTAATTTTTAATTGATTTTATTGATTTGATTAGTGACTATCCTGAGACTCTTTTATATTTTATCTTATGTCTTCTTAAATTTCACTACTGTAGATGAGATTTAAAGAATGATGATTATAATACTGATATATCCTTCTACATTTTTATTAATTTTAGTATGGGTTGTGTCATTCTAATTTTCCGGGGTAGAAGTACCAGTGAACAATAACAATGGACCTTTTGTCTCTGAAATACAATGTATTCAGTGTCCTTGGCTGCCATTGAAATTGCTATCTTGAACATTCAGAAAACGGTGGAATGGAGAGAATAGCAGAGTAGTTTCATCTCTAATAAAAGAGATGCCACATTTGGGATGTTCACTGGTGCAGGAAACAAGGGCATTTCATTTCAGTTCACCTTAATAATTCGTCTCAGCTGTCAATAGGTATCCAGTTCTCCTTGTAAGTCTCTCTATGAACTGCTGGAGTACAAAGGAATCAAAGTCGATGAGGAGGGAGAGGTTTGAAAGCTCCTTTCATCTGGCACGTTGCTTGGACACTGAACTGTGTAAGCTAATTACTTTGCCTTTCCATCACCTCCAAACCTGGACACTCCTTAATAATGCAGAGCAATGGCTGGGGCTCCTGGCCTTCCTTTAGTTTTCACAGCCTCCACAAGGATTCTTAGCTAAAAACTCAGATGTGTGGGGACCCTGAAAGGGTGTCTTGAGCATTTATTCTTCAAAACCAGAATCTTATACCATCCTGATGGATCTGAGATGTAGACCTCAGTTCTGTGGTGTTCCTCTGTTTAATTGAAAAAAAAAAAATGAAATAACTCCTCTAATTAAACATCTGTTTCATGGTGCAGCTTTCAAGAAGTGCTTGCATTTACATTTTTTCTTTCATACAGCTCAAGTCACTTAATTTTTATCTCTCATAGGTTCATCTCCCTTTTGAAACAAGAACAATGGCCTGACACTGGCAGGCTGAGCTGCCAAAACCTTAAATCCTTCCACTTTTGTCATGGAGTCATGGGGAGTAGCAGTGAACAGAACTTGATTGTTATTTTGACTGAAAGGTGGTGGGTTCAGTAGTGTGAGCTGAAAACATTCAAAAACCTGGCTGATTTTCCAAATTAAGTTCTCATCAATATTTTTTTAAAAAGGGGAGGATTAGTATGCTCTGTGATTATTACTGATATTATGCAGTGAAGAGGACACCGTTTTTACCTCCCCAAAATCAAGCAGCACCATAAGGACCTATGAGGCTGTGGTTGATCCCAGTCTTGAAAATGCCAGAAAAAACCCAAAATACAGTTCTTCAAGCTCTTCTTTCATAGTCCCACCCCCCTACCTTGAGTCTCTGTCCAGTTCTTCTCAAATTTCCTATAAACTGTGATCATGTTTGTAGTTAGAAGGTTTTATGGCACTAAAAATGTCAATAAAGCTTTGCACATCTTTGAGCAGTGAATCCATGAGCTGACAGTGAATGTTATGTTGCAAAGTGGGTGGACAAAAAAGCAAAATATTTCTGGCAGAAAGAGAGAAACAAATGTTTTGCATTTTTGTTTTGATAAAACAAAAAGTAAAAATAATTTTAAAAAATCTAAGAGCTGTAAATGGCTAAACAACATATTAATTTAATGCAGCTGCAGAGGTCATGTTCATTTCTCTCTAAGACAGCTTTTGGAAATAAAAGCCTATTGCTGCCTTTTGTCTTTGAGAGTGGGAAGGGTTAGAAAGAGAGAGGATGACAGTGCTGTCAAAGGAAATCTTCCTCCACATATTAAATCAATAATTTCCTGTATTTTTCTGCATTTGTCTGAGTGCTAACTAAAACCTCTACAGAAAATGTCATCAATGAAGATTTGCCATCTGACAAATTTCCTGCCAATTCCTGAACTGATAATTAATCCTATTATTTGAAACAATTTTCTGGAAAATAGTTGCTTAAAGATATGATTTCCAGTTTCCTATCTTGATCAGGACAGCTTTCTGAATCAATTAAGCTTAAATTAATGAGCAGCCTGCTTACACTGCTTCCATGATCCTTTTCCCCTTTCCCCACTTTTGACTTTGCTTTCCCCTCAAATGGATCCTGATTTTGATGTGCCTTGACTGAAGATAAAGAGCCAATGCTAGGATCAATACCAGCAAAAAAACTTCCCTTAGTGTTAGACAAAATAGTTCTCTATGGTGAAGTGTTATTAATGGCCTGGCATGATGCACTGTTTTAAACCCTAATCCACTCGGGACTATTGGCATAAGGGTCTCACAGAAGAGCAATTTTTCTTCTTTGGAAAATTGAATCACTGTCTCAGGGTAGCACTGCACCAAATTTTTCTACTGCTCATTGCATTTTAAAGACTGGACTGAGTGTTGTGTGCTAAAACCAAGATGCAGTTTCCCTTTGCAACTTTGTCTTGTTTATAAAAGGAAGAATGCAATTAACCATTATAATTTAGATTATTTGTCAGATTTGAAAATTGTGCTTAAAATTCACTATTCCCAATGCTCTAGTCTTATAGTTTTGATTTTTAAAATTACATTCTTATTTGCAGTGTGTTTATATATCAGAAAACTTTAGATAGTAACAAATAAATACGATTTTTAGCAAATATTTTTGGAAACTTGAAGATATTATATTGTAGAAAACATTATAGAGATTTAAATCTGAGCAGCGTTGGAGAAAAAAGAAATTTGCAAAGAAATGTGAATATTTAAGATGTGTTTATAACTGCTCTTGTCAAAGCATGCCATATTGCTAAATTTCATGTTTCAAAGCAACAAATTCAGGTACTGCATGTAAAGAAAAATTTGTTCCTATTAGTTCAACTATTAACAATGATATACAACCCCCCTTCGTTTAAATAATCTTCACGGAAAATTCTTCTCTAAATTGAAGCAGGAGATGATTTTTATACTTAGAAGTACACCTGAGTGATAGCTTTAATCAAAGTCTCTGTCACAGAGTGGAAATGTTAGGGACACTTTCCTTTTGCTGCCTTTGTGTTGTGCCTTCTTTGACACTAAACCACAGCTGAGACCTGGAGAAGGAAAACAGTGTTGGAGCAAGGATGAGAGAGATATTTTAACTGGTATATCCTCTCATCTGGGGTTCTTTGCACCAGTTTGTGTATGTGAACAGCCTAGCCCCTGAGGGATTTCCTTTCATTTCTGCTCCTGGTATCCAAAGCAACTTGGGGCAATGAATTCCACAAATTAATAAACAAAATAAGAGGGGAAAAAATAATTGCCATGTAACTACTCAGTTGTTTATATAAAGAGAGAAGGACTTTTGTATTTCAGAAACAAAGCTTGTGCTTTCATACCTCATATATTTTGATATACATTTCATATTCAGATATATTCATCATAAAAATGAAGCTGTAATTTCACGAAATTGAGTTTTCAAGTAATAAAATGCATTATTTGTTGTTTTTACAGCCGTACAACAAATTGCAAAATGAGTTCTCCCCAGACACTGAAATCCGATTCCAAAGTTGCCTTACCTGAAATTCCACTTCATTTGTCAGAGACAATATTGTGGTGTCTATGTAAATAGTCTCTCTAGGATTTTTAGTTTATTTTATGACAGTGAATATATTTGCAATCGGTGTTATAGCCCTGAAAAATACCATATGGCAAAAATGCCCATATTTAATTTAAGGTGATCGGGTTGTATTTGTTCAGTCTATTAAAGTAGCTGCCACATCAGCTAATCTGACAGCTGTATTACTCAACATCATTGCAGGCAATGACATATGGTGAGGCATAAGGACAAACATGCAAATATTCATTTCATCAGGACCAGGGCATTCTCTAAGCTTGAAAAAAAACCCTTTGTTAGCAAAGCTGTACCTAAGAGCAGAACATTAACCTCTGTATTTATCTGCCAGGGTTTGTTCTTAAGTGAACAAATAAAAGTTCCCATCTAGGAGTGAGTAAAATGGATGACAAATGGTGAAATCTGATTGCTGAGAAGGAACAAAGGCTCCAGTGGCCTCAGTAAAAATGGTGGTAGCTCGGAAATATATTGAACTGTTGCCCATGATCAGGTTTTGAGGGGAGGGAGAGACAGAAGGAGGGAGAGAGCAAGTGGTTAAGTACATTGCATTTGTACAGTTTCTGAGCACAGCTTCCTTTTTATAAATAAGCCACAGCAGTGTTATGGTACCCTAGAGGAAAGATTAGCCTTCAGCTGTGAGGTAGCATCAGGTATTGGTCATATAATACTTATGGGAAGGCAGAGAGGGGAAAATATCACAGTATTACAGAATATGGTTGTTAATCTCTTTCAAAATGGGGTGGGGGAGAAGTTTTCAAAGTCCTTCTCTTTGAAAAATAATCATAATCAAATGTGTGGTTTGAGACTTATTCACAAATGCAGAATTGTCAGAGACATTTAAGTAACAACTGTAGCAGGAGAGATTAATACATTTCTGAGATGTCATTTCAGAAAAGATCATGTTTTAACTCAAACAGATTTGATGTTTGAAGTAACTTGGTGAACACTGTTAAAGGAATGTACAATAAAGTATATTCTCTTTGACAGAATATGTCTTCAACTGAGGGTATTAATTCTCTTTTACTGAGAATGAGAGATTTTTGGCTTACAGTTTGTAGTCTTGCCAGCGTTTTTTCTCAAGAGCCACCCTTCTCTTTCCTTCCTCAATGAGGCAGCCCCCAGGCACAAAATGCAAGTGCAGAAAGTTTCCTGTGCCTTTGAGACACCAGTGTTATGTGTAACTCTGCATTTACGTGGGTCGAGTGACTTGGGAGAAATTATAAAAGGGCAGGAATATTCCTTTACTCCTGGTGTTTTTCCTAAAGGAGAAAAAACACCCTCTCTGCTATTGTTCTGAGTGTTTCTATAGCCCTGAAAAAATGGCTTTTTGTCTGCTTCATGCCATCAGATCAGTGCTCAGGGATTGCAGCCTGGTCCCAAAACTACGTCAAATTCACACTATCTGCTAGTTGAGATAACACAAGAATTATAATTCCTAATTATATCAGGAAAATATAAATGCTGTGTAGCTTCTTAACCAACTAAACAAGATGACTTGAACTTGTGCTCCATTCCTTTTCTTCCTTCTTTATTGAATAAAGATCACATGGTTTGAAAAATGGGAATTGCCTTCAGAGGGTTCCAGACCAATAAGGAAATAATTCAGTATTAGTACCCAAATCCCTGTGGAAGCACAAGTCAAGCTGAAGTATTATGCATGAGTTGGTAGATCTTCCATATGTTGTTTGTACTCACTCCCTGAGGCTTTGTGCTATAAATAACAGAAACTGGAATGCAAAGTAGCACTCATCAGGGACAATAAAAGTAATAATTTGGAGATTCATTCATAAATACGACTGGAGGGGACCTGTTATGATTGCAGAGTTTGGTCTTTCTGCAAGAGACAAACTTTCCTTGTACTAATGCCTGCTGAAAATAGGTGCAGCTTTTTCTTAATCTAAATCTTATAAATTTGGAGACTTATTTAAAGGAGCAAAACCCTCAACCTTGTATTTGAAAATCCTTTTCAGCACCAAGTATCTAAGACAGCTAAGATCATAGATTCCCAGAATCATTAAGGTTGGAAAAGACCTCTAGGAGTCCAACTGTTGATGCAGCACCACTGTGTTCAACACTAAATCAGTTCCCAAATGCCACATGCACACTTTTGAACACTTCCAGGAGTGGTGATTCCACTCGGACAGCTTGCCTTATGACTAAGTGGGATCTTACTTTCATTTGGTGAAATCTCAACTCTGCATGATCACACAGAAATTAGTAAAAAATTACATGTCTTCATAATTCAGACTCATTTATATTCACTTCTGAGGCTTAAAAGGCTAATAAATAGCAAATATTTATACTACTATATTAGAAGATTATAAAAAAACATGTATATACACACACCAAAGTTGAATACAATTATGTGATAATTATTGGCTAATTTTATAATACTTGAATATCTAATTATTGAAAATGTCACTAAGGGTTCCAGATCCTTAGGAATAGTTCTTACTGCTAGGAAAGATCATATTTATACTCTACATATCAGCATCCTTGATATGAGACTCATTTTGTGTTGTTTTCAAGGTTTTAGGGGTCTGCAAGGCATTTTAGAACATCCCCAGCATGATGGTTCAGGTTTTGGAAGGATTTTAAGGGGCTTTTGCTGACCTTGCCAAGAAAATGTAATATGAATTCCAGTTATCCTGGGAAAAGCTGCAAAGTGAATAGGGCCACAGAACGTGCCTGCATTCAGACACTGATGTCCTTTCTAGGTTCTCCTGTAATCATCTTTTTGTGCACAGAGAAAACAAACTGCTGTACTCCTGAAATTTTCCATGTGTAGATGAAAGCATATTAGGTAATAGACTGTCAATTATTTGCAAAATTTTAATCTGCTATTTTAACCTTATTCTGCATTTAATACTTGAGGAAAAGAATAGCATGGAAATGGATGCACTAATAATAGCTGATTAAAATGCATTAATTTTACATCACCAAATAATCATCATTAATTTAATTCCAGTACATCACAAAATGTCTAATTCCTCTGCAGCCAGTCCATATTAAATTGATAAAAGAGACGAGAATAGTTTAGAAAGTCTTATTAAGTGCTCAAAGATATAGTTTATTCTTTGTGTGTGAAGTTTATTTCTTTAATCAATTAAAATGCAATAAGCAGTACGGTAAGAATGCTGAAATTACACAGGCAGACACAGATGATAAAACGTGAAGCATCCCCTCTTGTCGGTGCTGTTCCCAGTTTGGATACACCAGGTTTATTCCTGAGGGGCTACACTTTAATCTGCTGTGCCTAAGCCCAGCTACTAAATCCTCAGCAGAACTAGAGATATACCTGCAGCTTTAATTTACAGCTGCTGTGTTTTATGGCCTGAACAAATTAGATAGTGTTCTTTATTAGCTCCATTGTCACAAACACTTTTTATGTAATCAGATTATCTTTTTTTTTTTTTTTTTTTTTTGTACTAGCTCATGCTAATTTTCTGTTGCACCAATTTTTGAAAATCCTTCCCTGAGACTTTCTCTCTAGCTTGGCAATTGTGCCAAAAAAAAAAAAAAAAAAATAAATCTCAGTTCTTCTAATAATGGTTATTTATCTCCTAGTTCCTACCTTCCATTCTGTTAGAACACCCAGTGTTTGCTCATGAAATAGGGAGTTAATCGGCTTAATGAGACATTCTAAATGGTTTCCATAGATCTAATTTATTAATAATTCAGGGAATACTCAAATGGCTGCCATTAGTTTGCCATCCCATCCTCCTCTCTGTATTGTATACCGTGGCTGCTGGGTAGTGAAAATATCACTTGAGGGCATGGATAGAACTCTGCAATGGTTTTGAAAAATACTCTTTTTGGAAATATTTCACTGCTGGCTTTTCAGGAGAGAAACACATCGGGTAGTTTGCTTCATCTAGAAACTTAGAGATTCAAAAAGAGTGGAGTGAATCCAGTGTTGAAAAGAAACATAAGGGTCTTTAGAGTTGCTAGCTTCTCATCCCCATGTGTCAGCTCTATGTATGTCAGTGTGAGCACTCCCAATTCTATTTTTGAGGGCTGACATCTGTGCCCCTGGGGTGACTTGGATGCCCCTCCTTGGCAAGCAAGAGTTAGAAGAGGGCTGTGTTCTGAAAATATAGATAGCACAGTTCGGGTTGGATATGGCAAATTAAATGATGTAGAAATCTAATAATATATTGTAATTAAAACCCACGTGGAACCTTCAGCATTTGCTTTACGAATTTGTGAATACTCTGGGGAGCATTCAGACATGCTGCCTATTTCAGTAACTTCCAAAATATATTACATGAACAGTTTCTTAAACTCCTTATAAATCAGAGTATTTTAATTCTAGTAAAAGAGATGGAAATGGGCAAGGAGGGGTAGAAGGTAAGGAACAGGCTTTTAAGAAATTCAACTATTAAAAAAAATAGCCTTGGTACCCATATCTCCATTGTTATATTTCTAAATATAATCAGAATCCAAAATTACTTAATTATTTATTTGATTCTTCAGTCTGTTCAGTATTCTTCTTTTTGGAACTTTGTAATCTCTCTTCCTACAGCATGTAGGTGTTGCACTTTTTCAGAAAAGGAAATTGCACTTTTAAGTGGAAAAAAAAAAAGAAAGTGTTTTTATCCATCATTGTATCAAAATAGAATGCTTTGTCATTTTATTCAACCACATTTCTATAACCACACAAAAAATAGCAACAGAGAGAGAACAAATTGTACCTAGCCAGGGATTTGTATAAATTTCCTTCTTCTGATCTTATATTCATCTGCTTCTTCATGTATTAGGATTACATATCACCACAAGTTAAAGATTTTTTTGCAATGCTTCAGCTAAAAGACACTGAATTGGAGCAACTTATAGACAGAATCTGATGCCATACAGAATATTTATTTAATATAATAAGAAAAGCTGAATCCTATGTTGCAGGAAATAGTTTTGTTGCTAACAAATTTCAAAATATGTTAAGTATATGAAATTGGGATATGGCATTCAAAATCTCATTAAGCATTCCTATTTTGTCTTTGTAACATCTGTCATTATCAAAACCAAATTCAACAGTCATTATTGTAGTCACTGTTACTAGGGGAAAAAAATCCCTTGTACATTTTAGTGTGACAGTTAAAAATCCCTGTAGGGAATTTAATTTGGAGCCTTTATAGCAGCGGCATAGACTAATATATTCCAAGAAAGTTAGATTATCTGCTCCAAAAGTGTTAGATAAACTCCAAAGTTCATCTCTGGAAAGAGTCAAAAGCAAAGCTGGGGTGAGAACTATATCTGAATTGGTCTGTAACACTCCAAGCCATGCTGGGGCTCTGTGTGTGCCCATGGATTGTGCACAAGGCATTTCCACGGATGCTGGGATTGCACTAAGACAGGAGCCTGGGATCTTAAAGGGATGCAAAGGTGCTCCAGTCTTTGTGTTGGCTGTTGTTTGCAAATCCGAAGCATCAGGATCTCCTGGATCTCCTCAGCCATCAGAGCTCTGGTGCTGTCATTCCTGTTCCAGGCTCCACAGAGGGTGCCAGTGGATGTGCAGGTAATTGTGTGTAAGCCCATCCATCACAGGGCATGGTGAATATCTGATCTCTTCCTGTCAGGAATCCCTACACAGCAGTCTATATAATTCTTTTCTGGAGGCAATTCTCTGGTGTCATTTTCCCCAAGCGTTTTGCTATTCCTCATGTTGGGACCATAGGATGTGATTGATGGTGGCTGTGGTTCAAATGCCACTGGTGGAGGTATAAATGTTTTATCCAAACCAAAGGTTCAGGTTGTGCAGATCTCAGTGTGTCTGTTGGAGATGGAAAGAGTCAAAAGCCATTGTGCTTGATAAGAATAAGGAAAAAAACCCAAAAAAAGAGTAGTTTTATGGATATGTCACTAAAGGGAAAGTAAAGTGTAGGTAGGCACCAGTGATTGTTCCATAAGTGCATTTTGCTGCTGGATTATTTTTTAATACTTAGTGTTCACGAATGTTTTGGTGAAAGGAAAACATAAGTTTCATGTGTCTAAACAATTTTTCTTTTTTATTATGCAAATGCCAATAAGACAGAATATCAGTTTTAACTGGAAGCCTTAGGAAAACAATCATCAGGCATCAGAACTCCTGAATAACACAGAGTAGAATCCACGGAAAGACAGTTTATCCTCAGGTCTTCTAAATTTAAGGGTTTCTACATTTTATGAATTTTATTCGCATTTATTGCCAAGTGAGATGTGTTACTATGAATTTTCAATATTCTTTACTGGTATGTTAAAATCAGATGTTGAAACATGGCTGTCCAAAGATGGAAATGAAAAATGGCCACTAAGCACAATCAGAGGCCTCTCTGGAACACAACTAAACCTGTGGTTTTATTGATATTGCTGAGAAAATGTATCTACTAGACACATTACTAGGTCATATAAATCCTATTTTATAGTAACAGGAAGCACAGCAGGAAGCTCTGATTTGGCTGCTATAGTTGTCAGGGTGGTCCCTCCTTCTTATATGTAAGAAACCAGCTGGCCCAAATGATTTTTTAGGTGTTGAATGTATTTACAGGATTTCTTCCAGCATATCTCCTACTATCAGAAGGCATTATGTAGTCAATTAAAATAGAGGCTGTTTGTTTCCTCCTCTCCCCTTCCCTGTCCTGTCCTTGAAAAAATATCTGCGAGGGGTTTTTGTGGTGGCACAATATTTGTTCTGATAAACATTGATTTAGTTTGTCTGGGAAAAAAAAAAAAGAAAACATTGCTTTTCCTGCACCTTGCTATTAAGGGTATTGGTGTAGAAATGCGTTGTTTTAGAAACCCCCAAGGGGGAAAAATATTTTATGAGCAGAGAGAGCGTGAGCCTGCTTCACTTGCAGACTGGAGATCCTACAGGGATGGGGCCTTGCCAGTGAGAAATTCCCTGCAGATGTTGATGGGTTATGGCACATCAGCTGCAGAAGCACGTTTTAGCAAACAAATCAAAGTTCAGCACACAGACACCCAAATCCACTGCTCTGAGAGCTGTCTCCCCATTATGAGCTCTGAGCCTCACTGTCTGCTACAACCCAGAGCTGGCAGTGGCTCTGCCTACTGGTAGCCCTTCTGAATTTTGACAATTCCCTTCACTGTGAACTAAATAAATACATACATTGCATGGAAAAGCAAGAAGCTATTCCTAACAAAATGACCTCTTCCATTATTAACTGGCAAAACTCCCAAAGGCATTAAAATAAATGAACCATAGCATGAATCAAATAGGCAAAAATGATAACTTGGGACTTATACTTTATAAGTTTAATTAAATACAAATGGATTGCTGAAACAGCATATGGCTACCTATAATATTACTGCTAGAAATAATTTTAGTGATTTAAAGATAGAAATTGAATGAGAGGTTTGACTGTATCTCATCTAATTCCATTATTCATGGCTACTTTCCTGTTTTCCCTGAACTGCACCAGTTCTCACTTTAAAATTTCAGTCTCTGCAGAGTGCATATGCAATTCTCCATTTAGCTCATTTTCCAGCTGTTTATATATAAAACCCTGTGAGTGTTTCAGAATCATTTTACTGCTGTTGCTTTGCAGAGCCTTTCATCAGCATGGAATGAATAAGGAAATAAATTTTGAAACAATTGGAAGAAAAGAGCAAACATCTTCAAAATGAGCACTGAGCAACTTGGAGGGTTGGGCTGTGCCACTTTGTTCACCAAACCACAAATTTCTGAGTCATACTAAGAAATTGAGCTCAGTCTTTTCCCATCTGAACTTTACACTTCCTTAGATCCCTGAGTAAATCACTCCAGTTAGTACAATGAATGAAAGAAAGGAGAGGAATGTAATAGGCTTTACTGTTTTGCATTATTTTACATAAAAAAATACTGCTCTGTTTTGAAATGATTTTTTAGGAATAATTCTTAAGACTTTGTGATTAAAATCTCTGTGCCTATTTCTGAGGCTTTTGCTGATATATTACAGAGTACTGTTGGTGGAATTGCATAGAAAAATAGAAAATAGAATTAAATTCTTCAAAGAAAGATAAAACAAAAGGGGAAAACGGCTAAGTTACATAAATATTTGTGGAATTTCTTCAAATAGTCAAAGCTGAATTCTGCTCATCAAAATGATGCTGCTCATAGCCAACTGCATTTTAAAATCTTTCTTAGTATAAGGAGTGGAGACAAACTGCCAGTGTCTCTTTGGATAAAGTGCTTTCAGTAGGCACAAAAGTCCTTTTGGTATGCAGAAAATCCAGAAAACACACAACTTTTAAGAGTATTACTTTATTTGTATTTGATAGTTAATATTGTACTAAAACTAATTTTTAGAAAGAGTTCTTAAGCCAACCTGTTCTAAGTCCTTTCCTGTATAACTAACTTTAGAAGAATAAATTAAAGAGTTCTTCTGTATGTGCTGTTATCCCCCAAACTGATTTAATCACTTGGTGGAGAAAATGATTTGGCAAGGTGTTATCTGTCTTGAAGGAAAACTAAACTCTATGAAATTCAAGGCTAAGTGATAAAGGCCAAAGGTCCACTAGGAATGTATATATAAACCAAATTCATTATATACAAAGGTCAAAAGTACAGTAGCAAAGAAACGTTTCTCAAAAGAACATAGAGAGAACCAAGAGATGGCATGAATTGAAAAGTCAAGTGAAATGCATCACAGTTCTAAACAGTTGTGCAAAACAATAAAACAGGAATGATCATACCAAGATTACACTTCCCAAGAGACAAATATAGTTGTATGATATTTCTCAAAACAGTTAATGAAGCTATTCAAATATGCAAGATTGCACTTAATAGAACTTAAGTTAAATGGTAAAAAATAATAATTTCCATCAATTTATTCTGTTGGAATGGGATGA
Organism: Sturnus vulgaris; assembly: GCF_052056855.1. Taxonomy (NCBI): domain Eukaryota; kingdom Metazoa; phylum Chordata; class Aves; order Passeriformes; family Sturnidae; genus Sturnus; species Sturnus vulgaris. The sequence goes on along the minus strand of NC_142249.1, from coordinate 9,482,944 downwards.
CAATCAGGGAAGTGCCCAGTAAAAGAGCTGTGATTATTTTTTTCTTTGTGTTGGTTATGAATGTTGTGTACTTTTGCATTCCTTGCACATGCAAATTCCTACTGAAGCCAAGAGAATTTCTAGGTAAGGAATATATCTGAATTGACCCCATAATTTATTCGCAATGTTGAAGTGTGAGCATTTCCCAAAGTAAGCTGTAAGTCAATGTGGCACAGGAAAAGGAATGTACTAAAAGCATAGAGCCGTGATAGAGAATAGGCATGGGCAATCAGAGCCAAAGGAGTGTGACTTCAGTCACTGAGAGAAAATCTGAAACGAAACTTCAATTGCACTGAATTAAAACTAAATCAACATGATCAACTAAATTGAAACTGAAATATGCTGTTAGAAACATTTCATAATTCATAATTTTGTTCTGATTATTGAGAACGACAAATACATTTAAAAATCAAGCAGGCAGTCACGTCGATGTGATTCCTGTATGCAAATAACAGGATAACAGCTTCGGAATGAGCAGAGCCATTATCAGGTACACGTGATGCAAAACCATCACTAGGAAGAGGGCAAAAAAAAAAAAAATCCAAGGGTATTCTGCTCTTGTGCTTTGTGTTTGGCAGATGGTCACTGACCCAATTCAGCTCTGGAATGAGGCACTGAGCAGTAAAGTTACACTCCCAAATTTGATGTTTTCTGCACAGAGTTATAATGAATTAAACCTTTGTTTCTGCCCTCGGTGGGACACTGAAATTTCCCTGCATGGGGCATCTCAGTGAGTGCACAGCTCCCGTGTGCATCCATGTATCCAAACTTCAATTAATTTCAATCAATTAAACGCATTTTTAAGTTGGCATGCAACATGCAAGTCTAGATTTGAGATTTTATGCTTTTCTAGATGAAACAAGACACAGTGCAAGGGCTCCACATTCAAGCTAATATTATTATGAGCACATTTTTAAGGTGATGGGAGCTCTCTAGAAGTTGGCAGGGCCGGGGACATTAATAAACTGAACCATAAGTGTCACCCAGTCTCTAAAGGTGGGCTAGGACATGTGGGACTTCTAACAAACACCTGGGTGAATGTGCTTAGAGCTGATTCTCACTCTCTGAAAGCTAATAAACAGCAAAACTGATGAGAATAATGCCGGGAAAGTGCCGATTTGTTCTGTGTCATTCCTCTGTGGTCTCTTCAGAGATTCCTCACAGTCACAGGTTAAAAGAGTCACCCTCCCCCCCCCCCCCCCCACACACACACTCTCCAGGCTTTGTTTTCATTTATTCTCTTCGTTTTGGAGAGGTTTTGTTATTGTCCTTGTATGATACGTACTTTCAATCCTTTATATTCTGTGTGGTGTCTCCAACTTTTTGCAGGCTTCTTTATTAATATTGAAAATTCTCAAAGCTTACTTCTCTGCCCGTGGTTTCCTATGCTACCAATGCTCCAATTTACACTTAAAAATCAAGATAAAAACTTGCTTCTTTTGCTAATCAGAACAAAACAAAAATGTGAAGAAGGCTGCAAACATCAAAATGCTTTTTTCCCCTTTTTTGCTTAGATAGTTTGCAACCTTGATAAGATCAGAGAAATAAGCGTGGGAAGCTGTTGCCTGCGATACAGAACCATTAAACTATTCTCCTTGCAGAAAGAGCAGTGATCTCAACATCTCACATCTGTTCTTGTTGAACTTTAGAGCATGAAAGGAAATGAGATATTAAAGGGGGAAAAAAAAAAACAACCCTAAAAAACAAACCAACAGCTCAATGTGCTGCTGCAGTGGATTGCAGATTCTACAGTTTTCTTCCTGCTGTGAAATCACTTTCCATACTGGCTTAGAAATGATAACGGATGTAGCACTGCCCTGAATGTGTATTTAAGTACAAGGCAGTCATAAACTGCTGAGAAGATTGTCTGAAAAAAATGCTTCCCCAAAGAAGTCACAGCTTCTTTATGGTTAGACCAGTGGCTACTGCTGACAAGTGGTGCCTGGAAAGGAAAATGCTTCCATATCCCCTTCTTTTAAAGATTAATTCCATGTTGAATCAGCCTGCTTTCCCTGCTCTGTCAGTGTCTGTCATTGACCTATCTAGAACGTACTCCAGGAATTTATGAAACAAATTTATTAATGTTGCCTGATTTCTTGGGTGCAGGAAAGGGCCAGCAGTGTTCTCTGAGACATTAATTTCACCTCTGGCCTATTTTAGGGCCTCGGGAGAGGATCAGCACTGCCTTGATATTAAACAGTTAAACTCCAGACACTAAATATCTTGACTTTTGCTTCTAAAGTTACCTGGCTGTGGGAGTCTAATTAATCCCCATAAATAACAAAGACCTGCTGGACATATGGTCAGCTTCTCTTCAGATCTCGCTCTCAGAAGAGCACAGAAATAATCACCAGTCTCTGTGAAAGAATTCAGGAAGAACTCAACTGATTTTTGAGGTACTTGGGTGTAAGTTTTGCACTGTCAAAAGTATTTTTGCAACTTTTAAAGACAACTTTTACTAGATTGAAATAGGTGGCACATGTAGGGTCTGCACCTGTTGGATAGATTATTCTAATTTTAAACCCCAAAGTGGAGGTGTGCTGTGTTACCACAACATGGAACTGCCAAAGAGCAGCTTTTTGATCCTCCTGTATGCCAGAAACTTCACAGCCATTGTTTTGTTTTCTGATTGTTTCACCCACGACTGTAGCCTGTGAATTATTCTACCTTGTTCTTAGTAACATCTTTTAAGATCTCCCATTTTCTGCTCAAGGGGAGTGTTTTATCAGCTGTGCCTTCATTAGTCATGGGGTGCAATAGCTGAGCTTTGCTGAGTAAAACTCTGTGTGGGGAGCAGCTCCACAGTGTATTTTCCAGAGTTTCCACTTTGCACTGTTCTCCTCTGGCTAAGCTTTGTCTCTGTAGGTGCCAGCTGCTAAATATTGTGAGGTAAACCTTGACCCACAAAATTTTCATGAGCTCTGCAGGCAGAATCGCCTAAGAAAGAAATACAAAGACCAAAAGAGGCATCAGTTCAGTTTGTTGCTCTTTAGTGTGTTTAATGGTTCAGCTTATTGGACACTCTTCAGAGGTGCCAAACAACTTCATCCATGAGCAGCATCATTTAACAAATGCTCAAATGCTTTACTTCCCCTGCAAAGGGAAATCAGCTGTGAGTTTTGACTAAATTAATTTACTTTTTTTAAAAAAACTTTGCTATTCAATCTAAATGAGCATTTTATTATTAAAATGTTTAAAAACTGTCATTTTGAAGCAATGCTTATTGTTAATTCAAGACATTTTGTTTTCTCCTTGTATCAGAGGGTGTTGAATGTAAAGAATCCTCACTGGCTTCTTAAGAACAAGGAAACATTTTTGAACATGACATTTGTAATTAAAACATCATTTAAAAATAACAGCCAAAATTATGCAACTCTATGCCTCTCAACAGATAGGACAAGGTTTTAGAGAAAAATGTGGCTTAATTTTTTAGGGGATGGAAAAAAATCTAAGTTTAAATCTTCCCTACAGTGTAGCTTTCTGCTGCCCTGTAGCTGGCTTCTAGGGAAAAAGAGCAGGAGCTTGAGATGCTAAAAGCAAACATAACTGGAATTCAAGAAGAATGTTGAATATCTTTAGACAAATAATGCCATAAAAAGAGAATTCATTAGGATCAGCAAAGGGATGCATATTTATGGATGCCAGTGAGCAGATCTGGGTCACACTGAGGAACTAGGCTGTGCATCAGTTTAATAGCAAGAAACTGAATTAATAAGCAGTGGGAAAGGAGAGGGAGTGCAAGAGGGGAGGAACTAGTCCTAGCTTATTTTCACACAGAAAGACAAACTAAATGCCTATTTCCTGTCTGGGTTGCAACAGATAAAAGCTGAGGAGAGCTGCCAGTTATCTGAATTGATACACGCTCAGCTGGAATAAAGAAGAGTTTTGTAATTTATTTTGTTGAGCTCTTTTCCAGTTGTTTGTAGCTGCCACATCTAATTGTGTTTCTGTAGTCCTTTAATTTGCATGAAAGAAGATAACATAATTGAAAAGCTCAGGAGTAAGACAAGTTCAGATTACTAGCAGAGGCAAGTTAATTTGTTATTCATTAAATGCTAATGAACCTGGCACCTATGTTTTATTTGTTTCACTCAGTTTGAAATTGGAAAGGTCTTGTAACACAGCTAAGTCTGTGATAAACAGAGATGTGAAATTAAACTGCTGTTTTCCCTGATGTTCCACTAGAATAAGCAAGTTTGTAAAACTAGGGAACTACAAATACATGTGTGTGGTGAAACATCCTCTGAAGGCAAGCACAAAACTCTGAGGAAGTCATTCACATATTCAGATTCCTTTGGGAACTGGGGCTAAACTTTTTGACCCCTCAGGGGCCAGTTTGACATATTTTCCATACAGATTAGATAAAGTGTTGGTGCAATTAAAATTACGCAGTGATCTTGTCTTCAAATCCAGGGGCAGAGTTTGGTTTCTGCACTGCCTGCAGTTGTGCTGCCATTACAGCTGGATGCAAGCACGTGGAGTATCCTTTAGTTGGCCCAGATGTTTTTGGTAATACTGCAGAAATGGCTGGAAAGAATTCCAGAGCTGTTCTCAGACGTGCAAAAAGCATGCAGGAATCTGTGACTTATTTTCCCTTCAACTGCTATAATGAGTTTTGAAACAACTGTTTTTGTTCATACATGTTATACTTCATTATTGTGTTTAATTTTGGCCTTAATGTCTTATTTGCTTAACTCTCTAAAGTTACAGGAATTGTACTGAGCCTTAGGGGCTAAATTGAATGACTTATATGGCTAATTTATTTATTGGGTTATTTCTGGTATGTTTTACTGAAGAAGGTAGTTAAACTCATTTTTTTAAAAACTGAGGACGGTTTAATGCTGACTTCTTCTGAAAAGTTATTTTCATTTTGTAGAATCTTCTTCTACAGGACTTTTAAAACATGTATAGAAAATATATAATAGTTGAAGCACATTTCTAACTTCAAAATATTGAAAAATGTCCACAGATGCAGTCCCCAGATCATCTTACCTATGCACAGTACAGATTCCGCCATTTGTTTCAAATTCCATTCTTGTTTCTGAATATGGCCTAGAAGGAATAAAATACAGAACAAAGTAGTCTGACAACATTCAAGTTTGATTCAAGATTAACAGTGTGCATATGCTAAGCTGCATTTTTTTTCCAAGTTATAAGCTACATAAAGACATTATTGCCTTCTTATTTATTCACTTCTATAGAAATAGTTAATTTGAAAATTAAGCTAAATCTCTGAGTCAACCTGGCAAGCTGACAATGGAAAAAATTGAATAGTTCCATTTGAATTATGATTGATGCTGTGTTAAGAAGAAAAAAAAAAACAACAAAAACCAACCCAACTTTCTTGTGATAAGTTATGGTGTTTGGATCCTTAAGAGATTGAAATTCTCCAGACCTGGTTCTCTAGCACAGAGATGTGAGATATTTTTCTAAAGCAAACCCCTGTCTTTTGAAGCCTGTTCTTCCTACCCCGTGTCTCTTAAGTCAGCCAAGTTCTGAAAGCATCTTTTTTATTCCTTCCCCCTCAGACCTGACTGGTGTAGTGTGTTTGTGTACACTTGCTTGCTACATGTTTTTATCTCTGCTGAAGGGAGATAATGGCTCTGGTGGGGGAAAAGAGAATCTGTTTCTAAAATGAAATGAGCAAATGGGAAGGTTATTGTGCTGAATCAAGGAAATTACAGATATCTTTGCCCTTTCTTATAGTGTGGAGCAAAACCTGTGCAAGAGCTTTTGTCAAGAGAAGAGCTCAGCTCTCCATCATGAGTTTCCCTGGATTTAACACCACTTAACATCATAATGTTGTTTTTACATTCTTTGCTGATTTTCTGACGTGTTCTGGAGTAATATCACTTTTTTCTGAGATCAAGCAGAGACTCTCAGACAGCCTTGTCACAGCACCACTAATTTTTTTTATCACTGGTCTTGACTCTTTCCGTGTTCCCAAGCCTCCTTTCCCCTGAGGGCAGCACTCATTGTGCTCAAATCATTATTTTAAAATTAACATAAAGACAGGCAATGGCAATCAACCTTAAATATGCATCTGGTACTTTCTGCACACCAAATAAATGGCAAAATTTTAGGATTGTTTTATGGAGCAGTTTTGTTGGTGTTTCTTTTGGATTTTATTTTTTGGGCTCCTTGAAGCAGCAGACCCTGATTTTGTGTAGCTGTACAACCACAATACACCATATCTGCTCATACAGAAAAGTAATATCTGAACAAAGCTTTTACATGAAACTAAATGTGTTATTTCTGCCAGTCGGCATGCATTCTGTTCTGGTTTATTGTCAAAATTAGGCTTCAAAATTCACCCAGATTGTAATGGAATGGGTGCAATAAAATCTCTTGTAGGATTTTACAATGCATCTCAAGAAAACATAATAGCACTAAATGCTAAAGGCCCAAATTATTTGTCTTCAGTAGATTATTTGGCTTTTCTGTTATTAGCTTAAATGAATCTAAGTGTAAGGAAACAGTAAGGAAGATCACTTTTCAGAGGCAGAAAAAGTTTCTGAGCTACTTCTCAAACAGTGAGCTATACAGTGAGATATTTTGAGATAAAAAATAAGGCACAGTAGTCTCCCAGTTGTGTCCTGATTTAATAGTGCCACTCCAGAAGGATTCCCCATATCAGCTCAACTGCTGCAGCTTATAAAAATAACTTCACCTTCCAGGTCTGTTGCAAAGAAATTGCATCTCAGAACTGGTAGAACGTTTGTTATACGAATACCACTTGGTAGGCCAGTATCTGAAAATGTATCTAAACTGTATAAAAATTTTAATCTCTGCTCTTGCATTTCCAGTGATTCTTTCTTCTTTGCAGACAGAGTTTTGTGAGTATTTGAATTAAGTATTTCAAATTGCAAGATCAGAAATCACAAGCTAGACTTGTCTGAAATATTTGTCAGATAGAAAGCACTTTGAAGTAGATACAAAGTGCAAAGCAAAAATTGTATCTTTTGAGTGACATGAGAAAGAGGAGATTTTTTTTTAATGCTATGAATGAAAGGTATTTTAATTCTTTTTCCAGGTTCTGAGTTTAAAGGAAAAAATGCAAAAAATTGGGGAAAAAACCAGTTTATTCCTGGCTCTCTCTTTTTATTTGGTGTCACTAAACTAAAACCATGATGTTACATTTACAACCAAGTCTTTCTGAAACGTGTCTCTTACACTGAACTGATGTCAGTAACCAGCAAAGTAAAACTATGTATATTAATTGAAGTATACATAGGTAATATAATATCAGTATATTAAACTGGATAAATTAATTGAAGGAAATATGCATGCTTGGTAAATAGAGAAAAGATGACATTATTTTCAGGATACAATATCAAAATTTTAAAAGTGCTGCATAATTGAAATTATTCACTGGAATTACAGAAAATAATCTAGTTTTCTGTTTTGAAAATTCTTTTGATTCGTCTTGTGGTATGGAAGCCTTCAGTTATCTGTGTGAAAATTTGATTAATTCAAACTGACAGATGGGTTTATCAGCAGCTGTCAGCTCAGTGTGTCTGGCAATGATTGAGAAAGAAAAGCAAGCAAATGCTTCAGGTAATATATGATTATACTATTGCACACCTGTTCCATTAACAAAAATCTAGACAATTAGTACTTGATTATTAGTGGTCATGAAAAGACTGATTAAAAGTGTGATGGTCATGAGCCTCAGTATTAAAATAAGTTCTTGTTGCAGCCTTTTGTCCATTTTTGTGATCTCTCTCCAATGATGACTCCGAAGTTATTTGAACATTAAAAAAAATATAAAATTAGAAAGGATTTTGGCATTACCATCTGCTCAGGAAAAAAAGTGTTGATCTCAAATCAGACAGCTCTCATTTACCAACTTAGAGCTTAGAAATATCTTTTTGTTTAGTTAATGTGGTCTCACAACCACTGCTCTGTTCAGTTACTCTGTCCTCATAGGTAGGTGAGGACCTGCTGTCTGAATGAATTCCAGGAAAAGTAATTTTCAAGTAAGGAAGCGAATTTAAGATTCTACACAAAAAGGGAGTAATGAACACAATTACTGACTCAGTAGAATCAATCACACAGAGCTTTCAAATCATCTCTTTTATCCAATAAACCCACATTTTTAACAAGTTAATTACAGCTCCAGTCTCAAACATTTAATAAGGCATCTAAGATGGATAAGCCACTGATGCACTGCTGTTCTCTGTGCAGCATCAGTAAGGAGCAGGTCTTTGCTCATGGAGTTCCATGGGACTTTTAAGGTAGAATTCTCTAAGAAAAACAGGGAAATACACAGTTCTTTGGGAAGCACATCTGCTGAATTGCCTACATTCATCTCTTGTGACTGGGAGAGTTCCCAGTTCTCTTGGTACTGCTGGATTTGTGCCATGGAAGACAAACACCTCATACACGTGGCCTTTACTCTTGTCTGAGGAGCATGAACAGGACTGAAAACAAAGAACTTTGTCAGCACATCTCACATGATACCACTTCTCTCTAGGGGATCCATGTGTTCATTTTCTCCCAAATACTGGTCACTCCCAAAGGAGGCACTGCTTTTATGAGCAAGATAAAGATGACATGAGAAATAACTGTTTTGGTTTTTTTTACTGTGGTGGCTAAGATCGTGGCCTGCTGGCCACGTGTAGCAGTGTGAACTAAAACTCAACTCTTTAACATTCAGACGAATGAGCAGCTTCTGTTCCATCTTCCAAGGAAGCAAATGCAGCAATCCCTTGAATTCCTTAGGTAGTGAGTAAACTAAGCCCAGATGGAGTGGCAGTCCTGGTGCTTTGTAGCAGTGTACACCGTGACCTCTGTCTTATTTAAATGTGCTTGCTACAATTCCTGTATTTTTCTAGCAGTTTTTTGGTCTCTGCCATGTGGTGGCAGCTTCTTGAGTGACCTTGCTTGCCCTTTTGGCTGCCCACACTGCTGACTGCCGTGCTGTTTGCAGCAAAGCCTGCAGTCCTGGGGACAGATTTCTAGCACAGATTTCTGTGCTGCTTTGGCTTTCTGGGTATCTCTCTCTTTCATTCCCTCTGGTTCAGAAAGGTTGAGGGGAGCACTGAACACTTCAGCTCTACTAATGCTTCACAAAGCACAGATGTGAAGTTATTTTTATCATGCAGGAATGTAGAACATTTTCTCCTTGTAGGTAAGGAGGTTTCACATGGTGTTTTGAAATGAAAGGCTTTTCTTAACCTGCAAGATCTCAGTTATTAAACACAACCAAGGTCATATCTGCAGAATGTGAAAAAAGAACATTTTTATAGAACATCTACTCACTAAGCAAAGGCAGAATAAAACCAATAACAGCCTGTTGCAGTATGAATGTAAGTTCTAATGAAACTGGTATGTGCATATATAACAGAATAATGTATGGAGTCCTCAGATAAACTTCCATGTGCACATTTATTTAAATAAAACACTTGTCTCTGTTAACACAGGAAGCAATACAATAAAGCTGAGTAGACCCTGAAATCTCCAGGACTTCTCCAAATAAGCAGCAGGTGTAACATGGAAGAAAAAGCAAGAGCAGGGCTGAGTCCTCCTTCTCCCTTGGTACTGATGACTCCAGCTCAAGGATCAGCAGGGAGGAACATTTGCAAGTTTGAGAGGTTTTTCTAGTTTTGCTCCTGGAAAGAAAATTTAAATCCATTTCTGTTACAAAGCAGGGATTGGGTTGAAATGGCCAATAGTTAATAGGCTTGAGGCAGGTATTCAGGTGTGTGTACAGATGTACAGAACAGGGATAGAAGCAGATCTCTGTGCCTGTGTGAGTGCAAACAGATTTGTGTGGTGCTTTGTATGCTCAGCTTGCCATTCAGAATTAGTCAAAAAGTAGAAATTAATTTTATTCATTTCCTCAGACACAAAGACTGGCTGCAAGGATCTGGGAATGTGCCTATGAAATAACATGTGGGCATCTAAGTCCTATAGTGCCAACTTCACCTGGGGTGTGGCCTTCAGAAGCACTTCAAAACAGATCTACAAGAGCACTCTGGATTATAAAACTGTAATCATCCTTACTTCAGTCAGCATTAAAGATTTAATTTTAAGGCAATCCTTTGAGGAAGAAAAAATATAAGAAGCTCAAAAAGGTAAAATAATTCAATTACTTTTATATATTTCTATTTTAAGGAAAAATTCCTTACATGTCTTTTTCTTGCTTATTTATATTTTACCAAAAGAATGTGCAGACCTGGTACCATTATGTAGAATCCTTCATTAGCTGTAGAAGTTCAAGAGTCTGGTGTCAAAAAGCTGGAGTTTCTTGCAAGAGAGTTCTTTTTACATAATGACTTCCCTACCTAACAAACCTTGAACCATTTAGCATGGGAAGCATTCTCATTTTTCAGATAACAAAAATTCATCTGCAGTATTTTCTCCATAGCTGTGTAATGAGGCTTGTAGAAACATGTCACACAGAAATAGAATGAATAAATCAAATTGTACGGAAAAAGAAACCCCTCAAGGATCTGACTGCAGAAATGACAAGGAACAGGGAGCTCTGCAGCTCTGTTGATTGTCACTTGAAGCACATCTTTTTTTTCCTCTGCTCCTCAGGAGAATGTTTCAGGATAAATGTCCTCTTGCCATTGCATTGCCAGGGCAGGTTAGGGATTCTGAGAAATGTTCAAGGTTCATGTGGAAGGATATACTGGAGAAATGATGGAGATTGGCTTTCCCGAGGCTTCGCCTACTTTATAGGCGATAGTTTTGCACCTTGCAAAATGCTTTGTAAATGCAAAAAAATAACAAAAGCTCATAATAGACATCCAAGATAAAGAATCCAGCTTGTGAAGTTTGTGAGTGTTGGGTGACTGCTCCCCAGGAAGGGGGAGAGGAATTAAAGTGTCTTGATCTGTGGTTTATCTTTGGTGCAGAGGGTTTGCCAGGACAAATGCCAGTGATGAAGGATCAACCTTTGTTTCCAGCAGCTGTCCACAGTCACTCTCTCTGTTTTAATGAGTCTGAGCTGAAATACAAATGTCAAGCAATTCCTTCACTCTATCAGAAAGGCTGGGGAAAGTGGGGGGTAGAGTGATGCTTCCCTTTGGCCGTGGTGTGCAGCAGAGCTGCTCAGCTGCATTTTAAGGGAGGTGGCTAGGATGGAAATGAGAAGGAAATGACCCCGAGCTGTGGAAGAATTATCTCTGAACACATCCTGGTGCATCCCAGCTCTGAAGGTGGCAGGCTTGGCCATGCTCCCCGCACCTCTGAGCACGGAGCTGCCTCTCCTGAAGAAAGGGAGCCAGGGCTGCTGTGCCTGGGGGAGCCCTCTGATCCACAGGCACATTCTTCTGAGAGGGCTTAACAGTTCTTTAGATGTGTTCTATAGGGACGTGTAAAAATGAGTAATTAAAAAACCAGCACCTAATCTTTTGGTATTTGCACAGCTACAGTTATCATTAATGCTTTAGTATTAAGTCTTGCCACTGAAAACTTTGAGTGGCGTTTGATTTTAGATACGAGGTGACATTCTGTGGGGGCTACAAGAAAATTTGCCTGCTGTTACAGCCAGTGGGAACAAAGAAAATCAACCCAAGGCTTGAGTTCTGCATGTCAATACGTACATTCTGCTGCTAGAAAACAAATTCATTTTTTCTGGTTTGGATGCTCAAATAACTTAAATCTGCATATACAGTTGTATTTATAGTAGATTACGTATCATTTTTCACGAATTAACCTTTTGGTCATATCTCATTTAGTCTTTTTGCTTTTAGGTAAGCTCTGAAGCTCGTTTGACAAAAGAATATCAGGGAGTGTGCAGAATTATGTGGTTTTATGCTCATGCCACTATCTGTATTTTAATGTGTTCATTTTCTGAGCAGTAAACCCAGCATTTCATATCCATAAATTTTAAACTGAAAAAAGAATAGCGCATTCCTTTGTATTAAACTTCAGTTAATAAAAGGTAAAAATGGAAAGCTAGTGCTCTAGACATGACAACTGCTGGAAACTTGCTTTATTAAGGAAGATCCTTTATGGAAAATTGGAAAATTGCAAATGGAGCACTGTTTTTTTTTCCTATGGGATAAACACTGGAAAAACTCCTAACACTTCAAGTGACTAATCAATGCCTACAATGCAAAAGCATATCTCTTATTCTGAGTTACTCAAACAGATTGACCTTTTCTTATTGTTTACTTAACAAGGAACTTTTTATAGCTCCTCTTGCAGATATAGAGGTTTATACCATCTGTGACACAAATCATGAAGAATCATAAGTGGATAGTGAGGGCAACATTCCTGTTTGTTATTTGATACATGACAAATTGAGTTTTTTTAACTTGGAGTCAGAAAATAAATTATATATTTCATATGATACCTGGACACTAAATCTAAGAAGGGAAATAGAGAAAACCACGTTAAGAATAGAACATTATTTCTGTGTTGATTGTACACTTAGATTAGATTTTTACAATTTTTAATTGTTGGATAGAAATTGGGGTTTTGGTAGGGAGGAAGTGTTTGGGTTTGGTTTTTTGGGGGTGGAGTTTTGTTGTTTGGCGTTTTCCCCCCATTTTTGCTTTGTTTTTACTTCAAGTAATGCAAGTTTAACAAATCATATTGTGTGTTTACTACTAGCTTAAAAACTACATCTTTTTGCTTTTCAGGCTTCATTTGTTTTGTTCAACAGCAGCACATGGATTGTCCCTACCTGGTGTTTACACAGAAAGTTTGTTTTCCTTTCTCCTTCCTTCTTCTGAGCCATCTCATACCAGTGTTCACAGTCCTTATTTTCACTTACTGTTTTCATTTCTGTTTAAATCAAAGTGTCCCAAAATAGTTTAACAGCCTCTCTGGGTAGCTCTGCCAGACACACAAGCAAAAGGAAAAACTGTGAATATTTTTGTGACTTGCTAATATTAAAGACTTACGGACTTTAGAGTATATATACAAAAAATAAAGAATTCAGGCTTTAAGGCTTAAAATGAATATGAATATGTATAAATTTTCTGTAGATGAAACATAAACTACCACTTCTCTTTTCTGCCCTTTTATTTTTTAATATATTTTTTGGTAACAAATGGTTTAAAAATAATAATGTTATAAAGGAGCACTTGATGTTCTTTTTAAAATTAGCTTGGACATTGAGGAGTTCCAAAATGCGTCTCTAATGTTCTTCCTATAAAGCTGCTTAATAAGATGTCACAATAAACATGCAAAATTAGATTTATTTTATCAAGAGGCAAAAATAACCTCATTACACAGGAATCTTCAACAAACTCAAGCTTGCCTAATATATAATCCAGTAGTTTAATTTGTAACCTGATTATTGCTCTTAACAGAATTCATTAGTACCTCAGAGTCCTATAAGTTGTTTGAATGATACTTGTTATAATTAGTATTTAGTCTTTAATACTGTTCAGAGTTTCCCAAACTTTCAAAATGCCTCTTGTAATGGCTTTAAAAAAAATAAAAATTGCCAGCTGTGCAAACTTCAGTGTCACTAGGATACAGGGAGGCTTTACAAATTAAATGACCATTTGTATTCTCCTGCAGTAAAAGAGGGGAATACCCTGTCTGAACAGTGGGGCTTCCTCTCATTCCCAGGTAGGTATTACTCCTGGATCCATATTTATGTCATTTAACTAATCTGGGCTGGTTTGGGCTGGGATAGGCTTGATTTTGTTCACCATTTCCAGTACAAAGCCAAGCCCCAGCCCCACACTGTCTACTGTGAACAAAATGAACTTTGTCTCAGCCAAAGCCGGCATGAGTGGACTTGGGCAGATTGTCTCCAGGGAATGGCACTGGGGCATAAATTCTGATTCCTGGCTGAATTTCAGGGAGTGGAAATGTTAATCTACGGGGAAATGAAGGTAGCAAGCGTGTGCTCACCCAGATGAGCCATTCTCGTGTGATTTGCATCACTGGTGTTCAACACCCGAGTTTTAAAATTCCAGAACTACTCAAGTTTAACTCTTGATACGTGTGGTTTGCTCAGCATGGAAGTTTGAGCTTACAAGATCCAAGTCCAAACTACTGTCTCCGTTTCCTTGCTTAGAAACAGGGAATGAGCAAACTCCCATTAGTGCAGCTGCTGCTCTGCTCCTGCAGCTTGGAGTTGAGTGGCTCCCTGCATTTCTGCTTGCTCTGCTCATTAAGAACTGCCCATCAGCCCAGCATTATCCCTTTGCCTCTGCTGTCTTTCGAAAGTTTGAGCTTACAAGATCAGGTCTAAGCTACTGTCTCCGTTTCCTTGTTTAGAAAGAGGGAATGAGCAAACTCCCATTAGTGCAGCTGCTGCTCTGCTCCTGCAGCTTCAAGCTGAGTGCCTCCCTGCATTTCTGCTTGCTCTGCTCGTTAACAACTGCCCATCAGCCCAGCATTATCCCTTTGCTGTCTTTCAGGCTGGAGTGATGGTGCCCTTCAGCTGCTGAGAGCCTTGCTGCCTCTGGATTTGACTGATTAGGATGGGGCAGCACTGCTTCCCTGCAGGGCTTGAGTTCTGTGCCATCATCACAACACTTGGTGTTGTCACAAGTGGTGTGGCTGACCAGCGATGCAAACAGTTTCAGAAGTACCCGGAGCTTGGTGCTTGCTGCAGCTGGTGCCCTCATGGGAGCTGCAAAAACTCGTAAGGAAAGTGCTGTGTAGGCAACGGAGTTGTCTTCTCCAAAGCAAGATGAAGGGGCAAAATCTGAGGGGATGACATGGATGATGGGGTCATCCATCTGCTGGTCACTTATATTTCAGATAAATATCCCAAAAATCTGCTTTCCCTCATAAACAGGGGTTTCCTCGTTGGCACGGCACAGACTAGATGACTTAGGGATCCAACTTTTAGCTGAGGTGGTGTGAAATTGAGAGCAAGGGGCAGGTGCCAAATTCTCCCATTCCAGTGGGGGGCTCTTATCCAGTAGGTCCAGTGTTAGACATGAAACATCATGGAACTTTTATTTTTCTTGCTGCAAAAGCTCAAAGCCCATTAAAAATTTAATTTAAAAGAAAACGGCACTTTAAATTATTTTGGTTTTAACAATAAAGGATTAAGGAATCCAATTTTAAATTTATAAAGCCAAGTGTATTTTCAGATTCCACAATAAAATGTTTTACTTGTGTATCAACACAAGACCACAAGGCTCACCTCATAATTCAGGTATTGAGACTTCCAAGCCTCTGAGGTTCAGCTTTCACTAGCAGCAGACAAAATAAATCTTTCAGCATAGTTTGAAATAACCACAACTAATTAGAAAATGCTCACAAGTCTTAAATGATACTAGACCTTTACAGTAGTTTATCCCAAATTCGAGCTGACTTAGTGTTTCATTCAGTACATGAAAGAAACTCTTACTTTCAGGTTCAGCATAACATTTGAGCCTGCTGCTTTTGTTTTCCTTTGCATGGGCAGAGGCAGTTTGAAAGGTAAACACAGCACTCAACATCAGCTCTGCTTAGCAGGGAACTGAACTTAGATCTCAGCTCTCTCTTAGACTGTCTTATAGAGGATCCTGTAGAATGTAGGGTTGCCTGTTTTTCCATTTAAGTAAATTCTCATTTTCAGCGGCGTACAGGAAGCCTGATAGGAGCAGGAATGTGCTGCAGTTAATTTGTATGATTTGGTATATAGGTTTCCATGAGGTTCAGACAAGCTGCAGGAGGTCAGGCTGCATTGGTGAGAATCAGTGTACTCGAGCTGATAAGATGAGCAGTAACATTTCTCCACAGTGCACCAAAGAGGATGCTATCAGTGCAGCACTGCCATTATAGCAGCTTGAGTGCTCACTGCTGCTGAGGGTGTTTTTTTCCCCCTTACCTCTCTTATTCTCAAGATGACAGCAGCAGCCACATTCAAAAGCTCTTATCTGCAGTCTGCAGATGGGGAAGAGAAGCGTGTGGTATGCTAAGGGTGAAATTTTCAACAGAGATTAGGAAGTTACTTAGGTGCCTAACTCCTGTTTTCAGGGGTGATACAGGGCCTTTTTAAAGCAGCTGTTCTGTTCACAAGAAACTAATCTACTTAGTTACTGCAGGAAACATGCAGCTTTATATTAATCATACAACAAAGAGGATGAAGGGAAAGTTCCACAGAACAGACAGGAAACAAGAGACAGGGAAGAAAGCAGCTCTATCCCTTATCTTTTTGGGCAACTGGCTGACTCCCTGTTGACCCCTGTCTTATTCCTAGTCTGTGAAGAAAAATATATTCATGAAGATTTTTCTTTTTTTAATTTCAGATGGCAAGAGTTGCTTTCTTTTACATTGCCTTTTACTCTCTGGGTCTCTCAGTTCTGTAGCTTCTCCCAGTGTCTGGTGTTGCAAGAAGGCTGAAATCCTCCTGACTTCCTTCAGAACATCATTAGTAAAAGTAAGGGACTCTTGAACTCCATGTCACTTCATAAGCAAGCTGTGTCCTGACGTTTCCTTAGAGTTCAAACATTAGTGTAATACTCTTTGAATAACAAGGATCCACTTTCCCCCAGAATGACACACGGTCTGCTGGAGAGAGCACAAAGCTCATGAAACAGCTGATGCACGTCAGGTTCTTTTGGCTTAACTCTTTCTTTGGAGTGATATACACAAACTGATTTTGAAAAGCTTATTTTACAATTCTCTCACCACCTTGGCTTAAGATTAAATCTGAATGAGTTCTTGTCATCCTTTCCTCTCAAAACTGGCGAAGGTCAGAGCTCATGGAGTTAGACATGATCTAAAAGAAGAATTGGCTTGTCCAGACTGTTTTTAACTATTTATTCACCTCACTCTTAAAAAATGTAGGATCTGGATGGAACAGGGATGTTTGATAATATTTTGTTCCATCATTATTTCAGGAGAGCTTTAGAGTCTGAGGCTGAGCCTCCAGAAGAGCATGTTTAAGAAAGATTTGTCTGAGCTCTCTGTTGGAGATTGGTTGGTTTTCAAGTCCTTTCTGTGTCCTTCTAAGCCCCAGGAACTGCAGCTGCCACTAACAGAGACATGCAGAGTCTATCTCGTGGCAAAATTCAGGCATTCACGAGAGCAGAGGGTCACTAGGATTAAACACTGCCATATCTAACTCTGGACATGCTGCTTTCTCCAGTCCTGTACACTTGTCAGCTTGGCTTTCACACACACAAAGCCACGGGGCTGAAGTGCAGATAACCCATCTTGTCTGGAGTTAAAGATGACTGCAGTGCCCCACAGCCCCTGTTGGTGTCACAGCTCTGCTCTGGAGCTCCTGCCCTCGCCCCAGGAGCTCACAGCACATGCTGCTGCCTTTTAGGCAGAAAAGAAGATAGAGAGGTGAAAACATACCCATTTTTTTGCTATTTTTCACATTATGCTACAAAACTCTCCCAGCTACACAGGATGAATGAGACAAGATTGATGCTTTTTCCAGATTTATATATGCCAAACTGTGCTCCACATGATTGAGATTCATTCAGATGCCATAAGCTTGTCATTTATGGAAATAAGTTTCATCTCTTCCTTGGTCCTGTAGCCTAACTGTGCTTTAGTCCCAAAGGAGCACTCACTGTTTTTTGAGACTGAGTCCTACATGCCTTTGGTTTTCCCTGTACCACCTTTTATGATGGCAGATATTCAGCATCACTTCTGGCTGAGAGCATTGTCAGTCCTCACTGCAACAGCCTGGATAGGCTTGTTTTCCATGGTTGTATAAAAAAATCCCAGAGGTTAATGACAGCCTAGTGATAATACAGCCTTTTCCTTACAGCACTCACTTCACTTCTCTACCCTAGCTTGCTGGTATGCAGTAAATCTGCACAGATAAAACAAAGTTGTTTTTTTTCTGGACTGCTTATCTCAATCAGTTTCCTCTGAGGTAATAAACAATTCTGACTTCAGGTGTTTTAGCTAGACCTCATTCTCCATATATGACTCCTGATAATCATGTTATACCCTCAGCCCTTCTTTAGAGGAGTTCTTGAATGTGTGCTTTGTAAGAAACTGAGATTGAAAATTCCTAGTGGTTTTGTAATTTTGCTAAAGTTGTGGTGTTTTTGTTTTTTTTTTTTCTTTTGGGGTGTCATGTTTACCAGAGGGAAGACATGACTTAATCAGTGAGTCCGTCCTGAATTTAAAAATTCTTCACAATTCATCCACCTATTGCTTTCCATGTGTAGCCTAATCACACAGCAGCTGAAGCTTCTGTGCCTGTATCCATCATCCCTGTGCTGCAGGCAAGAGCCAACCTTACACCACTTTAGCATCTGGCATGCAGCAACTCCTCTGTGTGTTTCAGCTTTGAAACCTAAAATGCTCAGAGCTTTTTTTCACCTTTAGGGCCTTGAGTTCATACCCTTTAGCTTGAAATATTCTTTGATGTGTATTTTAGCATTTTCTGGCTAAATACCCTTGCTTGAGGCATTTAGTTATATTTGATGCTGAGACATTTTAATTTAAATAACTGATTAGATGTTAACTCTCCTGTGACAGAAGCACACATTAGGAACCAGGGCCCATTCTATTATGCTTCTGCATTTTCATTCCTTTGAGCTGTTCTTGCTATGTGGGTGCAAATCTTAAGTTCATTCAGTGCTTACAGTGTTGCTGTTAATCATTCTGCTTTAAGGCCTCTGCAGCACTTCTAATTCTGTTTACAGATGCAAAGAGGTGCCTGAGCTCTTACCTTCTGTTGCTAAAGAAAGTGTTACAGGAAGATAAGGAAGTCTTAAAACTCAAACATGTATCTCAGCTTTTAAAAATCTGACCCCAAGAGCTTGTGGCCCAGCAAACAGCAAAAAATGCTTCCAAAAAATGTGACAGTATGTACATCTTGTGGCAATAAAAGATTGGCACTTCACATAGGAGCATTTGGAAATTACCTTTATGCTGGTGCTGAGATACATGTGATTGCTAAGAGGCCACAATCAACTGGTCACAATTAACTCAGGTTAATTTCAAGGTGTTTTAAAGAACAATAGGTACTTCCAGAGATGCCTGAACCCTCTAAGCATCTCTGTTGCCTTTGGTACTCTGATAAGGGGGAACCAGGGCTCCTGAATTGTGACTTATCAGTCATGCTTAAACTCAGTTGGGATAAAGTCAGACCTAACATTCAGATTTATCGAAGTATGGAAATCCAAGTCTCAGTTTGGGATAAAGTCAGATCTAAGAGATTTATCAAAGTGTAGAAATCCAAGTGCAATGTTTGGAGATGAACTTGGAATGAAATAAATCTCCATTCAGAAATGTGCTCACCACCATATCTAAATATTAAACTGTTGGATGATAAATGTGCCTTGTTAAAAGGTTATTGCACAATACTGCAGCATTCAGTAATTGAGCTTTTGTCGTTTTTTTTTTTTCTCCAAACATGAATAACTGCCTACATTAACAGACAGTTTTGCATGCATGGTTCTGATAGGATTTCCTGCAAAAATCCCTGAGGAAATACTTGACTGACCAGACAGATTGCTTTCCAGTGATGTGACGTGCTGTCAGTCTCCAGAGGAACAAGACTTTTGACTGATAGCTAGAGGACGGTCACATACTGTCAAATGTTTGTCACATGAAAAAGGATAAGGGGGAGGGTGGCAAAAATGATCTAAAGTAGAATGTAAGAGCAGGTGTTGAGTTTGTGGGGAGACAGAAGCAGAGTTAATAAAACAGTTATATTTCTTACCCGATAAAGTAACATTATTTCATTGTTTAGTAATTTTCTTTCACTCATCACGTGGCTTCTTTAAAATGTGATAAAAATTGTCGTTTCAGAAGTTTACAGAAGTCTACTTTTGCATCTAATATTGTTAAAAAAAGTTATTTGCCTGTATGTAAAATATGCAGAATACATTAAAACTGAAAAGCATATGTATTCCAAATGTTGCCATCCTTCTTTAAAGTGATTTATAGACAGCCTTGCCAGTTACATTTTTCTTCTTTCCTTTTTCAAAAGAGAAAGAGCAAAGGCAAAAAAAAAAATCTAAAAACTCTTATTCTGAATAGACAAGCATCATTTACTCATGCCATGTAATTTTATTTTTTTTTCCTGTGTGATTTTTCCTAGGGGAGGCACATACAAGGTGCCAGTGTGGCTTGACTGTGATTCTGTGAGCAAGGGACAGCAAGAGCAGCTCAGTGCTGGGACTTGTATCCCAGCTCACAGAGGGGGAAACCTGAAACTTGAAAAAGAAACACTCAATATTGTTTGGGTTTGTGCAGAGGCTTTTTAATTGCAGATTCAAATGGTCAGTTCAATGAAATTTGTAACCCCGGGATGAGTATTCCTAGTCCATCTGAAATTCTTCTGACACACTCAAGTTAAAGAAAAAACCCAGTAGATTAGCAACAATATTTTAACAAGTATTAGTCAATTAGCTGGTCCTGGTTTTCTATTTGATTTCACACTCCAGTGTCTAGTAGAAAGGAATTAATTAATGAATTTAGTGCTTTAACATTATTTATTTTAAAGATTTGTAGCAAAAGCCAAGATGTGTGGATGTCAGAAACTGAATATTTCTGAGGCAATTTTTTAGTTACCACATCTATATCCCACCAATGGCCTTGCAGGGCATGCTTCACTTGTGAAAGTGTTGTATAATATCTGCATAAATCCATTGACTTCAATGAAAGATGTATTTTCCACAAGTAATTCCTCATAAGAATGCTCAAAACAGCAGAGCTGGAAACCTAAACAGTAAGTTCTTTGAGGCTCCTACCTCAACTGAAAAATGCAGGAAATTTCTGGTGGGATGCAAATTCATCAGAGAGCACTTTCTGTTCTCTAGGAGAAGAAAAAACTGAATTCTGAAATGCCAAGAAGAATCCTGCCCTCAGACTTGTTTCCTTCCATATTTGATTTCTTGTTGTTTCAGATAAACTTAGAATAAGTATATTTAAGTTACTGAATGTCCATAAAAGGTAATATTTTTGAAGGTATTTGCTATTTATGTTTTTTTTTTAATGTGGTTTGATTTTTCCTTTGCCCTTTAGTACTGGTGATACTCAGTGCATTGCTGTGAGAACACTAATCCCCACAATGGAAATGACAAATTTCTGATGTCAGTAATTGCATTCTTCAGTATCAAGTGCAATGATCTCTGGAAATATTTCTGTTTAAATACCAACTACTACTCTAAAATGTCAAAGTTTTAATTAATTCCTGTTTAGACAACTCATGCCAAGTGTACACAATGTGGATCTTGTTTCTGTACCTCACAGAAAGCCCATTCCAAACCCCAAGGAATTCTGCAGGAGGCTTTTCAAAGCAGGTAAGATCCAGACCATTGTGTCTTTGCAGTTCCAGTGCATTCAGAGCTTCCTCTGCTTTTCTAATTCAGGCAATGTTTTCATGTGATTCCTAGAGAAGGTTACTTAGAACAGAGGCTAGACAATGTTAAAGGAATAAAGTGGGTATTTATTAAAAGGCTTTCAAAGGGCACACCTTGGGCAGTACAAGAGCCTGGCCAAGGCTACACCCAAGATGGACAATGGATCACGAGTTTTCACACTTTTGTCAGTTTTGGTCCGTGTACATATTGGGGTTAATTGTCCAATTACAGCTCCAGGTTATGAAGTCCCATCCTCCCAGTTTGCTCTCCTCAATTTGCTGTTGTTTGCAGTTTTTGGGCCTGAAGCTGTAATGATGTCCTTGGTTCTTGGGCTGCAAAAGGATTGTTTTGTCTGACTGAACTGTGAAGAGAACTTGCTAACACTTTATGTGAAATTCAGAGTTATATACTAATGCAGTACAGAATCTGGAAAATATGAAAGCTAAAACTTAAAGCATCAGCTGCAATTTTCAAGTCCAGTGGATAAAAATTAAAAACAATGAGAGACTTATTTGTGCACTTGGAGGAACTCAACACTGTGCAATTATTTGGAAGTTTGGATTGCCTATTCATGGCAAATAGCATCTGTGCTCAATTACACTCCATCCATCAGGAGGTAAGGCTTTCAGAAGTAATGAAAGCATCTAAGAGATGGTTTGCACTAGAGAGTAATGATTTCTCAAAAAGGCAGACAATTGGGTTGATTCACAGGTACTGCAGAAGAGAAAATGTTCCAGATGAAATGGAAATTATTTCATGAAACATCTCAGGATTTCACAGAAAGAAGGGGAGTATTATTACCAATTATTCTCTATGAAATGAGTTTGGTAACACACCATCATCTAAAAAGGAAAAGTGAAAGGTTGCTAAATTGGTTATTTAGATTTTGCTAATGAGAATGGAGGGAGTTGATGAGTGTTGAATCATTCCTTGGCAGTTTTTAAACAAAGATTATCATTCATTCTCTTTCTTGAAATGACAGATGATGTTTCGTGTTGAAATGAAACTTCATGACTTTTGATCAAGCCTGCTGAAAATAGCATTCTGCTGCCTAAACTGCACATTCTGTTATAACACACTGCACCAAGAGTCATGGGATGATAATTTGGGATGCTCTGCAATCTCTGCCTTTTTGAGGGATTTGAGGTTTTTTTGAAGTATGTGTGCCACGACATGGCTGCATCACATTACCCAGCAATGAGCTTAAACTCTTCAAAACAAAAATATTTCTATTTGGTATTCTTTTGCTTGCTTAACACTGTCTCAAGAAAATATGTAGTCCATGTCTATGCTGAGTTTGGTGTACCATGTTAAAATCAGGCAACTGCCTTGCCAGATATTACCTGGCCAATATTTACCAATGATAATCACCTCAAAAGGTGCTGCAGAGCTTGATTACAAAGGGACCTCCCAGGACATTCAGGGGCAGTACATTCACACTTTGGGATGCCACCAAGGGAAATCAAGGCTCTTGTTTCCTTCTCATCAGTGCCAGAACAAACTGATGTCCTTTGTAGAGGTGTGTTCCAAATACACCCTTAAATTCACATTTTGGACAATAGTATTCAGGACAGTCTAAATTATTAGTTTAAAATTTCCACTTAGAACACTTAGAATGGCAATCTTTTGAGCAACTTGTCAAAAAATAAATGTTCTCTTTCAGCAATCCATATTAAATTTGTGTGGTCTCTTCCATCTCCCAAAAGCAGGGCAGTGGGAAACTAAATTAGCTAATCTGGCACAACATATGAGACAGGATGAAGGTGATATTCCCTCCAGAGCTGGGAAGCAGGTGAATTTCTCCTGCCCTCAGCTGCATCACTTTGTGGCTCCTTCTCTTAACATGGAATTTGCACTCTCCACACAATAATAACCAGTGTGAGGAAGTGCTTAAAGTCCTTCCCTCACTTCCCCCATAACCGAGATTTGTGGTGGCTGGACTTCAGACTGGAAAGTGCATCTAGCTATCACTAAAAATCTCAGAGGTGCTATAGATGCAATCTTAGAAAAAGCAGATGCTCTTTTTCATGTGCTCTGCATGTCCATATGTAACTGTGGAATGATTATAAGAATTTAGAGTTGAGGAGAAGTTTTCCTGCAAGGAGAACAGAATTGCAATGCACAAGCTTGGAAATGGCTCTCAGGATTTTTGGAGCAGATTTTGTGGATACACAGGATTATCTGATGAGCTTTGTGTCTCATTGTTACTGACTAAAGAGGAAAAAAAATACTGAGGCTACTCATTTATTTATAGGAAATACAAGATAAACAGTCCAAAAAGTGCTTTGGTCACTAGTGAAAAGTACAAATGAGAAGGAAACAATTAGCTGGGTAGTCAGATTGTGATACTTTGTTGGTGTTTCCTGCAGGAGTACATTGGAAATGTTGTTAATTCAACATGGAGCATCCAAAGATAGTGTGAATTCTTATTACACCAGCAGGCACAGAATGATAAAGCTGCCAATGACATAAACTAAGAAGTGAAAGGAAGAGATTAAAATGTCTTAGAAGAATAATCAGATACTAATTGTGAAAGAAAAAGCATAATCCATTGACTGAATTAGAATAAGGGCTAACAGTTCTGTCCATTTATTCTGAGACTTAATCCAGTGTTTTCCATCAAAAGTCTAAAAGCTTACATAGCCTACAAGAATCCTAAAGGTTTTTATTTGTTTTGTTCTGTTTTTTTTTGTTGTTTTTTTTTTTTTTTTTACTACTTTGCAGTATCTGAAATGACAGACTTTTGACTTAAATTAAGATTTCTGAGCACAGATGTCCTAAAAATAATACATTAAAAATTTTTCAGAGTGAAATAATTGATTGCCTTTGGATACCATCCTGTCTGTGCCACATTTAACAAATGAGCTGTCACCTGCTGAAATATTTTCATATATCCAGCGGTGGATTTAGTAAGGAAAGATAATCATCACTTTTCTTCCATCTCTAATTAGAAGATACTTTTTTCCCCCCTAACTTAAATATAATCAAGTGTGCAAAATAGATGGATGCTGTTTAAAAAAAAACCAACAGGTTGGATATGGCTCCCTGTCACATTGCTTCATCAATAATAGTTTTCACAGTGAAATTCCTACACCTTCTCAACCGTTTCATCATCCCACCACATCCTACATCTTCTCTCTCGAAATACATGATACACCAGAGGCTTTCCACAGGGAGACTAATTCCTGCAAATCAGACCGTGGCACAATGTCTAATGCATACAAATGAACTGGGCATGTTGGAATTTTCCTTGAGAATTTATCAGAATGTTGAGAGTGGAAGAGTTAAGAGCAGGTCAGCTGTTCCATGTGGGATAGCTGTTTACCTAAAAGTAAATTTTCTGGCCCCTGTGCTGTTGTTTGGGAGCAGACCTACATTCTCAGGAAGGTCCTGCATTGTGGCTGATAAACTCATCATTCTGTGATTTTTCATTCCCACCACAATGCAGGGTTTTTCCAGAGCTCTTGGGTTAGTAGTACCCTGATATAGAACCCCACAGTATGAGCATTCTCAAAATGTAAGGACAAGGACTTTTCTGGATGCTTTCTATGGAAACAGATGTTTTGGCTTTTTTCTTAAATAACTATTTAAAGAATAGTTAATTATAGCAGATTATAGCTGGAAATGCCAAAATATAAGATGTCCAAAAGAAATTTAGCAGATAAATTTTAATAAGAGACCCCTATTCTGTGCTCTTGTCTGGTCTTGTTCCTTGCATTCAATTGGAGCTAACTATTGATGTCTCTTCAGTTCAGAATTCAGTTCAGCATTGTACCTACACTTCATTAACAAAAAGTCCTCATGGAGAGCAATGTTTTCCATAAACACAACAAGCTAAATCCTTATATCATAACTAAGTGTCAAGCAAATCACATTTACTCACCCTCTCCTCTTTTTGCATGAGTGTTTGCTTTGTAGTCCTATTTTTATTGCCCCCATACATTCCTGGCAAAGCCTTCTACTCCTCATTTTGTTCTTCCCAAGTTGCAGCCTGCAGAAGCAAGTCCCAAACAGTGCTCCCCCAAACATCCAGCAGGTAACTTTCCTGTTTTTCAAAGCTAGGTTATGATAGGTACACATTCATTATTGCCCAATTTAGAAGCAAATTTTCTGGTCACTCTGCTTAACTAAGTTTACCCTAGGTCTTGGACTGCTTGCTTTTTTCCCTAAATATAAGTATTAATACTTCTTGTTTGGGAAAAAAAGAAGAAAAGCACATGCCTTAGGAAACATTGGAAAGGCCCCTCCGTGTTTTGTTTCCTTCTTTTGGAGTGATCGTGCTGAACTCCAAGTCAACTGGTGAGAGGGATCTCTTAATGTTCTTTTCCATGCACAACTTTTTGTTGTTGTTGTTGTTTTGAGGCAAATGACATCAATTTATCCGGAGAGCTCTGTGTGGGCTCTTGTCAATGAGCACACTGTACAGTCAGGAAAGCAGCCAGACAGGTGTTTGTGCCATTCCTAGGAACAACTTCACTGAGAGCTCTGGTGTAAGCACAGCTCCTGACAGTGTGGAATGGCAAAGGCAGGAGAGCAGCAGGCTGCTGGTTAATGAGCTGCTGAGTGGTGTGCATGCCTGTGAGTCTGCTGCACGTCTCTGGAAATGTAAGATAACCAGGTCTGCCGTGATCAGCACACCTCTCACACGGTGTTATGGGATCTCTACACTGTCAGCAGTGTAGGCAGCAAACTACAGATTACAGGCGTCGCTTCAGATGTGCTTGGGCACATATTTAAGGAATTCAGGGGGAAAATGTAGCCAATGCCTTCAAATAAATACATTTGCTCTTTTTTTTGTGGAGCTCAGAGCAAGGACAATCTCTCTCTGGATGCAGAGATCACATGGCTCATGGAAAAGCTGGAGCCAGTGGTCTCAGAATAAGCCCAAGTTAGCTGGATCAGAAATATGACATTTGATTACAGGAAGAAATATTGCACAAATTGATAGAGCATTGAACAGACTTATGGCTGTCAGTTCAGATGACTCTGTAACAGTATATCAGACAGAGATAATTGTATAATCGTGAGGCTGAAAGCAGTAAACCCTCTCATTGCCTGTGCTGGCTGCCTTGGCCACATGGGAGATCCTCGTAGCAATTTGAGAATAAAGGCATTATATCAGCATCACTCAAGGAGATGAGAGCAGACATCTATTGCTCCTTTAAGCAGCTGTTGTATTCCATATCCATCAGAGGATCTCTGGATGGATAAGGAATGGATGTGGCACTTTAGCTTGAAATTTAAATCTGGAAGTGGCCAGCTACTAGCTTTGCCTCTCTATGTCAGCTGTACAGGTTATCTGGACAAAGGATGAAGGAGGAGATTTGGTAACAAATATTTTAAGCCCAAGTTTTCACATAAGAACAGTCTGTAACAGAGTGGCACAGTGTTTGTAAATACCTCAGTGGGAATGCTTATTAAGAGAGCACATTTGTTCAGCTGAGATTAGACAGAGAAAACTATTAACTGCTATTTTGAATTAACTAGTATCTGTGTAAGATTTCCAGGCTGCACTGGTACAAAAGTAGATTGTTAGTACATTTCCCAGGAACTGGACCAAAAAAGGAATTAATAAAGCAGCACATCATTAAGTAGACTCTAACTTCAACTCATAAAAGACCATTAGAACAGACTAATCTAATTTTCTTCATCATAGAAAACATAGAACTTGCAAGAAATAATTTTAATGGAAAGATACTTTTATAGAATCCACTGCTGCTGGTTATTTGTTTGAATGATTGATTTCCTTCGACATTTAAGAATATTGCACTCTATTTCTAGTCTAAATCATATTTCAATTTTCAGCACAGCTTCTTTCAGATTAAGTAATCACTTTTACAAGATTTTTTCAATAAGAAGGTATACTTAATTTTAATTTTAATAATCTCATATTTTAACATGATCCTAGGGTATTTTTACCCCCACTATAGTGTTGTAAGCATTTATATCTCTTCATTAATTCCCTAGCTCTGCTCTGCACCAGCTGCATTTTTGGTCCCTGAAATACACTGAAGGGTGTGACAAGGATCTTGCCAATGATTTTAAAATAAACTAACCTGTCACAGGACAAAAGGAGCTCCATTCTCTGAAATGGAGAGCTACTCTAAAGTTAGAAAGCAGTCAGAAGAAATTATCTATTTTTGTAATGATTGCTATTTAATATATTTCTGCTTGATGGAAAAGAGATTAATGGGAAGTTTTCTGATGATGGAAAATATCAAAACTGAGGATGGCATAGACCATTGTTCTACCATCTCACAGTGCCAAGCAAGAGCAGCTGCAATTCAATATTGATCAATAAAAAGCCATGCACACAGGGGAAAGCAAACAAGAAAACCTTCATATAGTATCATGGTAGTTCTAAATATGCCATTATCGAAAGAGAATTATAAGCTTATCTGTAGTTTCCTGTAAATGTTAGCTTGGTCTTAGTTGGCAGGCAGGAAAGTGAAGGTGTCAGGAAATACTGAAAGAGATGAAGCATCTCTATACAGCTCCATATGGTTCTGAGGATCTGACATTTCAATATATTCTACAAGCCTGCTCACCTCACTCTAGAAAAGGATATAATAACCTAGAAGAACACAGAGAATAATAATTAGTGGTACAGAATACCTTCTGTATGCAGAGGAAGTGAAATAATGAAGACTCTGTAGCTTAGAAATTAAATGAGTGCACATGGTTATTATAGAGGTTTATACCATCCTGAAGGACACAGGGCAAGACCCTTCTCTATTTGCTCTTTGAAGTTTAATCATTAATCATTCAGTAACCTTCTCCAGTAAATGTTCTTATCACCCACTCTTCCCTTTTGCACTGCTTAAACCCAAATTATGTTGTTTTTTTAATGTCAAATTAGCTAGAAGGAATACAGAGAGCTGGGGATTTTTAAAAAACATATATTTCAGCGTTATTTTTGTATTAAATAATGTTAGGAAAGCAAAGAGTATCTTGTGAACAGCTGTGCCTCTTGTCTCTGCTCTGCCTTTGTACTCTTGACTGTTTTGGGTGGTTTTATTGGGCGATGAATAACAAAGAGCTTACGTTGGTTTGTGTTGTCCCTGTGTGTTTAAATTTAAATTGTATGTATTTCTGGAGGTCCCACATGTGTTCCCTCACTAGTGCATTGAACTTCATGGGGAAAATGGTTTTGCTGTCTATTGAGATGTAACTCACACCTTTCAGGTGTAGTGGGCAACAGCAGGACATGCCTCTACTGAAGATTTTTGCTTTTTTTCTTTTCTACTTATATTGGTATTTGTTACTGCTATGTACTTCAAGATCATGTGTCCTGTGGGTGTTATATCTGTTTATCTCAGCTTTAAAATTCTACCTATTGGGTAGGAGACATTATCACATTTATGGTAAGAGAGCAAACATTTTTTTGCAGCATTAAGTTCGCTATCAGTTTTCAAAGACATGGAGAAAGATGCAGAAATACAAATAAAACCAGTGATGTTAATGGGACTGACTGCCACTTCTTTGGAAGTTAAGTGCAACTTTTCAAATGGTCTTTACCAAAATGTTGATGGGGAAAAAAAAAATAGTGGGGAATGAAGACTTGTTTTTCACCAGCCTGCAGACAATGAAATTAATGAATTCTCCCTGACTGGCATGAGTGAAGACCCAACCTAATTTAAGGGCCTGTCTGAAAGATTCTTGAGTCATAAAAGCAATAAACTTGTGCTGACTCATAAAGAGTGTTCTGCTACCAAAGAAAAAAGAGGACAAAAAAAAGAAAAGGTTTTTTCATGGCAACAGCAGTAGCTGTGATGGAGAATGATAAAAGGAGGAAAAAATACTCTTTTGGTACTTATGGTTTCAAAGTATCTCAAAGATTACATCAGACGGCATTGCTCTTTCCCATTCTAAAACTTCAGTGTCTCCTAAGGACGCTGCTTAAGCTGAAGTTTCTGTTTGATGAAGTGTCCAACAGTTCAGAGGCATGATACTGACTGTGAAAAGTTGCAAAAAAAAAAAAAAGTTAAACGTTGCCCTTTGCCCACAATATGCTTCACACTGATAGCAGTGAGAATTGTTCTTATGTGTGAATATCTGAGTGCCTGTTTATTGCTGACAGATCAGAATTCATAACCTCAGACCTCCCCAGCTGGAGCTGGGGTTACTGTCTGGAGCACTTTATTTTAATGACTACATGTCTTCATAACTGACTTGGGGACTGGGAGCGCTTTATTGTGTTGGAACAGATTGACGTTAGTGCTTTTGAAAATTTCAGGAATACTGAATAGCAAAGGCAGAGAGGAAAAAAAAAACCCAAAACCCAACAGTTTTTAGAGGGCAATCCTTTGATCCTGCTGTATCCCCTATGCAGGCAGCTGAGGCTGGGGCTGGGTCAGAGCTGCTCTGAGCAGGCAGGCAGTGCCTGACGGATGCTGTCAGGGATGACAGAGCTCCCTGCAATCCCAGCTTTGGCTGCAAACCCTCAGTGGGGAGCTGGAGCAGGCTGGCAGAGCCTCAGCAGTGCCAGGGGAAGCGAGGCTTTGTCTAATCACTTCAGTGTGACAGACAGCCAGGGTGCCACGGTGTGAGGTTTGGGCAAACCTCCCGATGCCTCTTGGGCACCCACACTGCCCGTTATGTTCTTCTTTAAAAAGCCAAGCAAGTTAATAGTTGCTATAATGTTATTTATTGCAGAAGCACATCAGTCTCAAAAGCAGAAACAA
Organism: Sturnus vulgaris; assembly: GCF_052056855.1. NCBI lineage: Eukaryota > Metazoa > Chordata > Aves > Passeriformes > Sturnidae > Sturnus > Sturnus vulgaris. The sequence continues at coordinate 9,453,021 of NC_142249.1, read as the reverse complement.
AGCAAAGCAATGGCCGAATAAATGGCATAAAGAAATGGCAAAACTGCAGTGGCAAAATGCAGTGGCAAAATGCAATGGCATAGAGCCATGGCATAGAGCCCCAGCTCTCCCTGATGCATGTTCTTTTATAGAAACTTTCCAACTAGCTGAGACACAAACTCAGACCACTACTCCTTAACCTATTAGAATTCTGGTTTCTTAGCACTCCAGGCTATGTATAGACTATGTACACGGCCTATCTTGTTCTAATTGAAAAATGTAAGCAATATTCCTAACTCTAACTCTATTATGGCTGAAGCCAGGTTCTTGGAGCCTCGAAGGAAACACTAGCATGGTTTTCAGCCTTCACTAGAACGTGTACTACTTCTCTGGCATCTAAGACCTTTTACTCACTAAAAGCACTTAAAACTTATTCCATTTACTTACTTACTTATTCCCTCCATCTATTCACTTACTCATTCCATCCAAAGGCTTTAATTCAATCCCTGCACTCTGATTTCTCTCCGAAGAAATCAGAGACACTCCTGACTTAGTGACTCCAGCACCACGGGGCGCTGCCCGCAGCAGGAGCTGCACAGAGCTAATGCGGGCATGCATGCACTGCTCTGACCTGCAAACACACAGCCAGCCTGAGGAGGGAAAGAGCTGCCCAGGAAAAGTGTAGAGCCTGCTGTGGTGCACTGAAAATGTTTGAATATTCATCAAGCATGCCCAGGATTTTATGTTATTAATTGAGATCTTTGGGATTTTTTAACCTTATGTTTCTCCTGTAAGTCCCGTGCTTAATTTAGATGGAATATGGCATATATTATGGAAAGAAAGTATTTCTAAAACCCAGCCTGGCCTTTTATCTGTGGTAGGAAAGTCAGTGACTGGAAACACTTGAGCTTCTCACTGATTCCTAGCTCTTTTCAGAGCAGGAGATCATAAAATGTGACCTTATTTTCATGTAGCACGATGTATGCATTCTGTAAAGCTGGTAAAAAAAACCCAAAACATCAATCCCTATTTTAATATCTATCTAGAGCTTTGAGTTTCACATCACAAATGCTGTTTAAAAGTTAACTTTTCAATTACCTAGTTAAGGCAATGATAAATTATGCCTAGAAGTAGTGACCACAATAATATAGGAAAAAGGTTGCTTTCATTCATTTCAAAAACAGTGGTTAAAATCAATTGCTGAATGCAATATGCCATATATCTTTCCTTTTGTTTGACTTGCTCTCAGACTATTTTTTGAGTGGAAGAAGGAAGATATTATCCTAGCACAAGGAACTCAAGGGAATTATCAAGAATGCCTGTGCCTCCCTTGCCATTCTAAACCCAGGGGACCCATCAAGCAGGGAACCCACAGCCTTGTAAAGTATATTTTATTTGTATTTTATGGGATCACAGTCACAAATGCCCCTATTCCTGTTGCCTGATCTTAGAATTGTTTAAATAACACCAGCAGTTCAGTCTACTGTCCTGACACCCTAGCAGAGGTTCCTGCTCTGCTATGTCCACCTTAGAGTGTCAGTGCCTTGATTCCCTTGTCTCTCCTCCAGAAAGGACAGTGATGCTGCTGAAATTCAAAATGAATGAACCAAAAAGAAACTGGATGTCAGCAGTCTCTGTTTAATACTGCCCCAAGTAATATTTTGTGGTCCTGAGGTCACAGAGAAGTACACACACAAAAAAAAATCAGGAATGTGGTTAATTGTGTCTGTTTTAAATGGGAAGAATCCATACCAGGACCCCAAGATCTGAGTAGAAGCTCTTCTTTAGGGCCAGTCTTTCAAAACTTTCCTCTGGGAACCCTCCCAGCCATTTGTCAAAAACTTTCAAGTTCTGTGGTCCAAAGCACTTATGGCACTGCACACATGTATACACTTTTTAAAATGTGTATATTCATTTAATTCTTGCCAACCTCTGCCTTATTAACAAAATCCCATTCCCAGCATGCTGAAAAAATGACCTTTATATAATTCAAGGATTCATAAAACAGATGGTGGAGACATAAAAAAAGGAAAAAGGGGAAAAAAAAGCCAAAAAGTGAAATCCCAGCTTGTCCAGCCGCAAGGACCAGAGTATACATATCAAAATAATCCTGGAAATCTGGCTGGGGTAGCAAAACCATATGGGCTTAGCTGTGTTTCAGCTCAAGGGTACCACGTAACTCATTAGCATCTCCTCTTCTGCTGCTGGTAAACAGTGTGCAAAAATCTATCTGATGGTGATGAGGAGCTACTTCACATTAGGGAGCCACAATCAGGATCCATGGGATTTGTGCTGTTTGCAGGATTCAGGATCCATGGGATTGTGCTGTTTGCAGGATTCAGGATCCATACTGTTGTTGAACAGAGATTGTCATGTAAGGGGAAGGAAAAGTGCTACTAAGTGGCTGCAATAAAGGTGCTTAAGAGATGTAAACGAGAGGAGTTATGTGGGTTTAAGGAGTAGAAGAGACGTGAAAAACATTGTGACAGAAAGATTATCTGTTTTTCCAAGTCCGTCAGTTACAAGGAATTGCCTTGTTATTAAACTCTTCAAGAAATTAAAGGGGGAAAAAAGCCTTAAATTGTCATTAATCCATGTGATTGTTTTTCTAAATCTTGGAGGAGGCTTCTGAACTGGCCTTAGAAAGGATTGCTATTTGCTTTTGTCCTCAATACAAATAAATTGATTTGTGCATTCTCTTTTTTCTCTCTTGTTAAAATAATACTGACTTTAACATTGCTTAAGCAAGAGAATGCCACAGCATTAATTTTCTTGGGTTTATCTATCAAGAAGTAGGAGATATGTAGTGTATACTTTATATATAGATATATTACACACTCCAAACCTGTCTATGGATTTCTGCTCCTGGGATTTACAACTGAGGTGTAGAGTCTGACTTTATAAATTATTGTATTCATATAAATGTGGTAACCAACAGAATTAAGGTATGATACAAGAGTAAAGATGGACTGAAATGAAGCTGATGACAGAGAAGTTGGAATGAATGTTGTAGAAAAATTTCTTACATTTTTCCCACCTTTCATTCCTCCCAGCTGGCCTTGCCTATTTCTGATGTATTTTTATCCAGTGTCTGTTTCCTGCTTTCTAAATCCTGGCTTGAGTATGAAAGAAGAGGAGATGGAGATTTAGACTCGAGCCTGTTTGGCAGAAAGGACAATCCCTGTGGGCAGTGAGGCAGCTTACCAGTGGATTGCACAGCTTTGCCTTTCTCCTGCTGTGGCTTTCATTTCTGGGGAGCTCACTGTGGCTTCTGTGCAGTGTGAGAGCAGAATTCATCTGGCCTATTCCATTAGTGAGGTGCTGGCAGTGTCTTCCTAGCACAAATAAAACATAAATGACATCTTTAATTAGTTTTCTGCCACACCATCCAAGGTTAAAAATAGTCATTTTCAAATGCATTTGTCATCTTGATATTTTTCTGGTGAGGCAGTTGTCAATAACCCTGAAAATATCAGTTACTTTCCAAAGATTTCTTATAGCCCTAAAAAAAAGGCATAAATCAATCATTCTTCAGAATGGTAGAAGGAAAAAGACTTGATATTTGTCCAAAGGTGAAACTAAGATATAGCTTACTTGAGTTAGGACCTACTGGACTCTTGATTGATAGGATCAAAGTCGGAGCTTTGTCAAGTTCAAGATTTCTATTTTGACTGCTGTAAAAGTATTTCCAATGAAGAGCACAAATCTTCTTCTGCCCTGACAGACAGTTGTACACTCCCTGTGCTGCCCCTAGTTGGTACTTAGTTTGACTGGCAGTAATTTTATATTATTGGGATGTAATATAAAAGACAGGATATATATCCCTGTCTCTGGCATTTAGTACGTGCACCTTAATTCATTTTATATGGTAGTTATAATTCTTGTTTTGCTTTAAATCCTGAAAAAGCTGAAGCATTCAAGCAGAAATTTGCATTTGACCTGTCAGAGGCAGTGACTGACATCTGTCATCCCTGCTCATTGTTTCAAGTTTTCTATCTGAAAAATTTAAATGTAATGGATGTTGTTCAAGGCTGCCAGATGTTGATGCTACCATCAACAGATAAGATGGGTCATAGAATAGCAGTTGCTGTGCACAGAAACTCACAGGAAGGGAATTTTTCAGTTTTATCCTCTTGCTGCTAAAGTATAAAAACATACAAAATATTTCACATGTTTAGCAACTGTGACATTCAAACTGCTATGAAGCCAGTGAAAGTACTTTTAGAAGAACTAATAATTTTGGAAAAAAACCCTCAATTCTGTATACTTGTCTCCCAGCTTCATTTCCATGAGAAACAAGTGTCCTCTATTGAGTTCTGGTACTTACTGCTGCTGGTAGAATAGCAGTCTGATAAGGGCCCCCCCCCAGAAAATTCACATAAAAAACCCAAAAAACCCCAAAAAAGCCCCAAACAAACCAACAGACCCAACAATTGTTAAACAATTAGAAAGAACCAGGAAAAGGTGCCATGGCCCAAGTAAACTAAATCTGTGCACCTTCTTCCTTGTGCATTTTACTCTCCTAAGGCTGAGGTTTCTTCTTCAGTCACATATGCCTGTATCAGACATGAAAAACAAAATGATGGGCCAGTTGTTGGTGTTCCACAGAATACTGGTTTCATTTTTTGATACTGTCATGAGCCTGTGTGATCTTGGACAAATCATATCAGGGGGAAAAGCCTCAGGTGCTTTAAATAATCTAAGTTCCACTTCCCTTACTGGACAGTCAGTGGAAACTCTTGGTTTTTACAGAGCCTTGAAAATGTATGCCAACTAAGGATCTTCCCTTCAGTCTCCAGTTTTAGTGTACTATCAGCAGAATGACAAAATGAGTGCTTTCCTGCCTCACAGGTTCATTTTGAGAATAAACACATTAAAGCAATGTAAGGCTCTTAGATACTATGCAGATGGGAGCTATAAAAGCTCCTCAGACAGAAAATCCTGAGCCTGCTCTGTGACCTAGATCAAGCTGCTCTGCTCCTGTCCCCTGCCTTGCCTGAGCTCAGCTCCTTCAGCTGTGTAATTAGCTGCTCTCAAATAACCCTCAAAACTTCCAGAAGTTTTTGCAGCCCTCCCCTTTCCCTTAAGGTCTCTCTTGTGCCACTTTTTCAGTGATCTGCAGCTTTTAGGTGATTTCCTGTCAAACACACTTCAAGGCTAGTTTCTACCTGGTTCTCTTTTCCCCTTGCAGCTGCTCTGCTGACACTGCAGCTTTCAAACATAAAAAAAAAATAATACTACTTATTATAGTTTTTTCTTTTCCATAAAGAAGAATTAGAGCTTCTCTGGAGAAATCTGGTCTCCTTTGCAGTGTCTTTTGGGATATGGAGGATTTTAGCTTAAGGAATAAATTATTTCATCCAGCTCTTGCTATAGATATTGGAAAAGAAGTCATAATCATAGAACTGTTTTCTGAAATAAACATGTTTGTTCTAAATCTAGAAATTTAATGATGCAGTCCACAGGATACTTTAGGTCCTCATTTTTCTGTGCTAGTTTCCAGTTCTCAGGGTCAGCAGCTGGAAGGGTTAAGGAATGTCCTGTCCCTTGCAATGAACTAATTCTGACCTGCTACCATTTGAAAGGAAGTATTGCTACAGCTGAGCTACATTTCCCTCCTGTCTGTGACTGCAGGAGGCAGATGAGTAATTTGGTAAATCTGATAAAATAAATCCAGTGCTCAAAGCTATGCCAATTGGAGCCATTTCTTAAATGACTGCAGAAATTACTTTATTCCGTTTTTAAGCCCTGCAACGTGCAAACTTTCTTTGCCAGTACATTGATAAGAAAGCCAAGTAATAAAATTTCTAAACTGTTTGCTCGTTCACCTGTATGTCTGAACAACATGAAGCATATTTTTATCTTATTATTATCTTTATTATTATTATCTTTATATTTTTAGTCTTTATATCAGGTTGTTTCCTTCATGATTATTGACTTGTGGAGTCCAGCAGCGATGAGGAGAGAGAAAGGGCCCAGAAAAGTGAATGAGAAATATTTTGAGATTATTTAGGGAGATTTCTTAGTAAGATATTCTCTCCATTCCTACCCACCACTATCACATTTTCTCATATTTCAGCCTTGGGAATGGCTCTGTTAGAATATTTGTTTTATCTTTGGGCTCAGGGATGCTCCTTGCAGTAGCTCTGCTGTCAGAGGGTCTTGAGAGCAGTGCTCCCAAATTGCTCTGATAAAGATACACCCACAAAGAAGTATTTGTTTGAATTTTGTTTGTTTGGGGGTTTTTTGGTTTTTTTTTGTTTGTTTGTTTTTTGTTTTTGTGTGTGTGGGTGGGTGGGTTTTTTTGTTTTTTTGTATTTTTATGAAGACTATTACTACCGTCTCTCTGGGCAGAAGTCCTGGGGGCTACTGACTGATAGGGATCAGGCAGAAATAAATGTCTCTTTCAGGAAATTGATGCTCATACTTTTCTTTGATGAAAGAATTTCAGAAATCCTGGGATCCCTGTAAAAGATATCTCAGAAACTAATTGTGAAAGGAGTAGATTGACATCCCACTGCAGGATGGAGGCTTACAGTGGGATCAGGGCGACTGAAACATGAAGGACTTTTCCAGTCCTGTTGAACTTCTCTGGTTCAGAGACACAGAAATAGAGAAATGTGTTAAAATTTGTCTGAAGTTCTTCACTGCATGTAATTTTTCTGGGAAATATAACCATTTCCAACCCAAAATATGTCTCTTAAAGACTGCTTAATAATATTATACCTTCGCACAAATAATTAAAAAAAAATCAATCCAGGATCTGAAATGAACTTTTTTTGCCACTCCATGAAAACAGAAAACTCAGAATATTCAGACTGTAAGAAAAAGGATGCACAGTCTAAATCTAAGTAAGTTGTGATAATTTATAAGCAAGAGTAAAAAGAAGGCACTGGGTTGCAAAATAAAGACTATTTAGTGACAGCCCTTGTTCATAGTAAGATATGGAGTCCTACAAATTTGTTCTGTTTTTTCCTTTTAGAAAGGATTAGTTACCATAGCAACTGATACATAACGTGACATCCTCTGCTACTCCCAAAGATCTACAAGAGCAGTTTTTAGGAGAAGAAATGTTAATTAATATCTAAAAGAGTAAAGGAGACAAGGTCTTTGTGCACTACAGGGAAATCATGTTGTTATTTGATTTCCCTTTACGGGTGTTGTGCTGGTGCTGGGTGAGGGGCTTGTACTTCCATTAATCACACAGGGAAGAATGGAAAAGCTGCTTTGATTCTGTTCAGGCATCCATGAGCACAAGGTATGACCCGGCCAGCTGAAATTGTGTCTGAACTGCACTGAAGTCAGGTTAGCTGCAATGAGAATCTCACCTGCAAGGCTGGGAGGTGCTGCAGCACCCCAGCAAATTCTGGGCTCACCCCAGCCAGTGCATGGCCACAAACAAGGCACAGATTTTTAAATACCCACAGTCTGGAAGCAAATGCTGAGACTTAACCACCAAGGGGATAGAATTACAGGATCATATAGATTGGAAAAAATCCTTAGGATCATTGAGTCCAAGTAATACAAGGATATGAGTCTTAATTTTTATGTTACTAGTCCAGTGAAAATACAAGCTGCAGGAAAAGCCCTGGATGGATAACCTATTTAATTCTTTCTCTGGATAAATAACACACAGAAAGAAATTTATTATTCCTGTTAAATGCCTGTGGAACACAGGAAAAAAATATCTTGCTATGCCTGCTAGGATATTTCTCTGGGTAGTAGAAAACTCATATTTGGATGTTATGTAGCCCTTAGAAACAGTTTTCAGGGCTATTTGCCTGTTTTCTGTTTAGAGTTTTGCTTTAAAATTAAGTACAGAAAAAATTATCTGATGTAGATTATGCACAATGATTTTCTGTTTTAAAACTACTAGTGGTTCACATCCTAGGAAACTGAAATTAGAAGGAATGACAAATCCTTGGTTTGCCCTTCATTTAAAAGAAATTCACACAGTTTTTTGCCTGTAACATCCATTATCAGTGCTCTGAGCCTGTCCAACCCCCCAGTAAATCACATTAAAAAAATTCACAGTACATTTACTTATGATTGGAATTAGGCTATCCCAGATACTTTGAAAAAAGATGCTTTTGGAAGATGTTTGTCTGGATCAGGACCAATAGAAAGGCCTTTGGGCTAAATTTTCAATCATTGTATATGGGTTTGTTTTGCTACATTGATGATCCTGCTGTTTGTGTGTCACTTAGATGACTCCTGAACTGATGTAAATAGCATAAAATCTTTCCTATTCACTATTTCTCCAGCTATGAACTAGGATTTCCTTTCATGCTTAATATCACAGAGAAAATAAAATAGATTGGTTTACTTTTCACTGGGAAAGTCAGGTTTGAATGAAGAACCATTAAAAGGTTAATACCTTTTCTAAAAATTCAGGAACATAAAAATCCCAGCTCCTGTCACCTTCACATTCACATCCAGAGTTCCAGCTGATGAATAAACAGACTGGAGATTATCACACAGGGTACATTCATGTGTAAAATGAAATTCCTATTAAAGTTCACTGCTTCAAATGATATATGCTTTGTAGCTCCTCCTGGAGAGGCTCCTGCTGAGTTCTGTCACAATATCCTGAAATCCAGTCTTTCTTCTCTCATCCTTCTATTTAGCACTAGAACAAAGTGATGTCTTTGATGAGTCTTTGTAAAGTTTTTGACAGAAAATGCCAACAATTATTCAATTTCCACCTGCAAAAAGTCATCTTTGGCCATAAGTGACTTGCTCATTTATTTATTTAAAACCTGATTTTGAGTTACTTTCAGCAAAGTTATTTTGAGTGTGTGCACAGTAAATCAAAATCTTCAGCCCCATGTATGGACAAGAGTGCTTGGAGATGTCTTGTGCTGTGTTCCCTGATCCTCCCTGGCTAGCACAGAAGGCTTTACATTCTCAGATCAACCCACCTGCCTCTGTGTCCCATGAATTCAACTTTGCAAGTGGCCAGGAGATAAAAGAACATATTTCTGTGAAATCTAGGCTTTGTCCTGGCTTCAGACCCCACTGCCATGTGGGACTGAGCCTGGCACAAAGCCCCATAGAGCTTTGCTTTCCCCTCTGTCATGTGCTCAGCAGCACTTCTAAGAAGCAAGGTTATGTTAGTTTTGTTTTATCTACCTGCAAGTAAGCAGCAACTCTCACATCAGTTCATTATAATCCAGGTATTCTTATTTCTTGTTTTCTGGTGAAAAAACGTGAGCTTGTCTTCAATTAATTCTGCAGGTCAAGTTCTATATTAATTTCTATATGGCTGTCATCTGGGAACTTAGATTGATGAGGGCTTGCAGTGATGTTACTCATATGAAATTAAACATTCCTTAAATCCATTTCCATTAAATTCTAGTCTATTGCCAGAGATGTTCATTCCAGATACAATATGCCTAGTGAGAACAAATCTATACAATTGTCTGCTTGGCCAAGTATCCCCTGGAAAAGAATCTCAGGAAAGTGAGATCGAGAATTAAGATGTGCAGAAGTGGCTTTGTTTGTTTGTTCCAAATATACAGAAACAAATCTCTACTTCCTCTGCTTATGGGATTAATTTTTCCTGTGCCAGCATCAGCACTCCCACTTAGCTTGTATATTTTTCTATTTATGCAATGAGGCTCTCCTTTCCTGAACACTTCAAATTGTTTAAACGGGTTGGAAATATGCTGTCCTGGGTGCTCTGTTTTAAGAGCTAAAATTAATTTCCTTGGAAGTATTCCTGGAAATCATAATCTATACATCTATATTTCATGTGAGACTGGGCAGTTATGTTGTCTTTAAATCAGCTCTGGACCTAATTTCATCTATTTAATGTAATGGTCTACAGGGTGTGCCTGCCAGTTCCAAATCTCTCCCAGGTATATATTCAGTTTACAAATCATATTCTTCTCTAGAAAACTATAATTATGCCTATTTTATGTCTGCATCTCTATTACCATCAGCCCCCAATGAGTTTCTGTGTCAGGTTTTTAATCTAAGTTTCAGCTAATGCCAACTCTGAAGGATGATTTTACTCACATGTTCCTTTTGTGCCCTAAGTTCTGCTAAGAGGTGTCTGGAGCAGAGAAAACTCATGGAGAGGATCAGGGGAGGGTATTTTTTCTTTCCTTGGGGATCCACTGAGCACAGTGGGGGAAAGACCATTGAGTCCACGAGGGATTTGAATGATTTTGCAAGAGCAAATTAGGACTCTGCAAGGGGATGATGGAATGAGTCTCCCAGAGGTGGGAAAGGACTAGGCAGAATTTGGTTTAATTCAGTGGAAATGAGAAGAATACCAGACAGGCAAAGTTGTTTATGCATCCTTTTTTCTCATTTCTTTGTCTTGCCCAGCATTTCCAGATTTAAAATGTTAACTGTGTTGGCCTATATATCAGTATATAGGAAAGTCCTTTTTATTCAAAAGCAGCTCCTGCCAGATGAAAAATCTTTTCATGGCTCTGAGAGGAGATAAAGGGTATTCACCAAAAGAACAATGTCTGTCTAAACCCACTCCTACTCTCAGGGCAATTTGTGCTCCAGTAGCACTGGCCTTTTATAAAGCAACATGTTACTTTTTATCTCCTTCTAAAAATGGCAGAGCCATCTCTGCTACTCAAATATTGAGCTCAATTTTTGTCCTACCATCAAAATACAGAAAACTTCTAGGCTCCAACTTTATGTGTCCTGGTGTAAAAAAAGGATAAAAGCACTTCCCTATTGTTCTTACTGCAGCTGCCTAGATTGACTCAGGTGTGTTAAAATGAGGTTTTCTCATTTTAGTCTGCCACATTCCTAAGTGTGTTTCCTACATGGACATGTTTTAGAAATGTATCTTTAGTAGAAATTATTCTTTTAAAATATTTCTTGAGAACAGAATTTCCATCTGTGTTCATTTTTAGGCGCTGCACATATTTGTCTGGTTCTGCTGCATAATTTGTTCCTCTTGAAAAATGCTAAAAGCAAACCTGTGTGGTGTGTTCTGCTTTACATGAAATCAGCAGACTTCAGTAGCTCCTGTACTCATCCAAAGATATTCCTCACAGATGACTTGCTTTGCCTGATTAAATGGAATCTTTCAAGCAGCCAACACTTTGAAAGTTACTTGTTTCTGAAGTTAAGTCCTTTACAGGTCTCTTATTTGGCAAAGGGAATCCCCTAATTCCAGATAACCTTCTTGAGGTGCTTTCCTTGTTTTCTGAGAATTTTGACTTGTTCTTTGAGGGTGTTTGCTAAGTTTCATTGCAGATAATGTGTGGTGTTCAGGAATCCCTCAGAGCTCCAAAGCCTAGCACAGGACAGTTCCATGGATTGTCTGCTTCCACCTGATTAGAATTAACAAATACCACTTCAAAGCTTATTGGAAGTATTTTGTTTCCCTGGATGAAGCCTCTTACCAGAGGATTTTCCCCAGAAGAACAGTATTTTTATGATGGATGTCAGTGTGACTCAGTATGCTCCTTTCCTACTGAAAAGAAGCTTGTGATTTTTCTTATCCTTTTGTCTTGCTGTCTGTTTCCCTGTTCTTTTGTCTGAAGCAGGATAGATGGAAAAGCTTACAAAGGCAGACAGGAGGGAGCTCAGCAGATGTCCTGAAGAGCAGAGTGTTTGCTCCTGGGCAGGAGGGAGGTGGAGCAGTGAGAAGAACAGGCATTGTGAAAGAGGGATTTTAGCTTTTCCCAGCTTTGATCCAGTGCATTCCACATGCTGAAGCTTCTGCAGTTTCTCCTGCCTTTCCCAAGCAAGGGAGGAGAGCAACCAAGGAGCAGGAGGTGGAGAGTGCTGGGACATGCACAACATTCTCCAGTTTTTCTTCCTTCTCTCTTTCCCCTCTTTCACCCTCCCTCTTCTCTTCTCTTCTCTTCTCTTCTCTTCTCTTCTCTTCTCTTCTCTTCTCTTCTCTTCTCTTCTCTTCTCTTCTCTTCTCTTCTCTTCTCTTCTCTTCTCTTCTCTTCTCTTCTCTTCTCTTCTCTTCTCTTCTCTCCTCTCCTCTCCTCTCCTCTCCTCTCCTCTCCTCTCCTCTCCTCTCCTCTCCTCTCCTCTCCTCTCCTCTCCTCTCCTCTCCTCTCCTCTCCTCTCCTCTCCTCTCCTCCTTTCTTTTCCTGTCCTATCTTCTCTTCCTCTCTTTCTTTCTGACTTTAATTAAATTCCCATAGCTTACACATTCTTAGACTTCAGGATATGCAAGTCCCATTCATCTTTGGAAGAAATCGGAGGGAATAGCACTAGATCTGAGAGCTTTGTGCTGCATCAGGTGAAAGTGTCAGGCAGGTGTGGAGGTTTGGTCTCACACAAGTGATTGGGTGTGACAGAGCTCCTTTGAGCAGGAATTGGCAGATGGAATTAGCCTGCACCGTGTGCTGGAGGCACTCAGCAAGCTGCTGGTGTGAGGTTGGAAATGTTTGACATACGTTTGAAATACAAGTACAGGTTTGAAATACAGGCATCACCATCCCTGGAAGTGTTCACAACCACGTGGATGTGGCCATGGGGATATGGTGTAGCAGTGAACATGGCAGTGCTGGGGGACTGGCTGGACTCCATGATCTTGGAGGTCTTTTCCAAGCTCAGTGACTCTGTGAGTGCTGTGGTTTCCCTGGGGAGCTGGCTCGAGGCATGGAGCTGTTGGAGCCTCTGCCAGCAGGGCAGTTAATTAGATTGTGTGAGTTCTTTGAAGCATTCTCATCTTGTGGATCTCCAGCTCATTCATCTGGCTGGAAATTCCCTTTCAGAAACAAACAGAAGGGTGTCTTGGACTTAAAGGAAATCTTGCTATGCTTCTTTCCTGTGAAGAAGTCAAAAACTGGCACCATATTTTTCACTTAAATGTGTGAATTTAAAGCAAAATTCTCCCATTTGCTTAGCAGAGCAACAGCTGAAAAACAAACCCACATGCCATTCACATTACCATGAAAGGTACCAAGAAGTTCAGCTAATTTAGTATTTTTTCCCCTTTTAATTTTTTTTTCCCCACTGAAATGCTCTCAGTTTGTTTGTTTGTTTTTGTTTGGTTTTTGTTTGTTTTTTGTTTGTTTTTTAATTTGGAAAACCCTGCTAATTGCAATTGCTGCTCATAGTCAGGAGCTGAACAATTCGTGGTGTGTTTCCTCAGGAGTGGCACAATCATGGCAACAGTCAGCAGCTGCTGCTACTCAAGAATTTCTTATGGCAAACCAGAGATGTGTCTGTGTGGAATCACTCAGTTCTGGCTGTGTCTCCTTTATTTCCTTTGGAAAATTACTATGTATCTGGTTTACTTAAAAATCCCACCATGAGTTTGAATTTTAGGGTTTGATAAAAGCAGCACACCATTGTGGGAAGGTCAGGTTGAAGCATCATTGCCTCTTGTTGGGGTTTTTTCCTAGCACCAGTGTTTTTTCACCTAATTGCAATTTTTTGTTCTTAGTCTCGTGTTGTGACTGTCCCTCTGTGTTGGTGAATTTATGTGATAATGTCATTTCAGGTTTGAAGGAACTTTTATGGGACAGATGTTGAACTAATAAATTTGGTGGGTTGGCTGAGTGGGGTAAAGAGGTTTTTGGAATTTAGCAGTGTAGCAGTTGCATCAAACATAATTCTGCAATTTTCTGTGTCTTTACCATGAAAAAGCCTGTTATTCTGTCTGAGACACAGCTACACAATGAAGTATGGTTTAAAAAAGAGAAGCAAAAAGCCCAGGAAAAATGCAGCATGTCCAATACATGATTAAGTACTTCCTGATTTAAACTTTGGCTTACTGTCAAAGTTAATTTAGAAAATCTTTCTTTGAGGAATATATTTTCCTTTTACTACACATTTATGATCTTTGAGCAGGATTAACTTGCTGTGTATTCTCTTCATGGCAACGATTTACATATTTTATTTATGCCCAGTTGGGGGATCTGAGATCAAAGCATATCTTCCATGCATTTTGTTTTCTTTAAATAGAGTTTGCCTAGACCAACCACATACCAGATTTGCAGAAGGAATTTTCACAGCAAACTTGATTTTTCTTTCTTGATTTTTTTCATGTTTCTGCAATTCACAAGACATACTAAGTGTAACTATTTCTTGAAAAGTAGTTCTGCTTTAGAACAAAAAGTTATACTTTGAGACTACTTCTGTAAACAAACAGAAAACACTTTTCCAAGCTATTTATTTTTCTATCATGACAGGAAAAATGACGGACAAACATACTGCAGCACAACTTTTCCATGGCTTTGAATGAAAAATGCATAAATACAGGATCACCTGACACAAGTGATCCCTTGCCTACCTGCTTGGAAAGGCTTTTGGTGTTGTTAATCTTTGCAAGTGCTTTTTTGTAGCTACTTCCAGCGTTGTGGCACAGTGATGGTGAGCACATTAATGAAAGTACTTGGTCTAAAAACACAGGGTGTACAGGAGGCAGGAACCTCAGATGTATCTGTCTTTTTTGAAGGCAGGTTGTTCAGGGAATATATCAAATTATATTTTTTCTCTGAAGTTTCCCAGCACGTTCACTAAGATAACAGCACTGCACAACTTCAAGTGCAGTTTGACTTTTTGACAGAAAAATCAAACTCACTGCTGAAGACCATTTCTTTCTTCAAAAATTGCATACATGAATCATTAGCACCTTTAACAAGATGGAACATCTCCAAGTCTGGCTTGGTCAATAACTCTCAGCTTCCAACAGGGAACTGCAGTAATTTCTTTCAGGGTTTTGGCACGTGTCTCACAAAACTGATGAGCTTGTTCACAGACACTCTCACTTTACAGTGAGGCATATGGTATGTTTTGTGTTTGTGAGTTTCTCTGATATTGTCTCTCTGGCACAACTTAATGTTCTTTCGGTTTTGTTTGGAGAGGAAGAGAATTTCTTAGTTAAAGTGCACTGAGTGAATTTTAGGGGATTCTTTTTGTTTAAGAAGGCAGTAAGGGAGATTACAAGGTGCAGTGTTTCTTTTGGCTCTTTTATGGATGGGTACATTTTTGGGGTACTCCCAGAGAGGAATCTAAGCAATAAATGTATGTATTTCAACATATCCATCCATTTTATGTACAGCATGCTGCAGAATACTTGCAGGAGACTTTTCTCTACTTGTCAAGGATTGAGGTTTAAATTTCTCAGTTTAGCTCCTGGCCATAGTTTCATTCTTTAATCATACCTTGAAATGCTGAGACTCCTGTGAAGGAAGCAGCCCATTGCTGCATTTATTATAACCCTGTGGTGCAGCTCTGCAACTGCAGGTCAGCAGTTAACACCTTCTATGTGATAATACAGTTGTTCTTATTTCCTTGTGTTATGATATATTCCATATATTTTCATTTGCCTCCATGTTCTTTGGTCACTCCATCGTGGAAGACAGCTCTGGAATTTTTTACAAGTCCCAGAAGTTCCTTTTGGAAAGTATTATGTTTGTTGAGGACTTTAATTTTTGGGGGGAAGAGGGGGCAGAATTGAATGTTTTGAGAAATAACCAGTGAGGAAACTTCCCTTGTGAAGTGATGACTAGCCCAGCACTCCAAGAGATCTAAGGTTTCAAGGAAAAAAAAAGAAAAAGGAAAAAAACTGCTCTGCTGAGGGAGAGTTTATTTCATGATTTTCAGTTGGCTGTGTTTTCTCTTTGCTGAAAGAAAGAGTCACAAAGGGTGAACTGTATAGTTACTCTTTATATAAAAAAACTTCCTTTAAAAAAAAAGCAAAACAACAGGTAGCAATTGCCCTGCTTCTGTGTTGTCATTGCA